>NC_134698.1:10792321-11392321 GCF_050947455.1 Rhinoderma darwinii | reverse complement strand
GACCAGGGTCCTGGATTTATTAAGCCTCTGGTCAGCAATAAGTGGCGGTAACGGCAAATTTATGGACGAAACGGGGTCCGGTTTTGGAGGGGGGACCGGGAGTAGATCCTCCGGAGCCCAAACGACGAGTTTAGCAAAGTTGGGTTTGGAGAGTACAATATCCATTTTAATATGGCTAAATTGCCTCAGCTTACAACGGGGGTCCCTTAAACTCACACCTGGTAACATTTCTAATGGTATGATGGCGGTTTTCTCTCTCAGCTCCCTTTCAGCGTCTTCATCCTCATCATCCATGGCTTTCGGCCTGACATTACCTCCGGAGCGAGGAAGGTGGCTAACAGCGGGGGTCTCAGGTTTAACCTTCTTGGGGTCGCGTGCGACTCTGGGGTCAGATGTGACACTCTCAGCGTGATGTGCAGGACTTTGTCCTTGGTTAAGTCTTAGCCTAGGATCGAATGGCTGAGCGGCAGCCCTGTCTTTTGCCAACCTCGGGTCGCAACTTTGAGGGGCCGGCTGTGGTTCAGTGGAGTTACTCCTGGCCAGTTTGGTTTGGTTGCGCAGTGTTTTTAAGATGGAACTGACGCCGCTCCCATCCTCTTCCTCACTGCTATACCAGTTTGCAAATTCATCTGAAATGAAATAAAATAAGAGTATGATCACATTTGTAGCCATCACGTCCGGGGTCAAAAAAGGTGACGAGCGGGTGAAAAAAGCGAAATTTCCCGCGACTGCCCCGCTCTCTATGGCCGCAGTCTGTAAACGCTAGCGCGCGTTAGTACCGGAATGTTCTCATATCTTCAAGGGATGGCGTCCAGACTGAGGATCCACATCTAAAGGAGAGCCTATAGAAGATGGGTACAAATGTGTTTTTCTATATAGGCTTGCATGGCATACTTACCCTCTTCTCTACTCATGGATCTCTGTGGTGGGGGTTGACTGGTGTCCGCGCCATCCATTGCTTTTCCAATTCTTGCAAATAAAACCTTATGCATAGCTGAAAGTCAAAAATACACAACGGAACGTTAATGTGGGTTGTTATTTGTCAAACGCTTCATATCTACCAAACCATAGAAGGGAACTTACATTCAGGTACGCTGGAAGTTTTCACATTATGCACAGCCTGCTGGGAGTAGTAGTTCTCATAGTATCCAGGTGCGCTTAGTCCAGGCTGGTAACTGTTTTGTTGCTGCATTCCATGTGGATTGTCATCAGCACTGTGGTGGTATGGCGGCGTGTGGACGTTGGGACCCTCTCTCTGATGGTTTAAACCATGGCCTGGAGCTGCCGCTGAGTTGAATGACGCATTAATGCCGGAGTTCCCGTACATCGGAGGTGGAGACAAGGGCCCTGGTTCAGGCAGCGGCTCAGAGTTGTACATTGATGGGTGATTTCCTTGGTACTGCATTCCCCCATATGGTTGATTGTAAAACTTTGACCTGCATCGGAGTTGACAAGTGACATGTTTTACTTATAACACAGAACCAATTAACAACAAGTCTGTTTAGTATGTGGTGGACAGGAGCAGCGGAGGAGATGACAGAGAGCGGTGCACTTAACCCCTTTCTGATATGATGCTTTCTTACGTCATAGCCGGGGAAGTATGGAGCGGAGTCACGGGCTGAGCACGCTCCATACAACGTGGGTGTCGGTTGTCTGCTATATGCACTCAATACTTGGTCAGTGCTCCTTTTGCATGAATGCGGCGTGGCATGGAGGCGATCAGCCTGTGGCACTGCTGAGGTGTTATGGAAGCCCAGGTTGCTTTGATAGTAGCCCTCAGCTCGTCTGTATTGTTGGGTCTGGGGTCTCTCATCTTCCTCTTGACAATACCATATAGATTCTCTATGGGGTTTAGGTCAGGCGAGTTTGCTGGCCAATCAAGCGCAGTGACACTGTGGTTATTACACCAGATATTGGTACTTTTGGCAGCGTGGACAGGTGCCAAGTCCTGCTGGAAAATGAAATCAGCATCTCCATAAAGCTTGTCAGCAGAGGGAAGCATGAAGTGCTGGAAAATGTCCCGGTAGACGGCTGAGCTGACTCTGGACTTGATATAACACATTAGACCAACACCAGCAGATGACATGACCCCCAAACCATCACTGACTGTGGAAACTTCACACTGGACCGCATGCAATTTGGATTGATGCCTCTCCACTCTTCCTCCAGACTCTGGGACCGAGATTTCCAAACGAAATGCAACATTTACTTTATGAAGTTTCCACAGTCAGTGATGAAGCAACCTGGGCTCCCATAACACCTCAGCAGTGCCACAGGCTGATCGCCTCCATGCCACGCCGCACTGATAACACCTCAGCAGTGCCACAGGCTGATCACCTCCATGCCACGCCGCACTGATAACACCTCAGCAGTGCCACAGGCTGATCGCCTCCATGCCACGCCGCATTGATGCAGTAATTCATGCAGTCGGAGCCCCGACCAAGTATTGAGGGCAGATACTGGACAGACTTTTCAGTAGGACGACATTTCGGTATTAAAAATAATTTTTGAGATTGGGCTTATATAATAATCTAATTTTCTGAGAAACTAAGTTTTAGATTTTCATTAACCGTTCCCATAATCATTAATATTAAAAGGAAAAAATGCTGGAAATAGATCCCTCTGTGTGTAATGAATCTATAGAATATATGAGAGATGCTTTTTGAAGTGAAATAAATTAACTTTTTGATGATCTTCTAGTTCATTGAGAAGGACTAGTAGAAGCCGATCAGAAACACCATATTTTGCAATACATTAGTATTTCAGCATACAGTGCTAGCGATCCAACATTCGCTGGTTCAAGTTCCCTAGGGGGAGAATTAAAACCAAAAAAAAAAAAAAAGGAAAAAGGTGTAAAAACAAAGTTACGGCTCTCAGAATTTGGCGACACCATTTAAATTGTATTTTTTTCCCTTGTAAAAGTAGTAAAACATATACCGTATTTTTCGGACTATAAGACGCACCCATGTTTTGGACAACAGAAAATAGGGAAAAAATTCATATTTTACTTCTTTTACAAAGAAAAAACTATTGATTAAAAAAATACGTTCTTCAGTTTCACCACATTCTGAGAGCCATAACTTATATTTTTCCTCCGTTTGAGCGGTCTGAGGGCTTATTTTATGCGGGACGAGCTGTCGTTTTTATTAGCACTATTTTTTTGGCGCATACGCTCATTCTTTTTAGTGCTATGGTGACCAAAAGACAACGATTCTGGGGTTTTAAAGTCATTTTTTTTTACGCCGTTCACTGTGTGAGTCAAATAACGCTATATTGTAATAGTTTCAGACTTTTACGGACGCAGCGATACCAATTTTTTTATTTTTACACTGTGCTTGGGAAGAAATGGGAAAAGGTTTTTTTTTTTACACACTTTATTAATTCCCCTAGGGGACTTGAACCAGCGATGATTAGGTCGCTGGTAGAATACACTGCAATACATGGATGAGTTACGGAAACAGCGTAACTCGCTGAGCTACGCTGTTTCCGTAACTCCCATAGTAGTGAGGGGCCGTTACAGAAGCAGCGTAGCATGCGAGCTATGCTGTTTCCGTAACTACTATTCCGTTGTATGGGAGTTACAGAAACAGCGCAGCTCAGCGAGTAACTCGACCATGTAACCAGGAAGTGAAGTGGCCGGAAGACAGCGGAGCCGGGTAAGATAGAACGGGGTTTAGGGGGCCCAGTTCTAGAGATATGTGCAGGTCCCAGAGGTGAGTCCCGCATCTATCTAACATTTTTGACATATCCTGTGGATATGTCATAAATGTCCTTCATGGGAAAACCACTATAAACGCCGTGGTCGCTATTGACCACGGCATTTAACGAGTTAAACGTCCAGGAACAGTGCGATCGCTGTTCCTGGCCGCTAGAGCAGCGTGTCAGCTGCTGACACCTACAGTGTATGGAGCGGGCTGAGCGCGTGAGCCCCCTCCATACATCATCCCCTCCGCGCTCCATGATGTGCCGGCACATCATGAATCGGGAAGGGGTTAAGTAAGGAGCGGTCAGGGGGTCTGGCGCTGCCGGGTCCCTTGACCGCCGACTATAAAAGACGCAGGGACTTTTTAGCAAGATTTATTCTTGCTAAAAACTGCATCTTACAGTCCGAAAAAAACAGTATATGAAAAAAGTATATAAAATGGCTATCGCCATAATCGTGTTGAGCCGCAAAATAAAGTTAACACGTCGTTTTAATTGCACGGTGAACAACGTAAAAACAAAGTGCAAAAAAAACAATGGAGGAATCGCTGTTTTTTCCTCCATAAATAATTTTTCCCCCGTTTCGTAGTACATTATATGGTACAATAAAAGGTGCCATGAAAAACTACAACTCGTCCCGCAAAAATCAAGCCCTTATATGGCTATATCTATGGGGGAAAAAATTTTTTTTTATGTCTTTTGGAAGGTTGGGAGGAAAAAACGAAAATGAAATTCTGATAAAATGACTGCGGCGGGAAGGGATAAAGTTTCCTTAAAGGTACAGAAGATAAAATAAGGAGGAGTGGACGGTGTTTGTGAACTTTTCTGGCATAAGTAAAACTCACCCATGTCGTGGCACTTCCTCCAAGTCCTCATCGATATCGTGCTGCGCTTCTTCAGTGTTTAATACCTGCAGAGAACACGGGGAATGTGATCTATAATATACAGAGCGACACTTACAAAACTACCGGATATGACAAGTCTTAAAAAACTTTTGACGTGTTAGAAGGTTTGATTGGTGGGGGTCCGAGCACTGAAACCCCCACCGATCGCTCAAACAAAGATGCAGAAGCGCTCGTGTACCGTTTCGTTTCTGTTCGGCTTCTTCCGGAAATCGATGTAGCGGTGTACGGACAATAGAAAGTCTATGAGCCCGTACTGCGATACGTCGGCTTTCCGGAAAAAGCCGAACAGAAACAAAGCGGCTGAGCGCTGCCGCCACTTTTTAGCAATCGGTGGGCGTCTCGGTGCTCGGACCCCCACCAATCAAAACTGTCAGAAGTTTGTTGTACGTTTAAATGAACCTCTAACCCCCATTTATCAATGCTACGTTCTGACTTGAATGAGAAGTTTTGTCGCCAGGGTCCTAAGAAGACACATTCTAGTCATCGCTGCGGTAATTGTAGCAGCCGGAGGCGTTTACCTTGTGCAGCAATTCTCTGCTTTCATCGGTAAGAACGTCATGAGAAAATTTGCAGTTGTCTCCTTGGTAGCACTTCGCCCCTGTATGGTGAAACTTACAAGGAAATTCACGTGGACCGCAAAATGTTAAGGGCAATAAAGCAATGAGGTCATGACGTGCTAAAGTCTATAAAGTAAGAAGATCGATTTAAAAGTTTAACGCACACGTTTTTTTTAACTGGATGGCGCGAGATTGTATTGAATTGGTATCACGAGAAATTGTTTTAACGCAGCGCAATTCAAGAAAAGTTACACGGGAGCTAGACTTTTAACCCCTTCCCGTCGTAAACAATTGGCAGATTTTCATTTTTCCCTCCCCACATTCCAAAAGCCAGAACTTTTTTATTTTTCCCGCGATATAGTACTAGGAGGGCTTGATTTTTGCGGGACGACTTGTAGTTTTTCACAGCGCCATTTATTGTGACATATAATGTACTAGGAAACTGGGAAAAATTATTTGTGGGGTAGAAAACGAAAAAAAAACAGTGATTTCTCCATTGTTTTTTTGCGCTTCGTTTTTACGGATTTCACCGTGCAATTAACTTTATTCTGCGGGTCAATTCGATTACGGCGATACCAAATATATATGTTTTTTTCTATATTTTACAAGGAAACAAAACGAACTGTGAATAATAAAATGTATTTTGTGTCGCCAGATTCCGAGCGCCATAACTTTTTTATTTTCCCGTCGAGTAAGCGGTATGAGGGCTTATGTTTTTCGGGATAAGTTGTAGTTTTTAATAATACCATTTTGGAGAACATGCGACGTTGTCATCACTTTATATTTAATTTTCTGTGGGAGATGAGGTGACCAAAAAATAGAGATTCTGGCGTTTGCATATTTATTTATTTTTACGGCGTTCACCGTGCGGGTTACATAATGATATATTGCTATAGGGGGAAAAAGGGAAAAGGTTTTTTTTTGTACTTTTAATTTGTTGTTGTGTTGTTTTTTTACATAAAAAACAACAACTTTATTTTACTAATTTTTACTTTTTTTTTTATTAGTCCCCCAAGGAGACTTCAACCAGCGATCGCTGGATTGCTTGCATGATATACTGCAATACTAATGTATTGCCAGAGGCAGGGGTTAATAGGAGCACAAGGATGGTGGACGTGGGGGCCTTCATTAGGCCCGCCAGGCAGCCATAGCAACCATCGCGCTCGCTCGGAAGGGAAGGAGGGTGTTCAGGAACGTTGTGCTCCAGCCTCCTTATTCTACCTCCAGTCCTACTTATTCTACCTCCAGTCCTACTTATTCTACCTCCAGTCCTACTTATTCTACCTCCAGTCCTACTTATTCTACCTCCAGCCTCCTTATTCTACCTCCAGCCTCCTTATTCTACCTCCAGCCTCCTTATTCTACCTCCAGCCTCCTTATTCTACCTCCAGCCTCCTTATTCTACCTCCAGCCTCCTTATTCTACCTCCAGCCTCCTTATTCTACCTCCAGCCTACTTATTCTACCTCCAGTCCTACTTATTCTACCTCCAGCCTCCTTATTCTACCTCCAGCCTCCTTATTCTACCTCCAGCCTCCTTATTCTACCTCCAGCCTCCTTATTCTACCTCCAGCCTCCTTATTCTACCTCCAGCCCTACTTAGAATTCACTGGAAATTGTAGACCAAAAAGAGGGAAATCTTCCTTTTTCTTTTCTACAGTAGTGGCTGAGCCAGGACAGTTTTCCGTGCCACTAAAATAATATTGCATCCAGACCTCCTATGTGTTGGTGGAGGGGGATGGGAATCTGATCTCGACATACGAAAATAGAGCAAGATGTTCCAATTGAAAAGGATATTATGCATATAAATGCAGTTCTCTCCTCTCGTACAATATCCTTGTATGTAAAACTTGCAGATTTCTTTCTTCTTTTCGACTTCTGCATCATGATCAAACTTGCACTGATCTCCCTGAAATAAAGCAATAGCAGAATAATAAGTCATGTGCAAAAAAAATTATAAACTGGGCTACCAACATTAATATGCCAGTCCCCTCTAGTTCCCAGGTCGTTGAACACATAACGTATCTTCATCTGTGATTAAACGGGTTCTCCATCTTAATTTATTTTTACAAAAAAATAAAATATATGAATATGGCATAAGGTGAGTACAGCTTGGCTAATGGTAAACCCTGAATTTAGTGCTAGTAATCCCTGATTTGAAGGCCTTAGTTATCTGAGAAAGATTGGTTGCTACGGACTAAATGCCTAGCAACCTCATTTAAAAGCTGGAGCTGTCAGACTGTGTATCCCTAGAAACCTGTCTGTTCAGTACAAAGCTGGATTAGGAACAGAACTCACAAAACCTGATACATTCATTTTTTCTTCAGCGTTCTACCTTGACAATTAAAACGGGTCCGGCCGCAGTTGTAAGTGACAGCGTATCGCTAGGGTATGCTGTCACCCGCTGATCGGTGGCGGCCTGATTGCTGGGAACGCCACTGATCATGAGCACAGCGCCCATTTAACGGAGCCGCAGTACCCGCGCTGCATCTGGACGGCCGTGGCGTTGTGCAGGGAAAAAATTTAGAAGGATATTCGGTACTACACACATTGCTGCGACCCCGATATTCCAGCAACTGGTTGGATTCTCAGCAGACACTAGCAATATGCCATCAATGGCTACGACCACAAAGAGGTAATGCAATCCAAGGTGTTTCACCACGAGAGTCTCTAGTCAATATAAAAAGATCAACTAAAATTGCTCTCACTTTTTTTCTGTATTACTCATTGGCTTTAATGGAAAGGTACCCAGGTCAGACATTTATGGTATATGTAATCAATATGCCATAAAAATCTATTGCCGGTAAAAAAAACTAAAAAAAAATTAAAGGGCTAGAGCTCTTCTACTTCACCTAGAACTTTGTCAGCAAGTTCAACTTTAATAATGTAAAGGGTGGGGGGTGCAGACCTCCGGCTGGATATCCTCGCTCGTCCCTCACTCATCAGAGCGTCTGGCGGGGAGATAGGATCAGTGTGGCTGGTTATTAGGAATGGACTGAAACATTCTGTTGTAGAAATACCCAATGCACGGAGAGAAATGCAGGCAGTATGAACGGTCCCCCCACAGAGTAGCTGTAGTCAGCGTGTACGGAGCTAAATACGGATTTTAGCAACGGGCAGTAGCGGAGGATAGGGGCAGCAGTTGAGTTTTACAATGAAATGAGACTGAATTGGTTAATAAAGTACATTACAATATTTCGTAAAATCGCCTCCCTGATATATATAAAAAAAAAAAAGAAAGAAATTGTTAACCTCTAAATAGTATGTGATGAATAATAAATACTGCCTGCGAGAATCTAGAATATCGTTTCCTGTATACATTGTCTTACCTTGATACAACGCTGCTCCAAAAAATACTTGCAGATCTGTTTCCCTTTGCGTTCCACTGTATGCTGATTAATGAATTCTTGACTCATCGCCACCCATTTCTTCGAGGGCTTATTATCCTGTAGGACAAAGCGCTTATTGTTGGTGATAAAACACTGGCAAGTTTATTTCCGGCACAGTCAATGGGAAACACACAGACACAAGAAACATTTATAGAATGGGGCAACTCTACAACTTCTTTTCATTTCATTGACCGAGTTTAGAAGAAAATCTGAACTGATCATCAGAATATTCACAACATAAAGTATTTTGGGACACAAGGGCTTGTTTCCCCTCTCCACAGGATAGGGGGATACATGTGTGATCGCTGGGGATCCGACTTTTTGTTTACCTATTGATCAAGACAGGTGCAAAGGAAACGTGGTGTGGTTGAACATGGCAACCAATCAGGTCGCTGCTTTCATTCACCAAAGTGTCTTTGAAAAACGAGAGGTGTAGAATCTGATTGGTTGCTTTGGCCAACTACTCCGCTTTTCTTTGCACCAGTATTGATAAATCTCCCCCATTGTTTTACTCCTGCCCATTCTATTTAGATTGTAAGCTCATATGCGCAGGGACCGCCCTCCTTTCGTGTCATTGTTTGTACAATTATTTTAAATACTCGTCATTCCAGTTGTTTGTTACTTTTCCAATCATTAGCGCTGCAGAATATGGTCAGTATATATAAAAAGAATATTCTTATCATCATATCACACTACAGTCAATGCGGAGTACAACTGGCCCATGCCCAAAAGTTGGGAGAGTTCCTAAATTTAGAGGGGGTGGGGGGGGTTTGTTGGGGTGTACTAAATTCCATGTACCTTGTGTTCTCGGGGCAGACATTAATATCATTTATTTCAATATAACTGAGATGTTCTCTGGAAGATTTAAAAGGTTATTCCCTTCTCAGATGTTTATGGCATATCCACAGGATATGCCATAGATGTCTAAAAGATGCGGGTCCGGGATCTGCACCTATATTAGGAAGAACGTCACCCAACCCCTGTCCCGATGCGTGAGGTGGCTGCAGGCTACTGAATCCAGATAGAGGTGGTCACGCATGCGTGCGCTTCTTTCCATTATGTTCTATGGGTGTTTCTGTAACATTAAAATTATCGGCCGCTGCACCAGACCGGACAGGAGTCGCGTGACCCCCATTCTTGATATAGTTGCAGGTCCCCCAGAACTGGGACCTGCATCTATCAGACATTTATGTCTTTTCCTGTGGATAGGCCATAAATATCGGAGATGAGAAAAACCTTGTAAGTAAATTTTCATGATTCACCAATAATTTGCTTTCAATGTTATTGTAATTCTATCTTCACTGTAAATAAACCGTCCCAATACAGATTTGTTAACTCTTTTCTAGTGAATTATAAACACGGCCATTAAGATTTTTGTTTTTTCAATTGTTATTTAATACAAAATTAGCGAACGGCTTCAGCAAAGACATGTCTCTAATTGTATTTTGCATTGTTTTATTGAAATGATTAGAGGATCGCACATTCGAGTCCCATAGTGGGGGAAAAAAAATGAAATGAAGTGTATTTAGAAGAAAAAAAAAAGAAAGACTTAAAGTAAAAAAAAAAAAATTATAGTGCAAAAACAATGAAAGTAAAAAAATCTATGTACATATTTGGCATCTCTGCATTCGTAACGACCTGAATAATAAAGTATAAATGTTCTTTATATCACAAGCTGAACGACAAAGAAAACATGTACAAAAAAAAATAAAAAATAAGTCAAAGTTGCCGTTTTTCCCCATTAACCCCCTAAATTTTTTTTATAAGAGGTAATTAATGAGTTATTTGTACCCTAAAATGTCACAATTGAAAAATATAACTGGTCGGGGGAACCCCTCAACGGAAATTCAAACAGAAACCGTAGCTTCCATTTGCCTCCCCATTGATCTCAATGGTGACGGAAACAATGCTAATGGTTTCCGTTTGTCACCGCTGCGACATGGTTCCGTTGTTTTGACGGAATCAATAGCGCAGCCGAGATCAATGGCAAGGGAAACGGAAGCGAAGGTTTCCATTTGCCTTTCCGTTGAGCGGTTACCCAACGGAAACCTCCGACAGAACCCCTCGACGGAAAGACAACGCTGATGTGAACAGGCCCTAAGTCAACGGGAAAAAAAAAACTACATCTGGAAAACAGATTAGGCCACATCCTTAAAGGGTTAAAGTAGTGGATTATCAGAGTGTTCCGTTTGCCAGTATTATTTGTGGTACTCACGTCTTGGAAGCCATCTTGATAGTAAGGGTTCGGACCTTTATGAGCACCTCTTCCTCTGCCCCGTTCTTTATGTATTGTTTTCTTGTGTGGACCGAGGCCCCGTCCATAGTAAAACCCTTTCTGTTCTGGTCCTGGAAGAGATCATGACATTCATTTCTGAAGGAAGGCAGCTGGTTTAGCCCTTAAACACATTTTACATACCCAAATAAAACCGAAATGAGAAACTAAGAACACCATATTCCATCCCCGTAACCAACACCTGCCAGCCACATTGTAGAAATACAAGCAGCACTTTACACTCATGGGCACCTTCATGAACATTTGGAACCTTTTGTAAATAATGCATACAAATTTATGTTTGTGGTGAAAAGTCGGACCCAAGCAGAGCCTGAGAGGCACAACAACTGATAGAAGAAAAAGTTCAAGATGTGCAGAGTTTATACATGGCCCTTATGCCTGTGTGAACATACACATGCCGTCCCAAACTCATCAAAAGGGAACAGAGCAAACAATCTCTGATCCAGATACCGGTAAACATTCACGTCATGGGCGTTAAATGGCCGGATAAAGTACAGGGGTGATTAAATGTGCAACTGCTCCTCTGGTCACCTCTGTAGTAGCTAGAAAAAGGGCTGGGGTCACTGGAAGGCTGTGGGAGGGTTCAAACTAATAGGCTATGATTTTTCTTTCTGCTCCGACTTGCAGCGCCCCCTCCCCTACACAGACACAGGAAGTAAAACTTCTAAAGGTAACTAAAACTTCTAAAATATCATGACGACATGTCAGAAGTTTTGATCGATGGGGGTCCGAGAACGGAGAACACCACCGATCGCTAAAAGGAAACCGCAGAAGCGTTTGGGTAAGCGTTGTGCGCCACTTAGTTTATGATCGGCTTTCCTCTGATCATTTTGTGATTGCTGGGTGCCCCACCGATTGTGAGGACGGTGTTCCCAAACCCCCAGATCCCCCTCACTGCACCCCTTGCAGCGAGGAAGAGCTTGAATGGAGTGGCCACCACTCCCTTCAATGCCCTCCTCACAGCAGTCGAGCAGAAACAGGGAGTACGGGACCCCCGCTCTCATGATCAATGAGGGTCCCAGCGATAAAATGATCACCTATCCTGGATGAAGGAATGGAGAATGGAGACTGCAGCCTGAAACTTAGTGCAAGTCTTAACTGCAGATAACCACTAACATACATGAAAATATTTTCTTTCCAAGTCAAAGGTGTCCTTAGCATTTAGAGCAGGGGTGGGGAAGGTCCGGCCCACGGGCCATATAAGGACCACGAGATCATTTGGTCCGGCCCGACCTCACTTAAACCACGCTGCCGCCGCGTCGTTCACTACTTGGCTCTGTCCGCCCGCCCTGCTCACTCAAAGTGAGGTCAGGTGACTTAAAGGGGTTTTTTTTTTTTCATCAAGGGCATTTATGATATATCCACCTGTGCGGGTCCCAGAGGTGGGACTTGCATCTATATGACATTCTGTGGATATGTCATAAATGTCCCTGATGGGAAAACCCCTTTAAGTAAGTCCGAACAACTTACTGCTGCGAGCACTTCTTTTCAAAACTTACCGCTCCAGACCGACCGACGCAGTAGTAACATCATCAATACCGGCGAACATCACACACCTCATCAAAGAGAAGCAGCTCCAGCCATCACATCAGGGGGGAGTTCATTAAATGGTTGACCAAATATAGCAGGGTCATTTTTAAGATGATAATTTTGTACGGCCCACGTATGATGTTATAAATATCCAAAGGGCCCTTGGCAGAAAAAAGGTTCCCAACCCCTCCTTTAAAGAAATGGATTTATTACATACATCATTAGCAGTGAAAGGGTTAAAGCAACAAGTCAGGGCTCAGCGGGTGGCAGTAAATGCCTAAATGAAGTGGTTACCTGTGGGCATTCCTTTCATGGCCAGCTTTTTATACGGTGGTTCAGCCACATCAGGGTTTTCCTTCGCTTGCCTGTAGTGCTTCAGCTGCTCAGCAAAATCCTCCTCCTCCTCTTCATTATAATTCCCATCACTGTAATTGCTGTAGTTGTCATAATCGGGTGGGTTTTTCTTGCCATGCATAGATTTCGAGGAGGCCATGTAATTGCCACGTCCATGCTGCAAGACAGTACGACTGAATGTTAGACACTTCACAGTAACAAATTCTGCTAAACATTTCATTATAAAATTGCCATACGTGAAGTGAAAAGGAAAGTCCAGGCATAATCCTGGTTTGGTGTTCTATGTATTAGTGTCATTATAATCACAATGTATACAGACTGGCATTGCCCGCACAGTCTGTGATCACGCCAATTATGATTTACATGGTAATAATTGTGGATTATCTGTGTATATAACATATATTATCCACTGTCTGGATGTAGCGGCGCTCAGGCTCACGTCAGTGCTTAGGTCTTTATTACACGGATTTCTGGTCATAATTTAAAAAAAGAAACTTTGGTCCACATTTACTAATGTATTTGCGCCATTATTCTCAGTGTATTTTACTCCGCAATGAAATTGAATCCGCTTTGTGACATATTTATGAACTATTTGGGCCACAATGTTGTCATTGAAATTTGTCGCAACGTATGTCAGTAAAGTAGTCTAGCTTTAAAGAGAATCTGTCGCCAGGTTGATGCTGTCCTATCTCAGGGCAGCATAAAAAGTGCCGGAGACCCTGATTCCAACGCTGTATTACATACACAAACTGCAGCTAGCCCAGACCACCCGCCCGCCGCTGATTGACAGCTTGCTTCTTATGCACAGTATGGGGAGAAAACTGTCAATCAGCGGCTGTAGGCGGACCACAGTATGACAGTATGTGACACATGACTAAAAAGAAAGGAAAAAAAAAAATCCTCTTTAACGTTCATTAATTTTTATGGGTGATGGAGGAGAGACGACGACAATATATTCATTATTTATTGGTGTTTTTTTTGTACACCGTTCAATATAAATGACAAGTTAACTTATTCTACATGATGTTCCAATTACAGCAATACTGAATATAGACTTTTTTTTTTTTTTGCACAATACTTTTTTTCCCCACTAGGGGACTTGAACCTCTGCTGTACTACTATAGGGCCTAATAGGCACATAGACAGGCCTATGTGCCGATGTGATGACACGGGGAGCCCCCAACCTCTGCCAAACCACTTAGTCGCTGCAGTCGCTATTGACCGACGTATCTAACGAGTTCAACAGCCAGAATTACAGATGTACATGTACAGTACAGAGCGATCCCTGATGCATGGTCCCTACATTTATGGCACAGGAAGAGGTTAAAGTACTGAACTGTTAGGCCTGGAAAATATACGCTTTCCTCAACTGCTCGTCACTACCCCTCACTGCATATATATATACACAACATGAAGCATTTGGACTGCTCAAGTGCATAATATAAACAGTAGCAAGTGACAAGGATTGAGGGGCGCCCATATGTAACCAGGTATACATTGAATGTGAGTGCGGCTGAACGCTTACATGTTTATAATGGGAGTCATAATCTCTGTACATGGGGGCTTTGCGTGGCGGCCTTTCAGCGTGGTCCTCATCCGAGCTGTAGTCTGAGCTCTCATCGCTGGATGGCGCACTATGCTGGAGAAACAACACGAAGAGGGAAAGTTTTATTCACGGCATAGACAGACAAGGCCTTAGGAAGGAATCAGACTTTCATGTGCAATGGATAAGGGTAAAAAAACAAAACATGAAGAGCTGAAATATTCACCTTGTGCTTGGTTTTATGGCGACGTTTCTTCTTGCCTTTCACTTTCTTTTTCCTCTTTTTGGACTTTTTATGAGACTTTTCTTCTGGCGGCTCCACTTCTTCATCTTTCGCCTCTTCCTTTATTTCTTCTGGCTTTTCTTCCTCGAACCCGGCGTCATCTATTTCACCATCTTCCAACTCGCCCTCCTTTCTGTAAAGAAAACCAGAATAAGTTCACACCGCTCATCCACCTGTCAATGCACATGACGGATTCAAAGGACACAATACCAGCTGTAAAGATACTTTAGTGATCCAATACTAAACCACTAGTGACTGTATCAGACAAATCTAATAACACAGCAGGGCTCCTATGGGGAGGTCAAGATCCTGTCCAGACTGCAAAACTGCCACAAATCCGCCACGTCTGAACATTGCCTTAGGAACCTTCAAGCATCTCCTCATACTTTCTGGATCCCTGTTGGAGTAAGGGTCCTGGCTCGACCTAGGCCATGTAAACGAGCGCCGATCAACGAGAAGGGGTTGTGTCTCATGAATACAACCCTTTCTCTAAAGACAGGTGCTACGGGAATCTGCTGAATGTCACAAGTCCGGCTTCTGAAACTTGCGACGGGTCATACACTGCAGGGAAAATGTTGCATCACACGCCGGCAGTTCAAATGATTGACGGTCCTTGTAATACATGGACAGGCCAGGACCTGCTCTATGAACTCCAAAATTACATTCAACTCAATGTATTGTAGAAATAAGCTACACTTCAGAGTGGATTTGTTAAAAAGAACAAGATGTCCTATGTGAGGTTACCATGTAATACAGCTAAGGTCCTCTTCACATCTCGCGTAGGCTGTGACGGACGCCTAACAGTGACATCCGTCACCTAAAGGCTATTCTGGTATCCGTTTAACGTATACGTCATAAAAAGCTATTGAAAGGCCCTTGGTGTGTACATTTAACAGATGCCTGGGACGTATAACATACAGAGGCATACGTCACCAATACGCTCCCGTGTTAAATTTGTGGCATGCTGTGGGATGAAATAATGTCGTCTACTATGCTAATCCATACATAAATAAAATATAATTATTCTAGCCTAAACCATTCAGGGTTAATGGAGTCCTACGTATAAGTTTGGAGTGTACTTTGTGAGATATTCCGCAAACACGCAGAACTTAGGGCAAAAAAATACAATGTGAAAAGGGCCTAACCAAATTTAGTGATGAAAATCCTTCCCTCTAGACTTATGAGTTTGGAGGTCAGTCTCCATCGTAAAGGGATACCTGTCAGTTTATACCTATCACCTAACGTTTATTTTTGACCAAATTGTGAACATTTTAAGATTTATTCAAATTTGTTCTTATTGCCCAACTGGGCGTTTTTTTACTTGTAAAAAAAAAAAAAAAGTGTATGACGCTGACCAATCAGCGTCGTACACTTCTCTTCATTCCAGCCCAGCTTGATCCACAGCACAGAGTGATCTCGTGAGATCATGCTGTGACGTCACTTCCTCCCGCAGGTCCTTCACTGGAGCGATGGAAGACTTAACAAACATAGCCTCCAGCCGTGCCAGGACGTTTATCCGAATCTGCAGCGGCTGGAAGCGATGTCCGTTCAGTCTTCCATCGCTCCGGTGAAGGACTCGCGGGATGAAGCGACGTCACAGCGTGATCTTGCGAGATCGGGATGAAGTGATGTCACAGCGTGGTCTCGCGAGATCACTCTGTGCTGTGGATCAAGCTGGACTGGAATGAAGAGAAGTGTATGATGCGGATTGGTCAGCCTCATATACTTTTTTTTTTTACAACGCCCACTTGGTGGAAAGTAAAAAAAACGCCAAGTTGGGCAATAAGAACGAATTTGCATAAATCTTAAAATGTTCACAACTTGGTCAAAAATAAGTGTTTTTCAAAAAACAAAACAGCGGTCAACTACATCAAAGCGCCTATTAGATTAGGTAGGAGATAGGGCAGTTATAAACTGGTGACAGAGCCTCTTTAACTTAGCAAAGCCATTCACTATAAATTACAAGCGTTCGCAACATCCAGAAAGAAATAATTAAAATGTAAGGGGCTTCTGATATGAGAAACATGGTATAAAGGCACATTGCATACCTACAGCTTAACCGCCGGACGTTTATATCCTGCCGGCGGTCGAGGTCCTTAAAACCCACGCCATAGTATATTAACGGCATGGGTTATATAGCTGGCTGCCCGAGAAATCGGGCTTTTGCTGCATCTATCTTCTCAGATCGCTACTACACAGCTCTCAATGAGCGCTGTGTATAGAATAGAGGCAGCGCCGCAGCCTCTATTGGTCCCGATGATCATGTGACTGGTCACATGATAGCCGGGAAGCCGGTAGTGGCAGACTGCTGCTAGGTCTAACTAGACCCAGCACAGTCCATAGTCATAAGTAGGCTGATTTCCCCTGTGCCGCCCCAGTTACAGTAAAAAAGAAAGGTGTAAAAAGAAGAAAAAGTTAAAAAAAATTAAGTCCCCCAAAGATCTTTTCTGACCGTTGTGGGACAGACCATAATAATAAAAAATATAAAAGTAAAATAAAGTGCAAAATAATTTATAAAAAATACACAAAATACCAACCCAAAATAAACATTCCCCCCTCCGGCCAATCATTGCGGTAACGCTAGCCCTGACCCAATCACCCTAAAATAGACATGTTATATATCAAAATTGACAGTAGACAATGCCGATCACAAATGAAAGGCCTATTTTTGATAAAAACCATATTATTACAGACAAAAATAGCTGAACAATAAAAAAAGAATATTTGTTTACTATTAGTTTCAAAATTTAAGCCTAGAAATTCTAAAATAGTAAAAAGGATGTGTATAAAAATGATAACACAATCAACTAAGGCTTCGTTCACATCTGCGTTGGGGCTCAGTTTGTGGGTTCCGTCAGACCTTTCCGTCTCGGGATCCCACAAATGGAAACCATAGCTTTCCATTGATTTCAATAGTAACACTGCCGTTGCTACTGGTTTCCGTTGGTCTGCGTTCCGTTGTTTTGGCGGAATCAATAGTGTAGTTGACTGCGCTATTGATACAGTTAAACACATCGGAATTCTTACGGAACGCAGACCAACGGAAACCATTTGCAACTGAAGAATTACTATGGAAATCAATGGTAATGCTAACGGAAAACGATGGTTTACGTTTGTGGGTGCCCCTGATGGAACCCACAAACGCAACCCCGACGCAGATGTGAACGAAGCCTTACGCGAGCTAAAATGGCTAAACGGTATCTGGTCCTGAAGGCTCAAAATAGTCTGGTACTGAACTGGTTAAAGAAAAAACCATTGATCGTTTCACGAAGATGACTGATATAGTAAAAGCTTTTCACTAGTCTGGGCGTATACAAGACTCACACTTTGCAATGCACTAAGATGTTACGGCTGCCCGAAGCCATGGAAAGCTGAAGGACTGGTAGAGAATAAGCTGGCACACTGTGCAGACATCTCCGCTATTGCCACCATAAAAAGTACAGTGGGCAAGTTATTTCTAGGGTGAGAAGGGGAGAAAGTAATGGAGAAAACAATAAAATGGAAGGGGTTGAAATGCAACCTATCCAAAACCATTTTTTTCCAATGGCAATTTTCAGGAGACTGGCTGCCGTATAGCACAGATATGAGATTATAGGCTGGATCTACTTCTGTGCTTAGGAGTTGTTGCATAACAGCCCTTTCCACATATACGTCATTGAAGGGGGAACCACCTTGGTCAGGAAGAAGTGCTTCCGCTTTTGGAGACCTAGAGGAACTTCTCCTTGCGATAACAACGAACCAACAACATGTTTTAACACCTGGACCAAATGCGATCTCCTGATAATAGGGATTACTATATTGTGAAACGGGATTTCCCATATGGGGTAATTCCTTCAAGCATCGTGCTAGTTACTACACATATTATTGCCGATACCTTACTATACATCACATACAATCCATCATCACTACACATCTACACCTATACATCTCATACAATCCATCACTACACATCTACACCTTACTATACATCACATACAATCCATCACTACACATCTACACCTATATATCACATACAATCCATCATCATTACACATATACCTTACTATACATCACATACAACCCATCACTACATGTCTACACCTATACCTTACTATACATCACATACAATCCATCACTACACGTCTACACCTATACCTTACTATACATCACATACAATCCATCACTACATGTCTACACCTACACCTTACTATATATCACATACAATCCATCATCACTACACATCTACACCTACACCTTACTATACATCACATACAATCCATCATCCCTACACATTACACCTATACCTTACTATACATCACATACAATCCATCATCACTACACATCTACACCTATACATCACATACAATCCATCACTACACATCTACACCTATACAATCCACCATCACTACACATCTACACCTTACCATACATCACATACAATCCATCACTACACATCTACACCTATACCTTACTATACATCACATACAATCCATCACTACACGTCTACACCTATACCTTACTATACATAACATACAATCCATCATCACTCCACATCTACACCTACAACTTACTATACATCACATACAATCCATCATCACTCCACATCTACACCTACACCTTACTATACATCACATACAATCCATCACTCCACATCTACACCTACACCTTACTATACATCACATAGAATCCATCACTACACGTCTACACCTATACCTTACTATACATCACATACAATCGATCATCACTAAACATCTACACCTATACATCACATACAATCCATCACTACACATCTACACCTATACATCACATACAATCCATCACTACACATCTACACCTACACCTTACTATACATCACATACAATCCATCACTACACATCTACACCTATACCTCTCTATACATCACAAACAATCCATCATCACTACACATCTACATCACATACAATCCATCATCACTACACATCTACACATATACATCACATACAATCCATCATCACTACACATCTACACCTATACCTTACTATACATCACATACAATCCATCATCACATACAATCCACCATCACTACACATCTACACCTATACATCACATACAATCCATCATGACTACACATCTACACCTATACAACCCACCATCACTACACATCTACACCTATACATCACATACAATCCATCATCACTACACATCTACAACTATACATCACATACAATCCATTATCACTACACATCTACACCTATACATCACATACAATCCATCATCACTACACATCTACACCTATACATCACATACAATCCATCATCACTACACATCTACACCTATACATCACATATAATCCATCATCACTACACATCTACACCTATATTCTAAATATTAAAAGGGGAAAAGGAGCAGGGTAAGGGCGATGTAATAATTAAAATATATCTTTTACTGTTATACTTTTAAAAAGTTTCCCAAATAACATAAAATATATAGCCAGAAAGAGCTAGAAGGATATATGGATGATATTATATGCTACATACAGGCTGGCTATCCCCAGATATTATATGCTACATACAGGCTGGATATCCCCAGTATTTATTATTGATTTCACAGCCTTGGTGGAGAGTTATCTCTTTTTTTTTTTTTTTTTTTACAAACTTCTTACTTTTTATTTATCTTATCACTTGTAATGTATGCAATGAAAGCAATCTTTATTGAATCTTCTTTTATTGAAGATTGCATATAAGACACTTAGTAATTTGAATGCATCACACAATGCCCATGGGTATATTACTTAGTTTGTTAACATGGGCATTTGTAGCTTGCCTTTCAACCACTCATAAAGGTATTATTACATCGCCCTTCCCCTACTCGTTTTCTCCTTCCCCTATTTAGTATATAAACTATCCATATGTGGTGTACACCCGATGTAATCGTAGTACAAATAAATAATCGTGTAAGGCCCTCTCCGGATTGCGCTTTCGCTTTCCGCCGGAAGTAGACATAGGGAGGATTCCCGACATATACATCCGATAGGAGGCTGCATTGTATCCCGCTGTATAGGCACACAGTGGGATACGTCTCCCGAAAACCCAGGAAAAGTGCTAACTAAAGCAATGTGCCCAGGGTAGCCCGTCATGTCCCTGTCCATGTATGGACAGTGATGTCAGAAGCTGTAATACTTGAGTCCCCAGCCAAAGCGTCAGCATCTAGTGTCCGGTATTGGGAAGCTCCTGACATCAATGTCAATATATGGACGTTTAACGCATACCTGTGACGGATGCCATAGCCTGGCATCAGTCACCCATAGGCTCCTATGTTAAAAAAAATGTATACCACGAGGTATACGTCTTCTTTGTGAGATCACTCAGGATGGAATAGCGTAGTCTATTACGCTATTTCTTCCTTTAAAGACTAAGTATATACTGATGGAAAAAAACAGCCTGAAATCTTTTGGTCTCCGTCGGACTAATGGAAAAGTTTATTGTGTAAGTCGGGAGCTTTCCCAACCGATACGATAGCAGTAGGTCACAAACACATTGTAAAAAGGCCCTAACACACTATACTATTTAATATTTACACCTATACCTTACTATATATCACATGCAACCCATCAATACACATCTACATCGCATACAATCCATCATCACTACAAATCTACACCTATACATCACATACAATCCATCATCACTATACATCTACATCACATACAATCCATTACTACACCTATACCTTACTATACATCACATACAATCCATCACTACACATCTACATCACATACAATCCATCTATACATCACATACAATCCATCATCACTACACATCTACACCTATACCTATCCCTATCTATACATCACATACAAACCATCATCACTACACATCACATACAATCCATCACTACACATCTACACATATACCTTACAATACATCACATACAATCCATATGTACACCTATATCTTACTATACATCACATACAATATACCATCACTACACATCTACACCTATACATCACATACAAACAATCACTACACATCACATACAATCCATCACTACACATCTACACATATACCTTACTATACATCACATACAATCCATCAATACACATGTACACCTATATCTTACTATACATCACATACAATATACCATCACTACACCTATACATCACATACAGTCCACCATCACAACACATCTACACCTATGCCTTACTATACATCACATACAATCCATCAATACACATCTACACATTTACATCACATCCAATCTATCATCACTACACATCTACACCACGTCCAATCCATTATCACTACACATCTACACCTATACATCACATACAATCCACCATCACTCCACATCTACACCTATAACTTACTATACATCACATACAATCCATCATCACTACACATCTACACCTATACATCATATACAATCCATCAGCACTACACATCTACACCTATACCTTACTATACATCACATACAATCCATCAGCACTACACATTTACACCTATACATCACATACAATCCAACACTACAGATCTACACCTATACCTTACTATACATCACATACAATCCATCATCACTATACATCTACACCTTACTATAAATCACATACAATCCATCACTACACATCTACACCTATACATCACATACAATCCATTACTACACATCTACACCTTACTATACATCACATACAATCCATCATCACTACACATTACACCTATACCTCACTATACATCACATACAATCCATCATCACTACACATCTACACCTATACATCACATACAATCCACCATCACTACACATCACATACAATCCATCACTACACATCTACACCTATACATCACATACAATCCATCATCACTACACATCTAAACCTATACCTTACTATACATCACATACAATCCACCATCACATACAATCCATCACTACACATCTACACCTATACATCACATACAATCCACCATCACTACACATCTACACCTATACATCACATACAATCCATCATCACTACACCTTCCACCTATTCATCACATACAATCCATCACTACACATCTACACCTATACCTTACTATACATCACATACAATCCACCGTCACTACACATCTACACCTTACTATACATCACATAGAATCCATCACTACACATCTACCCCTATACATCACATACAATCCATCACTACACATCTACACCTTACTATACATCACATACAATCCACCGTCACTACACATCTACAACTATACATCACATACAATCCATCATCACTACACATCTACACATCACATACAATCCACCATCACTACACATCTTCACCTATACCTTACTATACATCACATACAATCCATCATGACTACACATCTACACCTATACATCACATACAATCCACCATCCCTACACATCACATACAATCCATCACTACACATCTACACCTTACATCACATACAACCCACCATCACTACACATCTACACCTATACATCACATACAACCCACCATCACTACACATCTACACCTTACTATACATCACATAGAATCCACCATCACTACACATCTACACCTATACATCACATACAATCCATCACGACACACCTATACCTTACTATACATCACATACAATCCATCACTACACATCTACACCTATACATCACATACAATCCATCACTACACATCTACACCTTACTATACATCACATACAATCCACCATCACTACACATCTACACCTATACCTTACTATACATAACATACAATCCATAATCACTACACATATACACCTATATCTTACTATACATCACATACAATCCATCATCACGACACATCTACACCTATACCTTACATACAATCAATCATCACTACACATCTACACCTATACATCACATCCAATCCATCACTACACATCTACACCTATACATCACATCCAATCCATCACTACACATCTATACCTATACATCATATACAATCCACCATCACTACACATCTACACCTATACAATCCATCATCACTACACATCTACACCTCATTATACATCACATCCAATTCATCACTACACATCTACACCTATACATCACATACAATCCATCACTACACATCTACACCTATACAATCCATCATCACTACACATCTACACCTCATTATACATCACATCCAATTCATCACTACACATCTACACCTATACATCACATACAATCCACCATCACTACACATCTACACCTATACATCGCATACAATCCATCACTACACATCTACACCTATACATCACATAAAATCCATCACTACACATCTATACCTTACTATACATCACATACAATCCATCACTACACATCTACACCTATACATCACATACAATCCATCTATACATCACATACAATCCATCACTAAACATCTACACCTTACTATACATCATACAATCCACCATCACTACACATCTTCGCCTATACCTTACTATACATCACATACAATCCATCATCACTACACATCTACACCTATACATCACATAAAATCCATCATCACTACACATCTACACCTTATTATACATCACATACAATCAATCAATCACTACACATCTACACCTATACATCACATACAATCCACCACTACACATCTACACCTATACAATCCACCATCACTACACTTCTACACCTATACATCACATACAATTCATCACTACACATCTACACCTTACTATACATCACATACAATCCATCATCACTACACATCTACACCTATACCTTACTATACATCACATGCAATCCACCATCACTACACATCTACACCTATACATCACATACAATCCACCATCACTACACTTCTACACCTATACATCACATACAATCCACCATCACTACACATCTACACCTATGCCTTACTATACATCACATACAATCCATCATCACTACACATCTACACCTATATCTTACTATACATCACATACAATCCATCATCACTACACATCTATACCTTACTATACATCACATACAATCCATCATCACTACACATCTATACCTTACTATACATCACATACAATCCATCATCACTACACATCTACACCTATACATCACATACAATCCATCACTACACATCTACACCTATACCTTACTATACATCACATACAATGCATCATTACTACACATCTACACCTATACATCACATACAATCCATCACTACACATTACACCTATACATCATACAATCCATCATCACTACATATCTACACCGATACCTTACTTTACATCATACAATCCACCATCACTACACATCTACACCTATACCTTACTATACATCACATCCAATCCATCATCACTACATATCTACACCTATATATCACATCCAATCCATCATCACTACACATCTACACCTATACATCATACAATCCACCATCACTACACCTTACACCTATACCTTACTATACATCACATACAATCCATCACTTCACATCTACACCACATACAATCCATCACTACACATTACACCTATACCTTACTATACATCATACAATCCATCATCACTACACCTATACCTTACTATACATCACATACAATCTATCACCACTACACATCTACACCAACACATCACATACAATCCATCATCACTCCACATCTACACCTATACCTTACTATACATCACATACAATCCATCATCCCTACACATTACACCTATACCTTACTATACATCACATACAATCCACCATCACTACACATCTACACCTATACATCACATACAATCCATCATCACTACACATCTACACCTATACCTATACATCACATACAATCCATCATCACTACACATCTACACCTATACATCACATACAATCCATCATCACTACACATCTACACCTTACTATACATCACATACAATCCATCATCACTACACATCTACACCTATACATCATGTACAATCCATCATCACTACACATCTACACCTATACATCACATACAATCCATCACTACACATCTACACCTATACATCACGTACAATCCATCATCACTACACATCTACACCTATACATCACATACAATCCATTACTACACATCTACACCTATACATCACATACAATCCATCATCACTACACATTACACCTATACCTTACTATACATCACATACAATCCATCACTACACATCTACATCACATACAATCCATCACTACACGTCTACACCTACACCTTACATCACATACAATCCATCATCACTACACATCTACACCTATACATCACATACAATCTATCACTACACATTACACATATACATCATACAATCCATCATCACTACATATCTACACCGATACCTTACTATACATCATACAATGCACCATCACTACACATCTACACCTATACCTTACTATACATCACATACAATCCATCATCACTACACATCTACACCTATACATCACATACAATCCATCACTACACATTACCCCTATACATTACTATACATCATACAATCCATCATCATTACACCTATACCTTACTATACATCACATACAATCCATCATCCCTACACATTACACCTATACCTTACTATACATCACATACAAT
Organism: Rhinoderma darwinii; assembly: GCF_050947455.1. Taxonomy (NCBI): domain Eukaryota; kingdom Metazoa; phylum Chordata; class Amphibia; order Anura; family Rhinodermatidae; genus Rhinoderma; species Rhinoderma darwinii. The sequence continues at coordinate 11,366,292 of NC_134698.1, read as the reverse complement.
CCATCATCACTACACATCTACACCTTTACCTCACTATACATCACATACAATCCATCATCACTACACATCTACACCTATACCTCACTATACATCACATACAATCCATCATCACTACACATCTACACCTATACCTCACTATACATCACATACAATCCATCATCACTACACATCTACACCTTACTATACATCACATACAATCCATCATCACTACACATCTACACCTATACATCACATACAATCCACCATCACTCCACATCTACACCTATACCTTACTATACGTCAAATACAATCCATCACTACACATCTACACCTATACCTCACTATACATCACATACAATCCATCATCACTACACATCTACACCTCACTATACATCACATACAATCCACCATCACTACACATCTACACCTTACTATACATCACATACAATCCATCATCACTACACCTATACCTTACTATACATAACATACAATCCATCATCACTACACATCTACACCTATACATCACATACAATCCATCATCACTACACATCTACACCTATACATCACATACAATCCATCATCACTACACATCTACACCACATACAATCCATCATCACTACACATCTATACATCACATACAATCCATCATCACTACACATTACACCTATACATCACATACAATCCATCACTACACATCTACACCTATACCTTACTATACATCACATACAATCCATCGCAACACATCTACACCTATACATCACATACAATACATCATCACTACACATCTGCACCTTACTATACATCACTACACATCTACACATCACATACAATCCATTACTACACATCTACACCTTACTATACATCACATACAATCCATCATCACTACACATTACACCTATACCTTACTATACATCACATACAATCCATCACTACACATCTACACCTATACATCACATACAATCCATCACATACAATCCATTACTACACATCTACACCTTACCATACATCACATACAATCCATCATCACTACACCTATACATCACATACAATACATCATCACTACACATTACACCTATACCTTACTATACATCACATACAATCCATCACTACACGTCTACACCTACACCTTACTATACATCACATACAATCCATCATCACTACACATCTACACCTATACATCACATACAATCTATCACTACACATTACATATACATCATACAATCCATCATCACTACATATCTACACCGATACCTTACTATACATCATACAATCCACCATCACTACACATCTACACCTATACATCACATCCAATCCATCATCACTACACATCTACACCTATATATCACATCCAATCCATCACTACACATCTACACATCATACAATCCACCATCACTACACCTTACACCTATACATCACATACAATCCATCATCACTACACATCTACACCTATACATCACATACAATCCATCACTACACATTACACCTATACCTTACAATACATCATACAATCCATCATCACTACACCTATACCTTACTATACATCACATACAATCCATCATCACTACACATCTACACCTACACCTTACTATACATCACATACAATCCACCATCCCTACACATTACACCTATACCTTACTATACATCACATACAATCCACCATAACTACACATCTACACCTATACATCACATACAATCCATCATCACTCCACATCGACACCTATACCTTACTATACATCACATACAATCCATCATCCCTACACATTACACCTATACCTTACTATACATCACATACAATCCACCATAACTACACATCTACACCTATACATCACATACAATCCATCACTACACATCTACACCTATACCTCACTATACATCACATACAATCCATCACTACACATCTACACCTATACATCACATACAATCCATCATCACTACACATCTACACCTATACATCACATACAATCCATCATCACTACACATCTACACCTATACCTTACTATACATCACATACAATCCATCATCACTACACATCTACACCTATACCTTACTATACATCATATACAATCCATCATCACTACACATCTACACCTATACATCACATACAATCCATCATCCTTACACATTACACCTATACATCACATACAATCCATCATCACTACACATCTACACCTATACATCACATACAATCCATCATCACTACACATCTACACCTATACATCACATACAATCCATCATCACTACACATCTACACCTATACCTTACTATACATCACATACAATCCATCATCACTACACATCTACACCTAACTATACAATCCATCATCACTACACATCTACACCTATACCTTACTATACATCACATACAATCCATCACTATACATCTACACCAATACCTTACTATACATCACATACAATCCATCACTACACATCTACAGCAGACAAAAAATGGCGACAGCACCCTGCGACACTAATGCCACCTAAACCACTAAATATAAATAAATATGCACTAAAGCTAAATCTACTTACAAATAGGGAGGTTCTTAGTGCACATTTTGATCAAAAAGTGTTAGCCCACCTGCCACGACAAGGCGACCTCTGTAAGGTGGGAACCTACGCTGCACATACACCCAGAACTGGGACTAAGCCTACATATATACCTGGGGATGGTAGGATCCAGCATTAAACTGATTAAAATCACCCAGGGCAGAATGGGAGGAGTGCAAGAACAACAAGTGGAGGCAGTCACTAACCCCACATATATGGATACCATAAACACAACAAAAATTGAACAGCACATTCCAACTAAATGATACAAAATACGCAGGTGCAAGAACACCTATGACTACACATCTACACCTATACCTTACTATACATCACATACAATCCATCACTACACATCTACACCTATACATCACATACAATCCATCATCACTACACATCTACACCTATACATCAGATACAATCCATCACTACACGTCTACACCTATACATCACATACAATCCATCACTACACGTCTACACCTTACCATACATCACATACAATCCATCATCCCTACACATCTACACCTATACCTTACTATACATCACATACAATCCATCATCACTACACATCTACACCTATACCTTACTATACATCACATACAATCCATCACTACACATCTACACCTATACATCACATACAATCCATCATCACTACACGTCTACACCTATACATCACATACAATCCATCACTACACGTCTACACCTATACATCACATACAATCCATCACTACACGTCTACACCTATACCTTACTATACATCACATACAATCCATCATCACTACACATCTACACCTATACCTTACTATACATCACATACAATCCATCATCACTACACATCTACACCTATACCTTACTATACATCACATACAATCCATCACTCCACATCTACACCTATACATCACATACAATCCATCACTACACATCTACACCTTACTATACATCACATACAATCCATCACTACACATGTCCACCTATACCTTACTATACATCACATACAATCCATCACTACACATATACACCTTACTATACATTACATACAATCCATCACTACACATATACACCTATACCTTACTATACATCACATACAATCCATCACTACACGTCTACACCTATACCTTACTATACATCACATACAATCCATCACTACACATCTACACCTATACCTTACTATACATCACATACAATCCATCACTACACGTCTACACCTATACATCACATACAATCCATCACTACACGTCTACACCTATACCTTACTATACATCACATACAATCCATCATCACTACACATCTACACCTATACCTTACTATACATCACATACAATCCATCATCACTCCACATCTACACCTATACATCACATACAATCCATCATCACTACACATCTACACCTTACTATACATCACATACAATCCATCACTACACATCTACACCTATACCTTACTATACATCACATAAAATCCATCACTACACATCTACACCTATACCTTACTATACATCACATACAATCCACCATCACTACACATCTACACCTATACATCACATACAATCCATCATCACTACACATCTACACCTATACCTTACTATACATCACATACAATCCACCATCACTACACATCTACACCTATAAATCACATACAATCCATCATCACTACACATCTACACCTATACCTTACTATACATCACATACAATCCATCACTACACATTACACCTATACCTTACTATATATCACATACAATCCATCACTCCACATCTACACCTATACATCACATACAATCCATCACTACACATCTACACCTTACTATACATCACATACAATCCATCACTACACATGTACACCTATACCTTACTATACATCACATACAATCCATCACTACACATCTACACCTATACATCACATACAATCCATCACTACACGTCTACACCTATACCTTACTATACATCACATACAATCCATCACTACACGTCTACACCTATACCTTACTATACATCACATACAATCCATCACTACACATCTACACCTATACATCACATACAATCCATCACTACACGTCTACACCTACACCTTACTATACATTACATACAATCCATCACTACACATCTACATCTATACCTTACAATACATCACATACAATCCATCACTACACATCTACACCTTACTATACATTACATACAATCCATCACTACACATCTACACCTATACCTTACTATACATCACATACAATTCATCACTACACATCTACACCTACACCTTACTATACATCACATACAATCCATCATCACTCCACATCTACACCTATACCTTACTATACATCACATACAATCCATCACTACACGTCTACACCTATACCTTACTATACATCACATACAATCCATCATCACTACACATCTACACCTATACCTTACTATACATCACATACAATCCATCATCACTACACATCTACACCTATACCTTACATACATCACATACAATCCATCATCACTACACATCTACACCTATACCTTACTATACATCACATACAATCCATCACTCCACAGCTACACCTATACATCACATACAATCCATCACTACACATGTACACCTATACCTTACTATACATCACATACAATCCATCACTACACATATACATCACATACAATCCATCACTACACATGTACACCTATACATCACATACAATCCATCACTACACATCTACACCTTACTATACATTACATACAATCCATCACTATACATCTACACCTATACCTTACTATACATCACATACAATCCATCACTACACGTCTACACCTATACATCACATACAATCCATCACTACACGTCTACACCTATACCTTACTATACATCACATACAATCCATCATCACTCCACATCTACACCTATACATCACATACAATCCATCATCACTACACATCTACACCTTACTATACATCACATACAATCCATCACTACACGTCTACACCTATACCTTACTATACATCACATACAATCCATCACTACACATCTACACCTATACCTTACTATACATCACATACAATCCATCACTACACATCTACACCTATACCTTACTATACATCACACACTCCTCATCTCTCGCTGATACCTTCCTCCGATCACATATACCTCAATTGTAGATTAACCCTATAGACATTCCGATAACTCACATCATTTCTAACTAACGAATCCTAACGATGCAAACAGCGGCGCACATTCTCCATCATCCACGTCCTCCATCATCCACGTCCTCCATCATCCACGTCCTCCATCATGCACGTCCTCCATCATGCACGTCCTCCATCATCCACGTCCTCCATCATGCACATCATCCACGTCCTCCATCATGCACGTCCTCCATCATGCACGTCCTCCATCATCCACGTCCTCCATCATCCACGTCCTCCATCATGCACATCATCCACGTCCTCCATCATGCACGTCCTCCATCATGCACGTCCTCCATCATCCACGTCCTCCATCATCCACGTCCTCCATCATCCACGTCCTCCATCATCCACGTCCTCCATCATCCACGTCCTCCATCATCCACGTCCTCCATCATGCACGTCCTCCATCATGCACGTCCTCCATCATGCACGTCCTCCATCATCCACGTCCTCCATCATCCACGTCCTCCATCATGCACATCATCCACGTCCTCCATCATGCACGTCCTCCATCATGCACGTCCTCCATCATGCACGTCCTCCATCATCCACGTCCTCCATCATCCACGTCCTCCATCATCCACGTCCTCCATCATCCACGTCCTCCATCATGCACATCATCCACGTCCTCCATTCTTAACGCCTCATTCCCGATCGGATAAATATACAATTACAATAAATGCTCAATACAAAAAGAAAACCTTAAAAAAAAACACGTCTTATCTCAACCGCTACCATAGTCGCCACGATGGTCGCAACGCACGAAAAATCGTACCGTCTATGGCCGCCATTACTGTACATTTTTCCCTTTTCTGTCATCTCTACGCTTCTCCCTTACAGTACATTACATATATGTATATATTTTTTTTTTTTTTCGATATACATCCAAAAAAACAGAAGCCCATACGAAATCATTAGGCCCCAGCACTGTAGGTGTGAGGGCTAGAAAGTAAAATAAACCTGGTAGCCATGGTAATACAGAGGTGCATTGAAGATGGCTGACAGTAGCAAATGTACATGATATAGAACACATCCCAGCCAGTGATATCCCATAATAAGAAATAATACAGATGACAGAAGACATTACTGTGTTCACAATAGCACTTGATGAGCCGTCCCCCATCCCCCAGACATGAGAACAGAATGAGAATAATAAATAATAATAATAATAGAAGGTTATTACTCGACCTTTCGTCCCCTGCATGCTGACAATCTGTCATGTGGGTGTCTGGGGCTGGGTTGGGGGGTCTGGAGAACAGGCTCTCAAAGGCCATGTCTGCTGAGAGAACCCGCCTGCCCTACACACTCTCTCTACTCTTAGTTTCTTTCTTATAAATATTAGTTTTTCTTTCTTTTTTTTTTTTTTTTACACCGAAACCAGGAGGAGGTGACCGTGTACAGCATACATCCCAGCTGCACGGCCGGAGCCGGTACAACACCGTTCAGTGCCGCCGTGTAACGGGTGAATACGGTGCACCGGAAGCAGTGGAGGAGATAGAATGACCACTTCCGGCTGTTCTCCATTTAGTTCCCGCCTGAAACGACGTTCGGCTAAGGGAAGGCGCTTTAGCCAATAGAAGCGCGGCTCTTACAGATAAGGGGCGTAGCGCCATGTGAGAAATGAGCTGTGATTGGTCGGGGGGCTCTACTGCGTTGTAAGGCGGGACAGATCTATTGTTGAGCTCACGCAGGATCTCTGGAACTACGAGTTCCAGTGTTCCTGAAAGAAAAAGATTCATAGGAAATGCTGGCAAAGCATTCTGGGATTTGTAGTTTTGTTTACAGATGGCGCAATTCATAAAACTGTTTAAACCCGGCCAATAGCGAGGCTTTCTTTAGAAAGCGAGAGAGTCATTTTTATTGGCGGGACGGTTTGCCGTGGGATTTACTAGGCATGTAGAACTACAAGCCCGCTAATTGGCGAATGGGTTTTGTAGTTAGAAAAGGCTGGCAAAGCATGCTGGAACTTGTAGTTTGTAGTGGCTGTTTGCTTTTTTTTTTTTTTTAAATATATGGCTACTTTTTTTTCCCTATTGTGTTTTTATTCCTGAATAGTACAGGCGATACATTGAGGCTTCAAATATACCATTATTTATGTATACAATGTATACAGTGTACTGTATGGTGGCATTATGTGTATAGTTTGGCACTATTAGTTATGTGTATTGTATGGTGGCATTAGGTGTACATTATAGTATCATTATTTATTTGTACAGTATTGCGGCATTATTTATGTATACTATAAGGTGGAATTAGGTGTACAGTATGGCAGTATAATCTATATATACTGTAAAGTGACATCATTTATCAACTTTATAATAAAGGCACTGACTGCGTGCATCAAGTGTTTGGGCATCTATTTGTATGTGTGTATGGCGCCACATATGCTTAACCGTGAATCCCATCTTGACAATAACCTACGTGTGCCAGAATTTGCCTGTACGTTGTATATGAACTTCAACTCTCGATGATGATGATGATGATGATGATGATGAATACCTGACATAATATTTGCGCAAAATAAAATCCCATTGATTAAATGGTGATTAAAAAAAAATCTGAAAACAGAGGAAAGAACTGAAAATAAATATATTTCCTAATCGCACAAATTTGAAGACCAAACATGCTTTTTCATTAAATTATTTCCATTGATAAACAATATTTTCCATTGATGAACAATTATTCGTGGTGGGAGGGGGCCGGCACTGAACTGCTTGTCACACAATCGTAGCGCTTGCCTGTCACAGCCACTAGGGGGTGTCCACTGTATAGATAGTTTTTGAGCTCTCACTGAGTACAAACTGTATAAATCCATATGCAGTGAGCTCCCCCTAGAGGTGGCTGGAGGCAGTCAGAATTTACTCATTTAACTGTGTGAAGGGGATATGGAGCTTTATATGTGAAAATCACAGCTCTGACCCCTATAAATATATATTATTAAATTATGGTGGATGTTGGCAGAGCTTTCACTGAGCAGTGGGCCCCATGTAAGTTATGCTATGCTGCTTTTATCATCACCTGAATGTCTACGATGTATTTTTTTTCCCGCTCACCACAAAGCAGGGAAATGAAAGGCAGGAGATGAGGAATATTGTAAGCTCCACATTTATAAAGAGACACTCTACCTTAAAGTGTAAGTCCACTTTTGATCATAATTTGATAGTTTTGTAGAAGTAATCTACCTAAAAAGTTGAGTATTTTTTGTAAATATTCCTACAGTTTGCATTAATTTTCTTGTACTGTTCCTGAGTTCTGGAGTATAATACAGGATGTAACTCAGTATCAGTACAGGATAAGTAGTGTAATGTATGTACACAGTGACTCCACCAGTAGACTAGTGAGTGCAGCTCTGGAGTATAATACAGGATGTAACTCAGTATCAGTACAGGATAAGTAATTTAATGTATGTACACAGTGACTCCAGCAGCAGAATAGTGAGCGCAGCTCTGGAGTATAATACAGGATGTAACTCAGGATCAGTACAGGATAAGTAATGTAATGTATGTACACAGTGACTCCACCAGCAGAATAGTGAGCGCAGCTCTGGAGTATAATACAGGATGTAACTCAGGATCAGTACAGGATAAGTAATGTAATGTATGTACACAGTGACTCCACCAGCAGAATAGTGAGTGCAGCTCTGGAGTATAATACAGGATGTAACTCAGGATCAGTACAGGATAAGTAATGTAATGTATGTACACAGTGACTCCACCAGCAGAATAGTGAGTGCAGCTCTGGAGTATAATACAGGATGTAACTCAGGATCAGTACAGGATAAGTAATGTAATGTATGTACACAGTGACTTCACCAGTAGACTAGTGAGTGCAGCTCTGGAGTATAATACAGGATGTAACTCAGGATCAGTACAGGATACGTAATGTAATGTATGTACACAGTGACTTCACCAGCAGAATAGTGAGTGCAGCTCTGGAGAATAATACAGGATGTAACTCAGGATCAGTACAGGATAAGTAATGTATGTACACAGTGACTCCACCAGCAGAATAGTGAGTGCAGCTCTGGAGTATAATACATGATGTAACTCAGGATCAGTACAGAATAAGTAATGTATGTACACAGTGACTCCACCAGCAGAATAGTGAGTGCAGCTCCGGAGTATAATACAGGATATAACTCAGGATCAGTACAGGATAAGTAATATAATGTATGTACACAGTGACTCCACCAGCAGAATAGTGAGTGCAGCTCTGGAGTATAATACAGGATGTAACTCAGGATCAGTACAGGATAAGTAACGTAATGTATGTACACAGTGACTCCACCAGCAGAATAGTGAGTGCAGCTCTGGAATATAATACAGGATGTAACTCAGGATCAGTACAGGATAAGTAACGTAATGTATGTACACAGTGACTCCACCAGCAGAATAGTGAGTGCAGCTCTGGAGTATAATACAGGATGTAACTCAGGATCAGTACAGGATAAGTAATGTAATGTATGTACACACTGTCTCCACCAGCAGAATAGTGAGTGCAGCTCTGGAGTATAATACAGGATGTAACTCAGGATCAGTACAGGATAAGTAATGTAATGTATGTACACAGTGACTCCACCAGCAGAATAGTGAGTGCAGCTCTGGAGTATAATACAGGATGTAACTCAGGATCAGTACAGGATAAGTAATGTAATGTATGTACACAGTGACTCCACCAGTAGACTAGTGAGTGCAGCTCTGGAGTATAATACAGGTGTAACTCAGGATCAGTACAGGATAAGTAATGTAATGTATGTACACAGTGACTCCACCAGCAGAACAGTGAGTGCAGCTCTGGAGTATAATACAGGATGTAACTCAGGATCAGTACAGGATAAGTAATGTAATGTATGTACACAGTGACTCCACCAGCAAAATAGTGAGTGCAGCTCTGGAGGTTAATGCAAGCTGTAACTCAGGGTCAGTACAAGGTAAGTAATGTAATGTATGTACACAGTGACTCAACTTTTTATGTAGATTTTCTACAGAATATATATCTCCTGATATTGTAATATATCTCTAGACTGGATTTATGCAGTACCTTTTTTTATTAACACATGTGATATAAAACTACAGACTAAGAAATTTCCAATTTCAAGATATTGCAGTAATCATTCAATTCAATATTAGTCAACTGCAAATAAACACCCTCTTAAATACCGTAAAATTCCTCAAATCCAGAATTAAAAGTGTTGTCTTATATCGACAAACCATTTTTATTCTGAAGCCAGTGGGTCATGGGATCAGCTTTAGAAACCCCCACCGATCAGCTGTTACCACTGTGAGAAGCTCTGGCGACCACTACAGGGGAAACGTAATATTACAGGTTGGTCAGTAAAGAGGCTCTGTCACCAGTTTATAAGTGCCCTAATTTCCTACCTAATCTGATAGGCGCCGTAATGTAGATAACAACAGTTACAAATTAGCATAAAACAAAAAAATTGTCATAACTCGGTCAAAAATAAAAGTTAAAAAAAACAAAAAAAACAACTGTTGTTATCTACATTACAGCCACTATCAGATTAGGTAGGAGATAGGGCACTTATAAACTGATGACAGAGCCTCGTTAAAATGAATGGGTGACCATGTAATAGACGGGCCGGGTCCACCAGCACAAAGGTAACTATTTGCAGCAGCTCTCTGCTTTGGTTACGAGCACAGGACGACCCACTATGACATCCTTATGCCTAAGGGCAAAGCCACACGTGGCGGAATTGCTCTTGAATTCCGCTGCGGACACTCCGCAGCGTTAATCCGCAGCGGAGCCGTTTCTCCATTGACTTCCACTTCTATTTAGTAGGGTTCGTTTAGACGAGGCTGAAAATTCCACTGTGTAGCATAGGCTGCGGAGCGGAATTTGGTGTCCGCAGCATACAATGGATGTTGCGGAGTTGTGGCGGACTGGTTGCGGACTCATTGCGGAATTTCTCCATTGACTTCAATGGAGTTACTAAATTCCGCAATGAAGTCCGCAGCTGTCATGCACATGTTATGTGTGCTGCGGATGCGTCTTGCTTTTTTGCCATGACATTTCTTCATTCTGGCTGGACCTATGTATTTCTAGGTCTACAGCCAGACTGAGGAAGTCAATGGGGCTCCCGTAATGACGGGAGCGTTGCTAGGAGACGTCAGTAAATAGTCACTGTCCAGGGTGCTGAAAGAGTTAAGCGATCGGCAGTAACTGTTTCTGCACCCTGGACAGTGACTACCGATCCCAATATACAGCAACCTGTAAAAAAAATAGAAGTTCATACTTACCGAGAACTCCCTGCTTCTGTCTCCAGTCCGGCTTCCCAGGATGACGTTTCAGTCTAAGTGACGGCTGCAGCCAATCACAGGCCAATCACAGGCTGCAGCGGTCACATGGACTGCCGCGTCATCCAGGGAGGTAGGGCTGGATGCCGAAAGAGGGACGCGTCACCAAGACAACGGCCGGTAAGTATGAAATTCGTTTACTTTCACTAGGGAAAGGGCTGCCCCTTCTCTCTATCCTGCACTGATAGGGAGAAGGGAAGCACTTTTACCGCAGTCCGCAGCGGCCAGTCCGCATCAATTTACTGCACATTTTGGGCAGATCCGCCGCAGAATCTGCAACGCAGATTCTGTGCGGCATTGATGCGGACAGCTGCGGAGGAAATCCGGCACGTGTGGGCATGCCCTAATAGTTCTAGATTATTAGACGATCATGGAGAAATATATAACAGGTAGCAACGACTCAAAATAAAATAAAACGTAAAATCTGCCGCCATCTTCGTAATTGTTGCTCTCTTTTCAGCCTCTGGTCTTTAGAGATCCCATATTGGGGCAGATTTCCTATTGTTGTTACGCCAGAATTCTGACCTAAGTTGCTCCTTTTTTCCCCCTTTTTGCAGCAAGTCAATGTAGACAAATTAATTATTATTTGCGTAAAAAAAAAACAGATGTTTGCGCCTCACCAGACTGTTTTGAAAAAGTGAATAGAAAAGGGGAGTGGCTTAGTGGAAAGAGGAGTGGCTTAAAATATGCCAAAATGCACCAAAATTGTGCCAAAATTTTGATGCAAAAACTGATGGCAACAAGAGGCCGTGTAAGGAAGACAAAAATGTCTAACATGTTTAGCAAGATTTTTTGCACAATTTACCATACAGAGTGCGCCTGGCGTATCTTCTGACTGCCTGGTCTATATTTATGGAAATTATCGGAAATTCGGGATTATCAAATGACCGATTAGCAAGAATTTTACTGAATTTCTTTAATTTGGAGGTAAAATATTTTACAGCTTGTTCATTATTGAACACCTCGGTTGCTCGATGGTGACAGGATGTGCCGATTTATAAACGATTGACCCCCAGTTAATTATATCGCCGCCTCTTTTTTGCTCCATAAATCTTTGTATGTCACGTGTGGTAAATGCTGAACTCCAGATGTTAACGTTTGTTATCTGAGCCACATCTGTATTTGGTTTGCCGTAATTGGTCTGTCAAATAATAATATTATCTGCATGAACGTATTTTTCTTTCGCGACCTCTAGCTGTAAGCTCTTATATCTTTTTCCATCCAGCAATAACACCAGCTTTCCAGTGCTAAAATCGAATGTCACACAGAAGTTGATCCACGTTCCGGAGGCACTGAAATATGTGTCAAAATGATTATAAAAAATGTAGACGTTGGCTCCATTCTTCTCGGGTGTAATCCACTCGATTCGTTAACTTTACGTCCAACATGTTTTTGCAGGATTTTAGGCATATGGTAAATTCGGAGAAGTGACTTGTTGCCGGGATGAGCTGCAAATAGTTGGTGGATTTCTCATAGAATGAGAATGCTTTACTGTTCATATCTGTAAAGAAAGAAGACCATAGATTATACACGATGATCAATTCCATCTACAAAAGTAGTAAAGGTTAATTCCAATTTATTTGTAAGACATTTTGTCATCTGTATGAATATTTAATGGGGTTGTCCACCTTCTGACAACTGATGACCTATCCACTGGATTGGTCTTCAGTAAATCATCGGTGCGGGTCCGACATCCGAACCCTGCTCCGGTGACCTGCGGGCATCGGATGTTATGGCACATAATGCGATGTACGGAGCCTGAAGCAGTTGGCTCCGTACATAGCATAGCGGCCGTGCTGTAGAACTGCAGGTCTGCTCCTATTCACTTGAACAGTACTGCAGCTCGGCCGCTATTCCGTGGCCGGAGCCAACTGCTTCGGGTGCTGCGGCTCGGGTGTCGGACCTCCACAGATCATGTACTAATTACCTATCCGATGGATAGGTTATCAGTTGTCAGAAAGTGGAAAACCCCTTTAAGGGGTTGTTTTAGGTGTACAGGGGATCATATTGTTCAACAACATGAATGATGACCATGTAATAGATGGGCCGTATCGGCCAGAGCACATCAACACTGGCTCATAGAAGGGGGTCACAAGTATCCAAAACACTGATTGGCTCAAAGATAGTCAGTCAATCAGCATGCTTCTCTCATACACGTGTTATGTTGATCACACTGGGTGAAGTCTCTGCTCTCGGCCCACCACTCATTTCCAGAATAAAAGGCTCATAAGAGCAATTAAAGGGTTTGTCTCATCAGAGAGAACCCCTTTGAGCTTGTGGCTGTGGTGGCGATCAGTTGATCGGCACGGATCAGGCTTCTGGCAGCAACGGCAAGCAACTGATTTTGCCGGGGATAGCTGCAACCAACCTGACATTTCCCCTGCAAAAAGCAGCAGAAATGTAGTATTCCATGACCGCCATTTAACCGTTTTTCGACTGCCCACTGTCTTTTGACGGCAGGTGGTACAGGTCCGGAATCTACAGCGACATCTTTTGGCTTCTCTGTAGAAAAGGCTTCTTAGCGCTTATTCTCTAAGAAAGAGTTGTTACTAACAGCTCCTGTTTTTAAAGAAGCCACCTGAATACAGCTGGGATCAGAGGAAACTGCGATCCCAGCTCGTCAATCCTTTGATCATCGCAGTGTGATCAAAGGGGACTCCCCTCTTCGATTGCATCACCGGAAACCCAGTGACACGATTGGAGACTGAGGGAGCCATCTGCAGTCAGCTCTGAGGACCTGTGAGGACCCCAGGGCTGTTCGGGCACACCATGTGCTGCACTAACGGTTGTAAAAAAGTTCTGGCTGCTGAAAGGCAGAGAGGCAAAAAAAAATATGTAGCTGGTCTTTAAGGCCTTTTCAGGCTACCCCTTTAACCCCTTTGGCACTTCTCAGAAAATCAGATTTCCGTCACTTAAATTCTTTGAGCAGTCATACTTTCCAACTTTCAGAGAAAAAAAAGTTTTGTGTCTTGCCTTTCTAGGTGCATACCTCCAAATACAGTGATAGTCACATGCCCACCGCACAATGTATCACATCCCACACCATAAAAAGTGCCAGCCATATACTCACCATAAGTGACAGCCACATACCCTACCATACAAAGTGCCAGCCACATACGTCCCCCATAAGTGGCCTCTATATATAGTGCATACACTTGCCCCTAAAAAGTGTAAACCATAAGAACCCTCTATCTAGGACACTGCCACCTAATGGCCACACAGGTTATGTTTCTTCTATAACAATAGCTTCTCTTAATAAACATGCATGCTAGGGCAGATCGCTACCAAATGAGTATTAAACCAAGATATGATCTCGATGTAGTGGATAGAATGTAGGTTTTACCTCTGACCAGTTGGAGACGTACCTGTTACCTAAAACACACATTGAATAATGCCCCCCCTCCCATTGTATTTGGTAAGGAATAAAAAATTATAACTACCCCTAAACAATCTATATTATAACATTTTAGAGAACCTTTACGCCCCCTCCATTTTTGCTTTTCACTGTGATCACAACAATTCTGGTTAAAAAATAAATAAATGCTATATTCAAATGTAATAAAATCTGATAAACATGACCAGTAGATGGCGCTAAATAACCTTTTTGAATGCATTTTTTATTCTAGTCACACGTGAAGATGCAGCTCTGGGTTCCCATGATCATACAAATCAGAAAAAATATTGTAACTCTCATCTGGTTGTGGATAAAGCTTTGTGCCTCTGTCCTTAGCCCAAAAGAGCTCAAAAACTTCCCCAGATTTTCAGTTATACACAGTTTGTGAAGCTGTCCCTTTATCTCCTAAGGGGCCTTATTCCGATGCATAAGTCTTTTTACGGCCCATCGGTGTAAGCCCGATACGAGTATCGGGAGGATCGGGTGATTTGGTATTGACAGGCGGGCTCCTGCTCTAATGACAGTAAAGTTAACACGTTTTTTAAACTGCAACGTGAACGCTGTGAAAAAAAAAAATTTTAAAAAAACATTGCTGGAATTACTTTTTTTCCATCCCCATTCCCCCAAAAAATGTAATTGAAGTTAATCAAAAAGTCCCATGTGCCCCGAAATGGCACCAATGAAAACTACATCTAGTCCCGTAAAAAAACACACATACTGAATGGCGACATCGACGGGAAAAAAAAAAAGTTATGGCTCTTTGAATGTGACAATACAAAAACAAATGATTTTCTTTTAAAAACATAAAAAATTCTACATTTGGTATCGCCGTAATCGTTTCAACCTATAGAATAAAGGACCGCGCAAGTTCTTTATATGGTCCTGGACTTGTAAGGGGCTGTCTGATTTAGAAAATGTTTTTTTTAAGCTCCCTATTTCCGGTTTTATATAAATAAATTAAAGTTCTACAACTTCCTAATATACTTTCTGTTTCAATACCTTACAATTTGCAATATCTCTGTTTGCTGTCAGTGAATTAGAATACTCTCGTTTACATTCACAGGCAGCAAACCGGTACATACCTAGTCCTGCTATCCCCTGTGAAGTGGATAAGGTCCCATGCACACGACCATGCCCGGACGGCCGCGGACAGTCACACGCATTTACGGCCCGCGCGGTAAAATAAAAAAAATAGGACATGTCCTATTTTTTACGGAAGCTTTCTACAGCCCGGACACCTTCCCAGGAAGGTGTCGGTCGGCCATAGAAATGAATGGGTCCGTAATTACAGATAAACTCTACGGTCATGTGAATAAGGCCTTCGATTGTATCTAGTCTGGACAATGCTTTGTGAGTTAAACAGCCTGGACTCCGGACTGATACATTGTAGCAAAGTAGCAGAGATTTGTGCAGCTGCTGCTGATGTATTTAGCTTACAGAGAATTTCCTAGACTGGATACAATTGTATTATGACAGCAAACAGAGATATTAAAACACAAAGTATATTAGAAAGTTATAGAACTTTTTATTTATACAGTCATCAAACTTTATTTACATAAGCCACAAAACACAAATACATACAGTTTATACATTGGGACAATACGTTTGGCGTACATGTCGGGAGATTTACACACAGGTCCAGTTTCTCTAAGCCCAAGCGATCAGATCGGAAAAGATCGCCGGGAAAAGTCTCTGCTGGTCAGACATTGCCAAGCCCCATGTAATGCATGGACGGATCTGTCGGAGCAGCTCTCCTTCTGTCTAATAGTGGGAGGGTCGCAAACTAGAGATCCCCCTCTATGATGTCCAAGGACAGGGGTTGCCTTGAAATGAAAAAACTGAAAATGCATCAAAAATTTTATCATTGCTCCAATGAATCCTGAATACAAATACCAATTTGTGTCTACAGCACCCATGCAGACCTATGTGTTTCCATGGAAACAGACTACAAACAAATTCTCTGTAGTCAGATCCTGCAATCATACTCTCTTACATCTGTTCTTTATTTCTTGCTATGACATTTGGTACTTTGTCAAGAGTAGGGGGCAGAAGGAATATGCCCTAATGGGCTGTAAGGAAAGGTATTGTCCTCTTTTAGATATTATTACTGTATAGGGAGCACTGGTTTTAAGCATTGATTTATAGAATTATAATATATAATAAAGCTAATAATGAACTTAAAATGGTTGTTTAAGAGTTTTATAAATAATCTGGCAGCAGGAAATCTTATAAAAGCATCCCCCCGATGTTTGTTTATTTTACTGCAGTGATGACGTGCCATACATCCACGTGACCATGTAGCCAATCAGTGGCATATACTGTACGTCACTACTGAAGCCAGTGATGGGCGCTGTAGAAATCTGTATGCAGGGAGCTCCCCCTATTGGCCGCTGCAGATAACCAATATGATAGTGTCACCGCCAGCAAGGGAAACCGCTCAGGGCTGGCCCCCTTCCAGTAGAGGATTACACAGTTGCATGCCCTATCTCAAGGTAGGTACGCCAATGCCAAAATGAGTCCTATGTCACCCTATTCTTATCCTGAAATGAGCGGGATCCATAAAGATAAAATGCTGGTGTGACCAAGGCCTAACATACACAGAGAATATAATCCTTACCTCAGTTTTCTGGCGCGCTCTCTGTCATTTCTAATGATCTGCAGTAAATGCTTCTGCATACAGTCTAGCTATTTATATGGGGTTAAAAGAGCCACTCACAGGGGCGTAACTAGACAATACAAAGCTCTGTAAACTGTTGAGAGGGTCCTTCCCCAGATAAATTATTGTATCAGAATAATATTGTCCAATTAATACCACAATAGAGTGCCAAAATAATACAACAATAGTGTCTAAATAATACCACAATAGAGTGCCCAAATAATACCAAACTAGAATGCCCAAATAATACCACAATAGAGTGCCCAAATAATACCACAATAGTGTCCAAATAATATCACAATAGAGTGTCCAAATAATACCACAATAGAGTGCCCAAATAATACCAAACTAGAATGCCCAAATAATACCACAATAGAGTGCCCAAATAATACCACAATAGTGTCCAAATAATATCACAATAGAGTGTCCAAATAATACCACAATAGAGTGCCAAATAATACCACAATAGTGTACAAATAATTCCATAATAGAGTGCCCAATTAATACCACAATCGAGTGCCCAAATAATTCCACAATAGAGTACCCAATTAAGACCACAATAGAGTATCCCAATAATACCACAATAGAGTGCCAAATAATACCACAAGAGTATTCCAATAATACCACAATAGAGTGCCAAATAATACCACAATAGAGTGCCCAATAATACCACAAAAGAGTGCTAAATAATACCACAATATAGTGCCAAATAATACCACAATAGAGTGCCCAAATAATACCACAATAGAGTGCCCAAATAATACCACAATGAGTGCCAAATAATACCACAGTAGAGTGCCAAAATAATACCACAATAGTGTTCCAAATAATACCACAATAGTGTTCCAAATAATACCACAATAGTGTCCAAATAACACCACAATAGAATGCCCAAATAATACAACAATAGTGTCTAAATAATATCACATTAGAATGCTCAAATAATACCAGAATAGAGTGCCAAATACCACTGTAGAGTGCCAAAATAATACCACAAGAGTGTTCCAAATAATACCACACTAGAGTATCCAAATAACACCACAATAGAATGCCCAAATAATACCACAATAGAGTGTCCAAATAAAAGCACAATAGAGTGCCAAATAATACCACAATAGAATGTCCAAATAACACCACAATAGAAGGCCAAAATAATACAACAATAGTGTCTAAATAATACCACAATAGTGCCCATATAATACCAAACTAGAATGCCCAAATAATACCACAATAGAGTGCCCAAATAATACCACAATAGTGTCCAAATAATATCACAATAGAGTGTCCAAATAATACCACAATAGAGTGCCAAATAATACCACAATAGTGTACAAATAATTCCATAATAGAGTGCCCAATTAATACCACAATAGAGTGCCCAAATAATTCCACAATAGAGTACCCAATTAAGACCACAATAGAGTATCCCAATAATACCACAATAGAGTGCCAAATAATACCACAAGAGTATTCCAATAATACCACAATAGAGTGCCAAATAATACCACAATAGAGTGCCCAAATAATATCACAATAGAGTGCCCAAATAATACCACAATAGAGTGCCCAAATAATACCACAATAGAGTGCCCAAATAATACCACAATGAGTGCCAAATAATACCACAGTAGAGTGCCCAAATAATATCACAATAGAGTGCCCAAATAATACCACAATAGAGTGCCAAATAATACCACAATAGTGTACAAATAATTCCATAATAGAGTGCCCAATTAATACCACAATAGAGTGCCCAAATAATTCCACAATAGAGTACCCAATTAAGACCACAATAGAGTATCCCAATAATACCACAATAGTGTGCCAAATAATACCACAAGAGTATTCCAATAATACCACAATAGAGTGCCAAATAATACCACAATAGAGTGCCCAAATAATATCACAATAGAGTGCCCAAATAATACCACAATAGAGTGCCCAAATAATACCACAATAGAGTGCCCAAATAATACCACAATGAGTGCCAAATAATACCACAGTAGAGTGCCAAAATAATACCACAATAGTGTTCCAAATAATACCACAATAGTGTTCCAAATAATACCACAATAGTGTCCAAATAACACCATAATAGAATGCCCAAATAATACAACAATAGTGTCTAAATAATATCACATTAGAATGCTCAAATAATACCAGAATAGAGTTCCAAATACCACTGTAGAGTGCCAAAATATTACCACAAGAGTGTTCCAAATAATACCACACTAGAGTATCCAAATAACACCACAATAGAATGCCCAAATAATACCACAATAGTGTCCAAATAAAAGCACAATAGAGTGCCAAATAATACCACAATAGAATGTCCAAATAACACCAGAATAGAAGGCCCAAATAATACAACAATAGTGTCTAAATAATATCACATTAGAATGCTCAAATAATACAAGAATAGAGTGCCAAATACCACTGTAGAGTGCCAAAATAATACCACAAGAGTGTTCCAAATAATACCACAATAGAGTATCCAAATAACACCACAATAGAATGCCCAAATAATACCACAATAGAGTGTCCAAATAACAGCACAATAGAGTGCCAAATAACACCACAATAGAATGCCCAAATAATACCACAATAGAGTGTCCAAATAACAGCACAATAGAGTGCCAAATAATACCACAATAGAATGCCCAAATAACACCACAATAGAATGCCCAAATAATATCACAATAGAGTGTGCAAATAATACCACAATAGAGTATCCAATTAATACAACAATAGAGTATCCCAATAATACCACAATAGAGTGCCAAATAATACCACAATAGAGTGTATAAATAATACCACAATAGAGTATTCCAATAATACCACGATGTAGTGCCAAATAATACCACAATGGAGTGCCAAATAATACCACAATAGAGTGCCAAATAATACCACAATAGAGTGCCAAATAATACCATAATAGAGTGCCAAATAATACCACAATAGAGTGCCAAATAATACTACAATAGCGTGCCCTGTAGCACCGGCAGTCTGCGGGTTTCACTCACCCCAGCAGCCGCCAGCATGCTTGTGCGCGTGGCCGGCCCTTCCCTGCTGAGGGACGCCGGTGCACTCTGCTCTCTCCTCCGCTCCCAGTCTATGACCCAGTCTATGTGCACGCGAGCTCGCCCTAGCTCTTAAAGGGCCAGCGCGAGCACTAGGAAGATTGCCTCAGCCTATGCCAGCACATCTCGGACCATTTAAGGAACGCTGGACACTTCCTCAGTGCCTAAGCATTATTAGTTCTAATCCTGAGTCTGCGAAGGTTCTGTATCCAGTTCCCTGAAACTAGTGTCCATAATGTGTCCAGTATTCGTGTCTCGTCCTGTGTCCGTGATGAGTCCAGCGTCCATGACAAATTCAGCTTCTGATAATCCAGAACAAGCCAGTTTCCAGTAATCCAGCACAAAACATTTTCCGATAGTCCAGCACAAACCAGCTTCCGATAATCCAGCACAAACCAGCTTCCGATAATCCAGCACAAACCAGTTTCCGATAATCTTGCACAAGGCAGCTTCCGATAATCCAGCACAAGCCAGATTCCTATAATGATATACACTAGAAACACAGAGGAGCATAACAGCCAATAATAAAAGAAAAAAACTTTATTGGACATATAGAAACATATATAGAGAATAAAAAGGTACAAAGCTGGACATGAAGACTCAGAATAATTTCACTGTAACACAACTAGCAAGACTCTCTCTATGATACAAATATAGGGTAGTATACAATACATAGAATCAGGTGGATGGACTAAAGATATCATGAAGCAAGTCGGTCTGCATCAACAATGTGAGACAGCAATATAGTGGCTATGCTCGTAAAGGTAAGTATCATGAAAACAAGTAGTGTAAAACCTACAAGCAACGCAAAAATCTGGGAAAAATACACAGACCATAAATCATGTAAGAAAAATAGGTATGGGGACTGCAACCTAAGTAAGCCAAAAGTCCACCCACTCATACGATAACTTACCCATAGTAGACGATAACTGAGAGAGTCAGGCTAGTGTAAAACGAAACCCCAGATTCCTATAATCCAGCACAAGCCAGCTTCCAGTAATCCGGCACCAGCCTGTCATTAAGGTACCATCTACCAGTGACTGTCCTATATTTGTTTGTCCAGCTGCTACTCCGTTACGGCGGAGTAGCCCAGTGGGTAAACTCTCCCGGTGGATGTTACATGCCCAAATAATACCACAGTAGAGTGCCCAAATACAATAGATTTCCTTAAATAATACTGCAATACAGTGCCCCAGATCAGAAACAGAACATACACATACAATTAGTTTATACACGTAAACACACACATGTGCACACTCACTACATACATTAACACACATGTGCAACAAAAGCGCGAACCATGAATAAGGTGAAAGGAGACAGTGGAGGTAATATAGTGGGGAGGGTCAATGGGGTGGGACTAGGGAGAGGCTCCTTCGCCCCCCTCAACCCATGGGCCCCATAGCAGCTGCTTGGTGTTACTCCATTGGATTTACGCCACTTGCCGCTAATAACATTCACAAATGTTTACTTAAAAGGGTTGTCTGGTTTGGAAGTCACATATTAATATAATGTCCTAGGAAATTCTGAGTTAAAGAGGACCTGTCACCTCTCCTGACATGTCTGTTTTAGTAAATAATTGTAGTCCCCATGAATAATAATTCTGGAGCATCTTTTCTTTTGTAATTCTGGAAAAAAAATCCCATTAACAGTTTGTTTCGGACAGGAGTTGATCAGTATAATCACAAACCGATTTATCGTTAAAGGAGCACAAATCTGATACACAGTGTATGTTACAGCTGACACGCACTGCGAATGATACAGCTCCTGATCGTAATACTACGGGCGGGGTGCGGGAACTGCCTGCTCCCCACATCAATAGTAACATCATACTATCATGGCGTGGTGCTGGAAGGGGTTAATCTGTGCAACGTCCGCCAAAATAAGCCATAAACTGAAATCAATGTATCAGTTATATTCCTTTAAAATAAACCCCCTTATTATACCATTCAAAGGGAACATGTCACTAGCAGGGGCGTAACTAGGAAAGACTGGGCCCCATAGCAAACATTTGACTGGGGCCCCCCATCCCCTGGGTGTCACACAACCCCCCCCCCTTGTAGATAGTGCCTTTTTTACAGCCCCCCCCTGTAGATAACGCCATACAGCGCCCTGTAGATAATGGGGGGGGGGTCTGTATGGCGTTCCCTACAGGGGGGGCTGTATGGCGTTATCTACAGGAGGGGGCTGTATGGCGTTATCTACAGGGGGGTCTGTATGGCGTTCCCTACAGGGGGGGCTGTATGGCGTTACCTACAGTGGGGGCACTGTATGGCGTTCCCTACAGGGGGGGGGGCGCTGTATGGCGTTCCCTACAGGGGGGGCGCTGTATGGCGTTCCCTACAGGGGGGGTCTGTATGGCGTTCCCTACAGGGGGGGCTGTATGGCATTATCTACAGGGGGGACTGTATGGCGTTATCTACAGGGGGGTCTGCATGGCGTTATCTACAGGGGGTCTGTATGGCGTTCCCTACAGGGGGGGCTGTATGGCGTTCCCTACAGGGGTGGCTGTATGGTGTTACCTACAGGGGGGGCGCTGTATGGCGTTCCCTACAGGGGGTGCGCGCTGTATGGCGTTCCCTACAGGGGGGGCGCTGTACGGCGTTCCCTACAGGGGGGGGGGGGCTCTTTATGGCGTTCCCTACACGGGGGGCTGTATGGCGTTCCCTACAGGGGGGGCTGTATGGCATACAGCCCCCCCCCTGTAGGTAACACCATACAGAGCCCCCCCCTGTAGGGAACGCCATACAACGCCCCCCCAGTAGGGAACACCATACAGCGCCCCCCCTGTAGGGAACGCCATACAGCGCCCCCCCATGTAGGGAACGCCATACAGCGCCCCCCCCTGTAGGGAATGCCATACAGCGCCCCCCCCTGTAGGGAACGCCATACAGCGCCACCCCCTGTAGGTAACGCCATACAGCGCCCCCCCTGTAGGGAACGCCATACAGTGCCCCCCCCTGTAGGGAACGCCATACAGCGCCCCCCCTGTAGGGAACGCCATACAGCGTCCCCCCTCCCAAAAAAATGCGACCTACAGCGTGTCCCACAAAAGACATGTATCCCCTATCCACAGGATATCCACAGGATAAGGGATACATGTGTGATCGCTGGCAGCGATAAGGAGAACGGGGGACCGAAAGTCCCCCAAGTTCTCCATGACTAACCTCTGACTTCCGGCGTCTGCGCAGCTCACTAAAAATGAAAGGAGCGCTGGTCACGCATGCGCACAAGCGCGACCGGCGCTCCATTCATTTCTACGGAGCTGCCGACACAGACCCCGGAAGTCAGAGGTTTGTGATGGAGAACTTCAGGGGACTTTCAGTCCCCCGTTCTCCCTATCCCTGCCAGCGATCACACATGTATCCCCTGTCCTGTGGATAGGGGATACATGTATTTTGTTTAATGGCAGAGCGGGGAGATACCTCCCTGCTCTGCCGTAGTGTTCAGTGGCGTCCCGCTGTAGCAGCCATAGCGGCTGCTAGCGGAGCCTCCGGCCATGGTGGGGGCCCGTGCCGGCGGGTGACACGGGCCCCCCCATGCCGCGGGCCCCGTAGCAGCCGCTACTGCTGCTACGGCGGTAGTTACGCCACTGGTCACTAGGTCATCCCTTTTTAAATTAGGACGTTTACAGAGTACCCAAATAGAGATGAGAGAAAGGGAGGGTTTTCACCCATTAAATGCCTAGTCCCATGATTAAATATTACATTTCTTTGATAGAGCATGCAAAATCGACCAATTTTTCAATTGGAATAATTTTTGAAAAAAAATGCTCTTGTGTGTAGATATTGCTGTTATGCTTTTGTTATTGTGCCCCCTGGAGTCTCTCTCAGAATGTGTCCAGTGTGTTTTGTATACTGGCGGCGGAGTGGTTCCTGCGGGCCGGTTAATACGAATCGGCAAACTAGTAGTAGCTTCATCTCACCAACACTGGACACATTAGGTGAATGTTCTGGAAGGGAATCATAAGAACACCAGGGGGCGCTATAACAAGAATCTAACCACAATATTTACACACAGGAGCATTTTTTTAGAATGATTCCAATTGAAAAATTGTTATGTACTACGTGATCTAACTGGGAAATGTAATATTTAAATATTGGACAATACACTTTAAATAGCCCCTAATGTTGAGTTGAGGGCTATGTGAAATGTAACATTCCTTATATATGCCCATTTTTCATACCACTCAGCCCTCTTGGACGATCAGAAACTCTGAGAGGGCAATGAACCATGGCTATAACCACCACATGTCACCCAGAAGACAATATAGGCTTGTCTCTAAATTGTGCTCGGGGCTAGTAGAGTAACAAAGGGTTATACACCGTCATATCATAACATATAATATTGACTTATCCCGATCCAGCAGTTCTAGAGAAGAATCAACATCGCGGTGTTATAAGTGCAGGATTATACTGTTTATAAAGGGTCATGTAATTTTTTGGAAATTATCCAAACTTACCAACAGGAGGACATGTGAAGTTTACACAGTGACGGAGCTTATAGAGAGTTAAATAGTGGTTGAGTGGCGGTAAAGCCAGTATGATGTGAATGTACAGAATATGCAGAATATGTATTATGTAGCCTCAGCGAGCTTACAGGCGGTTCCTGAATAGGAGTGCAAAGTTTTACTATTCATTTTCGCTAGTTTTCACCATGAGGTCCTTGATGTCCTACCATATCATTCTATTATTCACCCAGCCGAACACCATGAAAGACTATGTTCATTTGTGAAAGGGTCAGAAATGATGGAAGCTTTCCTTTACCTAGGGAAAACATTATCTTCACTGCCCTAGTCCAAGGCAGATTTGCTTGTTGGTCCTCCCAATGGCACCTAGCACCCCCCCCCCCTTACCGAGCTACACCCATGAACAAGGAGTAGCTAGGTTGTCCCTCAACTATCTTTTCTCCAGACTAAATAAACCTCATTTTGGTTACCTTACTCGGTACTGCAATCCACCAATTTCCTTTACTTTGATCGCCGTTGAACTTTCTATAGGTCTGTTGTATCTTTCTTAAGTTGGCCATACACATTCGATAGTTATTGGCCAAACCCTTGTCCAGCCTACAGCTTTCTCTCCAACCACCCCATAAACATGCACGCCCGGCTCAAAGGGGTTTGTTAGTCGGGTGGCTTAGTGGCAGATGACAGTCAGAAACTTATAGCTGGGTAGTTATGCTGCCTTTGCCTTCTTTGCGACTGATGTTTCATCTCTTGAACCAGGACATGTTAGTAGAGTCAGATTGGTCCACCAGACTACCAGAGGATCTAATACAATAATGGGCCTCAAGGTCCAGCAAAAGACTGTCACGATGATCTCGGGGTATGTGGACCCACTAGGCCACTCCGCCGTAGTGGAGAGGCAGCTGGCCAAGTCACAGTTAATGCACAAGTCTATACAATAAGTACGTAGCACGAAAGTACCTGAGATAGTCCATGCAATTGGCAGAGGCTTTAGCACGGATGGGGCTGGATGTGGCAGGTAGCGCCAGACGTGGCGATGACAGTAGGTGCAGCAGGTTGCTTCAAACGTGGAGGACAGCAGTATGTGCAGTAGGATACGACTCCAATCACTGGACAGGCTAAGGAACAAAACACAGCATGGGAAACAGGATACAGGTAGCAGGGCAAGGGAACACAGGATACGGCTAAGAGACCATTTGCAAGACTAACATGGGAATTACAAACAATGCTCTGGCAAGGAATGAAAGAGCAGGGCCCTTTTTATAGTTCAAGGTGATCTGGAGCATAATTAATTAAATACATATGGGCGCGCTGACCCTTTAAAGCCGGGAACCAGCGCGCTCCCTCTAGTGGACACTACGGGACAGAGCGGCCGCATATGCTGACATCTCCTGGGAGGGAGACGTCGGCAGGAAGATCTGCAGGCGGCAGGTAAGTTCAGGTTGCGGTTCGTGACCGTGGCCGTATCAAAGACAGCCCCATTTGAAGGTAACTTTGGAGCCAATCACTTGCCCATAATGTCTATTTCTTAAGGGAAGATTAATGATGAACCTATCAGACTTACTGATGTGCATATATGCTGGATAGAGGTTGGACCTAAGAATAATTTTCTATGGGGGCCAAAGGGACCCTAGTCCAATACTACATGTTTGCACTTGCCTCAAGCATGTTGCCACCATTCCAACCAGAGATGGGCACAAAGACCACAGCATCTGAGTTGTTGTCCAATTTAGAAAAACAATTTTATATAGACTATTAGGGAATTCTAAGTTAATAGAGGGAGTCCTCATCTCTTGACCAGAGTGGAGAGCAGTTACAAAGAGTGTCTCTTGATCTGGAGGACCTGCTCTGTCCTGCATTAGACAAACAACTGTGTAATACTTCGTTTTCCCTGTGGTAGCAGTGCAGGGAAATTGAACACTTACTAGCAGGTTTCCCCACATATTAGAGCTGATCGCTGGAGGTCCCAGCAGCAGGACACATTGTGATCAGTTTATTGTCAAGGAAACCTTCTAACAAGTAGATATTGTCCAAAGTGGAGAACCCCTTTAAGGTCAGTGCTTACTCACTTTACAATTTCTTCGTATCTCTACAGGTTTATGGGAATTTTGTCGAATCTATGGGGTTGATACCAGCAATGAACTGCTTAACACTTGAGGTGTAGGCCAGGAAATATTCTGACAGGTTTGTCTATTCTTTGAGAAAGAGCTCAAATTCTACTATGGGAGAAGATGGTGCCTTATCCTTATAATTCCCATGTACTTTACTAAAGGTGTGACTATTCTCAATAAAATAAACATAAAAGCTAAAATAAATAATCTCTAAATCTTTCTTTATACAGCGTCTACATTCTCATACACAGGGAAGCGCACAGTAGTGCACATTTACCTCTGGACTATCCTGGCGAGAAGAACAAGAGTCAACTTCCTTCTATACTTTTAGACACATTTCAAGGTATGTTCCTAAAGCCACTGGATATATGGTAAAACATGGTGGGCTAAGGCACTGACATATGAGGGCAGCAAATTGTGCAGGAGCATAGTAGACATGTAAGTTTGTACTTCATAATTATGAAGAGGAACTTTGTGAGATTGACCATCGGTCCAGAACAACCTCCAAGTTTATAAAGAACATTTTTTATTTTTGAATAGTTTGTCTTTTTTGGACAACTTTTTTTCGGAGGCCGCCATCCTTGGTGATAGCTTCAGCAACGTCTACTGGGACCCCCTTTTCATTGAAATTTGGGTGGATGGGTTTGATTTAGACCAGGAAACATGGGGAAGTATGGGGTTTGTATGTTCTCATACTTGTATTGGTTCCTTTCGGGGACTCTGGTCTCCCCATAGACCAAAAACATACTGATAGGTTAATCGGCCATAAAGTGTGTGAAAGATTAGATTGTAAGCCTTATTGGGGACAGAGACTAATGTGAGCAAATGCATTCTTATGTAAAACTATACAGAATATAATTCAATGCTACATAAGTAAAGATAAATTTAAAAAATTTAGGTAATTTGCATATCGCTAAGATTCTCAGAAAGTTCACCCGGCATCTCATACAGTCAACCAGAACCTTACTCTGTACTGATGAGGAGCCACAACTCTGAAACAGTGCTGTCTACAGATAGGTTGCTCTGGTTTGGCTGATAACCCAAGTCATGTTGGATGTTAACTTACATGGTAGCCATCTATAGGTGGCACTAGAGAGACAGATTTTTCCTTCCGCAGGAAAGCTATTTTACATAGCGCAACGGAAAGGCCTAGAGGTTCTAATGTCAGGACCCCAGTCTTTATTTATTCCCATGTTCAATCTTCAATCTTAATTTACGGATAAGCAATGTAATCTAGAGGTTGTTAAATTCCTCCGTAAACACATTTTACTGTATCTCTCAACTCATCTTCCTCCCTGGGTTGGATTGCCTGCAAAGTCTACATCTGACAAGCTAAAGGCCCTTTTACACCAGCCCATGATCGGGCAACCGAGTGTTTATATGACAGTTCGTTCCCGGTCATTGACGTGTGTAAACAGGCAATGATCAGCTGATGTACCAACAAGCGCTGATCGGCTGATCTGCTTTTTTATGTGGCCAATAAAATGGTCGCTAGTCGGCATCACATTTCTCTGTGTAAACAAGGAGATGTGCTGCCGACATGATGGAAACGTGTGGAGACTAAAGATCGTAGTAACCATCGTCCGTCCCCATACATTACTGTCCAAAGCTCCTTGTGAAAGAAGCAAACAAGCGCCGATCGACTAGCTGTCTCGTTGATCGCCACTCATTTTCACGGCCCATATCGGGTCATGTATAAGGACATAGCTGAGAGTATTCCATGTAGCTCAAGCTTAAAGGGGTTTTCCCATCCCAGAAAGTGATGGATATCACTTTCTTAACTAGTTTGGGCCCTTCTGCCGGGACCCATACCGATCATGAGAATGAAGGGGCCACAACTCTGGTTTAACACTGCGGCCCCTTCGCAGTTTATCCCTAGCACTCCTTTCCACCTGCTGTGCAGGGACCTGCAGCACAGACCCGTGCGCTTGATTGAAATTCACTGCACAGCGGGTGGCCTGGAGCGCCGATGTGCAGGAAGACTAAAGGTACCAGCGATGCGACCCCCTCATTCTTGAGATCAGTGGTGGCCCCAAAGGTCGGACCCCAAACAAAAAAAATATTAGAGCATATCCTAGCGATATATCATTAAATTAAATGGTGGGAATATCCATTTTATTCTAAAATAGTATTGTCACTGTCAAGCGCAGTAGTGGGTCTGATATCTTCTGAACAAAGCTACAAAACCTTTTCGCACACAAGTAGCATAACAAGCCTTGGGCAACATGATCATGGAGCAGATGTATCTGTGTGAGAATTTTTGTACTGTTTTTGTTACTATTTTTTAGTCTTTTTGTCTTGGGTCCTGAAGACCCCCTTCAGTTATTATGACAGCTGCGATGGGTGTATTTACAGAAGAGAGTTAGAGTATTAGGTAACATCAAGCGTCTCCCTGTACTCTATGCCTCCATCCTGGGATTATATTTTTGCAATTGATGTAAACTAGTAAATCCAAAACTAAAGGCATCGCCACATATAAGTAATATCAATATTAATGAGTAAATGTCACCACAATCTTATGACCCAAAAGGTCCCAACGTTTAGGACCATGATGCATTGTGATATCAAACATTTGTAAAGACAGGTTTTTGAGTTGCCGACATCTGTGAAAGCTAGACCGAAATGTTCTGAGCAGCCCACGGTAACAACTGAGCTTTCGGTTAAAAAAAAAATCCAAAAATAAAACATTGTGAATTCCTAAACTTACCTCCGGGGGTTCAGATGTGTAATTTCAATGATGTAGCGAGCAGTTGACTATCATTCAGCCCTTGATCTTTTCGACGGACTCTCTACACTCCATCATAAGTCACATGTAGACATCAAGAGCTCCATATTCATATTTGGTTCCATTAGAAGAGGACAACCCTTCCCGGCTAAAGATACAGAAGGACCTTGAATGCCTATACCAATGGGCCACTCCACCGATATGAGCTATTTTTTTATACATTATTGGTAATCCAACCAAAGGAAAAAACTAAATAGAATTTTTAGCACCTTAGTGGATGCGGATGCACCAATTTAGATTGATGTTTGGAATTTTTTCCCGATTTTTGAGATTTGTTTTAATTCATGAATCTGTTATATTGCCTTTGAAATATTACTTAAAACATAAGCGCCATCTCAAGTAATAAATAATGATCGTCTGCTTATACATCTATTTTCAGGATATGGAGACAATGATCATTCTACTTATTTTTGCAAGTTTTTCGGGCATCTTGGGTCAAACAGGTAGGTTGAAATTGCAATACGATGTCGGCAAAAGTACAGCACAGCATGTGAATAATCTACATTTTACCATAGTCATGTAAAGGAGTGTGCATACAGAAGAGGGAGCCAATACCAGAGGTCAAGAAGGGGTCCGTCTTGTGCTGGTTCACACCCCCACTATCTCATCTAAGAAAAATAGGCAGCAGTACCCTTTGGACATTACCCAATCCCTTGCTTATTTTATATTCTTGTGCCGATAGAGAGGAGAATCCCTCCAACCTGGCAACCTGAGATAGACTACCTTCTCCAAGGGTCCCATAGCATCTTTGCCTTTCATATGTACTCATTTACCCCCCTAGAGTCAAGGAGCGCCAATGTTAAAAGTTAGTATCCTTAGGTCACATGCTTGAGATATCATAATCTGTATTAACCATGATGATTGACTTGTTCCAACACAGATATGGCTTGCAAGTCTTTAATTTTCTCCAAGAACTACAGCTTTCCTGCAGAACTCACGTATGAAGGAGATGGAGGCCAACTTCTCAAGTTCACAGTCTGCCTAAGGTCTTGCACAAATTTGACCGAGAGCGTAATGTTCAGCATGCTGAGTGGACTTCGATATGACTATTTCTTTATAATTCTTGGTGGAGGTCCTGATGCCAACACTGGTCTTATCTGGGTGGAAGGGCGAAAAGTAGATGTTAATTTTCCAACTCATGACACTAGGCCAAGAAGAAGTATCTGTCTGAGTTGGGATTCTTATAATGCCGAGATGGTGCTCTGGGTCAATGGAAAGATAACTGAGAAGAAAGAGTTTGAGAAAGGGAGGATGAAGTACATTGATCCTAGGATTTTTATCGGACCAGGCCAAATTTTTCTAGGTGGTAAACCAAGGTTGGATGTCGGAGAGATTACAGATGTTCATGTGTGGGATAGAGTGCTAAATCCAGGGGATGTCAAGGATTTTTATTATAATAAGAAAGAAAAAGTTGGTAATATAATTAATTGGAGGGCTTTAAAATATGATGGAGCTAATGGAGATTTCATTATTGGTCCATTTCAGTGTAAATCTTAGAGGTTCTCAATCTATATGTGTTTTTAGAAAAATCTGATTAATAATGCAGGCTGAGATGGGGAATGGCATAGTGTGACGGCTGCTAAGTTGCCTTTCCCCTTCTCTGCTGTGCCTACAGTTTAAAAGGGTTGTCCTATATGGACAACCCCCGTTTAAAATGCAGCCAACCTGGTGAACAATTGTTTACCATGTGTTCCGTCATGGTTATCAGTAGGTATTGCCTTGGGAAGCTGCGCAGCCACGCATTTCCCTGCAGGAGAAAAGTAGTAGTACATAGCACCCATATAAACTGAATTAATGATCATGTTATACATGGTGGCACCAAGTCCTCTACCTCGGAAACCACTCTTTGAATCTTCTCTCCGTGCTGGCTAATAGAGGAAGGTCTCAAGGATGGTACCCCCTCTATAAAGTCCATATGCCCTATAGCTTTAAGAGGACCTGTCATCATTTGATTTCTTTTGCTAACTATTTACATACCTTTATGCCCTGCAGTCTCCTAATTCCCACACTTTTTTTCCCCCCAATTGTCCCCTGTGCTATTGCCGATGCTCCGTTTTGGCACCCAATATGCTGCCGCCGTTCTGCCCGCGGTGTCTGCACTTTCCTTCTGAATGGCATTGGCTCTGTATTGACCGTGTTAGGCCCCATGCACAATTGTGGGCATGGACGGCCACGGACCGCCTCCCGCATATGCGGGTCGTGCTCCTATATAAAGTATTGGAGCACGGTCCGTGAAAAGCAAAAGATAGGACATGTCCTATCTTTTGCGGTGGCTTTCTACGGCCCGGACACCTTCCCGTAAATAAACGGGAAGGTGTCTGTGGACAATAGAAGTAAATGGGTCTGTAATTGCCGATCGTAATTACGGTCCGCAATTACGGGCGATTTTTACGGTCGTGTGCATGGGGCCTTACAGAGCCTTGTCTCACGAATATAGGTAAATCTCACGAGATCAGGATGTCTTCTGCTTTGCTGGGGAGTGGTCTGTCTCGCAGCGAGGGAGAAGACAACGCCCACTGAGGAGAGCCCTCCTTACTGTACTGATGCTAGGAATTAGCATATTGGGCGCTAAAACTGAGCACTGACCGTAGCGGTGCAACGAAGGGGACAATTTGAAGAAAAAAAAAAAGGTGCCGGAATTAGTAGACCACAGGAAATCGGGGTATTTAAATTGTTTAAGCACAAGCTGATGACAGGTCCTCTTTAAAGGGATCGTCCAGATGAGTCATATGAGAGATACTGGTTAGTATGGATATGCTGACTAAAAAGCTACAGACTTCCATATGGGGTCGTGAGACAACCAGTTCTATCCCTGGCAACCATTATGTCCTTCATATAAGGCTGGATTTCTTCTAAACCGGGATCAGAGAGGTGCGAATTAGGTTCGGCAATACCCAAAGCTTGCTTTTCTCTGTCTCTTACGGCACTGTTAATACGATTTTTCTAAAAAAACACATCGGGAGGAAAACCTCCTCAATCATTATGTTACATTTTAAGGTACTCCCTAAAAATTTGTAGGAAATTGGGAAAACTTTTACACAATTGCTTCGCTCTTGTTACAACTTTACTTAAAAACGGTTTCATTCTAACTAAATGAATATGTTAATAATAAAATGCTACATTCCCAATGGCTCTGCTTTCACTCAATCCACAAATATGCAAACATTAAGACCATTACCTGAGTCCTCTACTCAACATTTTTAGAGAGCCATGCCCCTCTCTCAAGCTTGTAAACTTGGCAACAAGTGTACATTTTCCCTGCAGCGACACTTCAGGAGAAATGAAGCATTACACTGTTCTCGCTGAAATGATTGCGCTGACCATGGGTATTACACAAATGTGCTGTGTCTTCCAGATCGAGAGACACTCTTTGTAGCCACTTTTAATTTGGGCTAATAGATGAGACTCTAAAAAATTGAAATTAAAAAATTTTTGTTATAAAGGGGTCGTCAGATTTATAAACTCCACTTTCTAATGCCCTGTAAGAAATTTCTATGTTAATAGATGGGATCCCTCATTTATGATCCTCATCTATTAGCCAAGGAAGAGAGTGGCTACAAAGATTGTCTCACACTTTGGAGGACCTGAGATGTCTATGCATTATGAGGAGCGCCAATTTATTTTAATAGACACCATGTAATGCCTAATTTTTCCTGTGGTGGTGCTGCAGGGAAAATTAACGCTTGCTGCCAGGTCCTCCACAGATTACAGCTGATCTATGGGCCACTTTGTGATCATATTTTTTTTTAAGGGGACTTATTTCAGTAGAAGAACTAAGTAAAGGACTTATATACGTCAATATCCAAATAAAGTAAGACAGCGTCATTGTACTGACGGAGATACATTACTGATGTCACAACCGATGACAATGCCGTCGTCTATACATCTACATAAAGAGCTTTACTGGAAGACTTGGCGGCTGAGGAGAAATTCATTAAGAGCTCTTTACAAGTCCCGGTTGTGTTAAGTCCTTAAGTACGTAAAGAAAATCCTATGTGGAGTCTCCCCCGGGAGCTTAAGTGTCCTGCGGACGTCCACATTGAGCCCTCACGCTGCTCATGTCATGCCGGAGCCTTTGTCTGTCACTGCGATGACTTGTTCAGGATGGATTAGAAAATAATGACATTTTCCTGCAATGAATAAATAGGTTGTGCTCTGCGCTGCGGAGGTCACATCGGGACTATATCTGTAGGAGACCCGGCGACAAGAGCAAAACCAAATGAGAAAAACACAAAAACAATATAAAAGAGAAAAAACAAAACCGTCATATTACAAAATTGGATTTTAACATTTTGTTTTGGGACGTTTTCCCTGAAGTTTCACCGTTCTTATAAGGGGGTTTTAGCTACTTTTCTACGACCTTCTAAGAATCCAAAATAATTTATAAAGCAGATCCTTGTAAGCAATCCTCCTATATCCTATCAATGCCAAATAGATAGATAGTCAAACCCTATGGATGTTTAATCTATCTATCTATCTATCTATCTATCTATCTATCTATCTATCTATCTATCTATCTATCTATCTATCTATCTATCTATCTATCTATCTATCTATCTATCTATCTATCTATCTATCTATCTATCTATCTATCTATCTCATATCTATCTATCTATCTATCTATCTATCTATCTATCTATCTATCTATCTATCTATCTATCTATCTATCTATCTATCTATCTATCTATCTATCTATCTATCTATCTATCCATCCATCCATCCATCCATCCATCCATCCATCTATCTCATATCTATCTCATATCTATCTATTATTTATTTTTCTATCTAAAATCTCTCTCACTCTCTTTGGTTACAGAGAGTGTCTCTCACTGAACCTGTCCTGTACTGAATTACACAGACAACCTATTGACATGAATAGACACTGTGTAATGCTTATTTTTTCCTGTGGTGGCGCTGCAGGAAATTTGATCACTTACTGCCAAGTTTCCCCACAGATTACAGCTGATCACTGGGAGTCCCAGCAGAGGGACATTTTTTGAGAAACTTATTGATAAGGGTCCCTTTTAACAAGTAGAGATTGACCAAAGCGGAGTACCCCTTTAAGACTCTTTGCATCCTGACTCCATTTGTACACATACAAACCTAAATATTTATTTTGTGCTGTTGACTGATCCATTAATAGAAGTACGGAGCAACCTTCTGTATTCAGATCCATTGTCCCATATTAGTGGGGAGACCTTCCCAGCAGCCCCTATGGGTACCCCTGCCTAAGGAATTCTCTAATTGTTAACACATTGTGACATGAAAGCTTTTACTTTGCAAATCTTGGCTCTTAGGGCAAGCGGAGTGATGAATACCCAGCCTGGCAGTGATGGAGAAGTATTCGGACAAGCTGTCAATCAATTCTATCCAGACACAGGGACTCAAGTATAAAAACCAGACCGGATAAGACGAACGCACATGTCAACAGCGTCAGATTACTTCCTGCATTTTTTAATCTACATTAAAAAAAAATATATAAAATGCAGCCGGATGGGAGGCTGACATGATGGTATATTGAGAAATGTTCATTGGGCAGGGCAGCCGCGGGGAACACAAGTCTCTCGGAAATTCCCGTTAGTTCATCAATAGTCCACAGATAACTCATATTTTGCCATATTGGACTGTTTTGTGTGTTTATTGGGGGTTAGGTCTCAGAAGTTGACCTGCGGTACGGAATGACTGACCCGCCTTCGTCGCTGCCCAGGCCAACCAATGGGAATTGCCAAACACCCAGTGCCCCCTCTACTAACGATCCGCCAGCCATACTGTCTTGCTCAGTTTGGCTTTCCTGTCACCATTGTGGAGTGAAATGTTGTAATTCACCCTTACATTAACCCCTTCCCGACATTTGACGTATGCCTACGTCATAGCCGGGTAAGGGAAGTATGGAGCAGGCCCACGGGCTGACCCCGCTCCATACAAATGCTCCAATGTAAAGTGCGGGATAGCGCTCGAGCGCGATCCTGCTCGTTTAACCCATTAAATGCCTTGGTCAATAGCAACCACAGTATTTAAACCATTAGACAGAGGGGACGACCCCCTCGAGCAGCTCATCGCCACTCCCCGCGATGCGATCGCGGGGTGCTAATGGTTTCTATGGCAGCCTGGGGGCCTAATGAAGACCTCCAGGTCCGCCATCTTTGTACTCCTAGCATGGCTCAATAGAAGCCTGTCAGAAAGGCAATATACTGCAATGCATTACTATATATATATATATATATATATATATATATATATAGTGCAAGCGATCCAACGATTGCTGGTTCAAGTCCTCTAGGGGGTCTAATAAAAAAAAGTTAAATTCAGTTAAATAATAATTTTCTTGTACAAAAAAAATAAATATTAAAAGTAAAAAAAAAATACTTTTCCCGTTTTCCCCCTGAAGCATAGTAATTTTTTTTATAAATAAACATAATTGGTTTCGCCGCATCCGTAAAAGTCTGAACTATTAGAATATATCATTATTTAACCCGCACGGTGAACGCTGTTAAAAAATAAATAAATAGAAAATGCCATAATCACAAAAAATTGAATAAAAAGTGATCAAAACCGTGCATTAAAAATGAAAGCTTATAGCGCAAAAAATAAGCCCTCATACCGCTTAACTGACGGAAAAATAAAAAAGTCATGGCTCCCAGAATTTGGCGACACAAAATAAATGTTATTTTTCACAGTTAACATGTCGTTTTAATTGTATGGTGAATCCTGTAAAAACGTAGCGCAACAAACAATGGATCACTGTTTTTTTAATTTTCTATATGGTACAATAAATGGTGCCATGAAATCCTACAGCTCGTCCTGCAAAAATAAAGCCCTCATAGGGCTATAGCGATGGCTTTTGGAAGGTGGGGGAGGAAAAGATAAAATTGGAAATCTTAAAAATGGCTGCGGTGGGAAGGGGTTAACAATGTCTGGATAATTAGGGATGGGTGGGTAACCGGAGCACATTTTAACCCCCTCAGCTCCACCCCTCCTGCATGTTCAATCCCATATTACATATTTCCATCTTGACACCTTCTTCCCTATGCCCCATTGTTCCATCCCAGACATGCTGGACCCGAGACCACGCGGTCATCACAATTTTAATAGCGTTGTCACCGTCACCAACATGTGTCTGCCCATTCAATGCTGGTGGGGAGGGGGCCCATGACCATTTGGTTCATCACCCATTACACTTTAACAACATTGCAGGTTTTGCTCCTATGGAAAATAGTTGGGGGAGAGGCTAGAAATATTATTGCTTCATCATGGCTATTGCGGTGTCAAGACAATTATATTAATGGTCCTAATAGTATTAATAAGGCTTAAAAGGGTTTCCAGGTTTAGAAAAACATGGCTGCTCTCTTCCTAAAACAGTGCCACACTTGTCCACAGGTTGTGTATGGTATTGCAGCTCAGCTCCACTGAAGTGAATGGAGCTGAACTGCAATACGAGACACAACCCATGGGCAGATGTGGTGTTCTTTTTTTAAAGAAAGCAGCCATGTTTTTGTAATCCTGTACTAAACTGTTAAAGGAGTTGTCTCGGGACAACAACCTTGGCCCAAATACCCTATTAGTGCGTATGAATATCATATCTGTGTGGCAGAACGGGGATCCACTCTGTAAGAATGGCTGCCATGTAATTCTACGTTTCATATATGCCTAGACAGGGGTTCCCTCGACAATCACAGCTGATCGCCGGGGGTGAGTGAAGCTGGACCCATGGCGATCAGCCATTACACCTTTTTAAAATAAAGCCAGTGGAGCAATCAACTTATTGCCATGGGTCCAGCTTCACTCACCCCCGGCGATCAGCTGTGATCGCCGGGGGTTGAGTGAAGCAGGACCTATGGCGATCAGCTGATTGCTCCACTGGCTTTATTTTAAAAAGGTGTTATCTTTGTGATGCATCCCCTTTGAAGTGGTTGAATTAGATTTTAAAAAACATGGCTGCTCTCACAGCACCACTCTTTTCCATGGGCTGTAGCTTTTATTTTAGTTCAGCCCCAACAATGTAGATGCAACTTTTTCCATCTTCATCCAAGACTCCTCCTAGAATAAGCCACCATTGATTCCGTTGTCCCAGAGTATAGGAAACAAATACAGGTAAGGGGATTGTATCATGAACCATTTGGAAAAGTGTACTCTTCCTTTAAATTAACCCCTTAAAGGATTTTATAATATGACATAATGAAGGAAGTAAAGCTCATAAGAAATTATTCATGTAAAAAGGTATGTGGAAAAATAACCATAAACAAAGCACCACAGGACTGTATCCTCCCGTGAGCCCTTGCTGTTATGGAGATACCCATGCCCCAGGGTCCCCTTCTTGCTGCTTCTTTCTCTCAAGGCCTAAACATTGTAAAAGTTGGATTAACCACTTAATGTCTGGTGGCTTTTGATTTTATAGCAAAAGTCCCGTACTCTAAATATCAGCTGTGTCAGGCCACATTTCCCTTCTCCCCTTTTTGGCATCTGTTCTTATTTTTACTTACAAATAGAATAAAAATACATTTAAGATTTGGGTATAAATGAAATGTGTGAATGTGGATTAAAAACATCAGAGTTGACAATGTTTCAGTGCCGTACAGAACGCTAAAATACTTCAAGGGGTTGTCCACTTTGCACAATTCCTTTTTGTTAGAAGAGTCCCCCAACTATAAGGGGAACATAAGGTGTCCTGCTGCTAGAACCCCTAGTGATCTGCTCTAATCTGGCAGCAAGTGTTCAGTTTCCCTACAGTGCCACCACAGGAGAAAGTAAGCATTACACAGTACTCAATTAAATCAAGGAGCTGTTCTTGTAATGCATGCACGTGTTGGGTCCTCCAGAGCAAGAGACACTTTTTGTAGCTGCTCTCTGCTCCAGCTAATCGATGAGGGTGCTGGACGTGGACCACCTTCTATTAAATCAGTATTTGAAATACAGTTTTCTAAACTACACAACCCCTTTAATGTGTAACTCAGAAAACTCAGCTGCTGCCCATAGAAATGGAACTCTACATACCCCAATTATTATTTTTTATATACCTATTATTATTTACGGAGAGAAATTTCCATTGCTTTTGTTGACTTCCTAAGGCTGGGAGTTGTAGTCTCCATCAGCTGCTGGAGAGCCACAGTTTGGAGACCACTTATGAAGATATTTTTTTTCTGTACTTTTGTGCTAAAAACATTAAAATAGTAAAAATAAACTAGGGCTCCCTTCTATGCAGGGCTATTGCACTGGCAGATACGGGCTGTTTATGTATTACATGATTGAGCAAAAATTTGAATGGTTGGCATGAAGAGCGACCAACTAGGGGTACCCCCAGCAAGGAATCATGAAGGGGGGCCATGTAACCTCTTGGGACAATTGGCTGGAGTGTAGGTTTTTGAGCAGGGACATGTCTGGGGACATGCCACATGTCCCTATTTGGATTGGCCCAAGTAGTCAAGGAGATTGGTCAGGGCAATCAACAGCTTCCTGAGGGATGGGGGTGGGCAGCTGGTTGCAGGCAGGCACAGCTAGCCCTAAAAGTGGGCAGCTAGGCTCAGCTGCAGAAGAGGTGTTGATGGAGGCAGGGGTGGAATTGATGTGTTTCGATCCATTGGTCTCCCCAACTGTATAATGGACTGTTTTGTGTGTTTATTGGGGGTTGGGTCTGGGGGGGAATTAACTTTTACCCACCTTAAAGGTACATTTCCTCTGTAGTGGCCCCAGGAGAACTGTATGGCCCTCTGCAGCTTCCACAGGTGATCTCTAAGGGTTTTTGAAGCCAGACCCATGACCGCCAGCTGATCAGTCCAACTTCAATCTGATGAGACCAGAATAAAAAGACAAAAATAATTCCGCTGGTCACTGCTACAATATTATCTCCTTATTGTACATGACAAATATAGTGCCAGGATATTCACTCCCGTCAGTCCATGTCCCCAGTGGGGCTCACAATCTAATTTTCCTCTTTTAGGCAAACACAGATATTGCTAACATAATTTATTGGACATTTGTAACATAATTGTAATTGTGTAATTGTGTAACGGTGACATGTTTTTATCAGCCAGATGAGTCATGAATGATAAATGACTGTCGCATACTGGAACATTACTGATGTAGATTATCAAGTGCATACAGAAAAAAAATTAAATGTTATTGTTTTAGTTATTAATAACATGAGTATTATAAATATAAAATGTATAATTATTATTACTATTAAAATTACTATTATTATTACTGTTATTATTATTATTACTGTTGTTGTTATTATTATTACTGTTTTTATTTTTATTACTATACTATTATTATTATCATCATTATTTTTATTATTATTATTATTACTATTATTATTACTGTTATTATTATTATTACTGTTGTTGTTGTTATTATTATTGTTATTATTGTTATTATTGTTATTATTATTACTATTTTTATTTTTATTACTATACTATTATTATTACTGTTATTATTATTATTACTGTTGTTGTTATTATTATTACTGTTTTTATTTTTATTACTATACTATTATTATTATCATCATTATTTTTATTATTATTATTATTACTAT
This sequence comes from Rhinoderma darwinii, assembly GCF_050947455.1. NCBI lineage: Eukaryota > Metazoa > Chordata > Amphibia > Anura > Rhinodermatidae > Rhinoderma > Rhinoderma darwinii. The sequence goes on along the minus strand of NC_134698.1, from coordinate 11,325,282 downwards.
TATTATTACTGTTATTATTATTATTACTGTTGTTGTTGTTATTATTATTGTTATTATTGTTATTATTGTTATTATTATTACTATTTTTATTTTTATTACTATACTATTATTATTACTGTTATTATTATTATTATTACTGTTGTTATTTTTATTATTATTCTTATTATTATTATTACTGTTGTTATTATTATTATTATTATTATTATTATTTATTTATTTTATACTGGAGCTTTATTCATATAAATGAAAAAAAAAAAAGTTAGATTTCTGTTCAGTTTTAGATACAGCACTATTTGCTATTTGCCCCACAATTCTTGCCTAATGTTCTGTAAATCCAATAATATTAGCATTAATCTATTAAAGCGCCACAGTCATTGCAAAGATAGACATTTATATAATCTCCATTAAGGGTTAAACTAGTAGGAGGTAAAATACAGTCACCAAACCAGAGTTTAGGGGCAAGGTCCTGTGCCCAGCATCCAGCTAAAAAGGACTCTTATGGAGGAGCAGAGTGAGTTGACCATTTCTACCAAATCCTCTTAGCCAATCAGCATTGATGTGCCAATTCAGGTCTTTTCTAAGTGCCCACTATTGTAACCGGCCTATCTCTTTTGGCAGAGGTGTATTAAGATGGATCCATGTATATATATATATATATATATATATATATATATTATACATATACGTGAAATGCATATAATATATTCTTGTATTTTCGACTTATTTAATTTCCAAAACGTCGATTTCTCCTTTAACAATTCGGTTTTGCTCCAAATTTTTCTGCTTTTCCAATACAGATTTATTATTGCTAACCGTCGTCGTTTTTGGTCACATCCGACATAAATCCTATGTCTACGGCCGGCTTCATACACAATAATGAGAACCATAATTAAAGGGCCACACTCGGTTTTATACTAATTACTTTTATATTAAACTCCAGGAGTTTCAGTCTTGTCTTGACACAATGGAGGGCTGTATGGCTTCCCCCCATCTCTCACCTCCCTCCACTCCCCCCCCTCAAATACCTCCCCCCTTGTGCAATTCTTTGTATTCCTGCAATCAGATCCAGACTTTCTTGTCTCCCCCTGGAGTAGTTTTACAAGGAGCCAGGACAGCCCCTCCTCCCCTCTTCAATCTGCCACCTCCTCCATCCTCCAGCAAGGACAACAAGAAGCTACTTTATGTGGGCAGCAGGACCAGCCATCGCCAGGTGAAGTTGCATTGGGTTATTGGGGTTGCACATGGCAGCGGGCAGCACTCCGACCCAACTTACAAGAGTTTCTACAATTCTAATTGCATTTCCCTCACTCTCAATGTCTCCCACTCCCTGTATCCTTTGTGTGATGTGGACAATACCCGTCTACTCCCAGAAATTTGATCCTGGATGGAGCAGAGCTGGCCAACCTGTGGCTGCTGGTTTGCGTCCAGCTGCTGGGGTACTAACAGTCCCAGCATGCTGTGATACGCGTTGTTATGCTGGGAATTGTAGTGCTACAACCCCTAGCCCATTGCTGAAACTTTACCGAAAAAGGGATGTTGTATTTGCCGTCTTTTACCTCTTTTGTCTACATTTTATAAACTATTATTTTACCTTTTTACAGGTTTTTTTGCCACATTGTGCAGTGGGACAGATGATGACGTCATTGTAATAATAATAATAATATGTTGCCCTTTTCTTGATGCAGGTCATCAGCCTATTACACAGACAGGAGCATGCTGGTCATCATCTACTAGTATCAAAGTGGTCCCTAAAGTAGAAGCAGTAAAGTTTTGGTTGCCATAAAGTGGCAGGGTAAGGCGTTTTATTTCTTCATTTTCCCATTTTCAGTTTTAATGACTTTGGTTGTAATTAATAATTCATGCTTTTCAAAATATAATTAATTTTTAATATTTTATTTAAATATTTGAATTCATTCTTAGATTTTCCGTCAGTTGTAATATTTTCTATTTATTTTAAATTTATATTTAATATTTGTAGTTTTTTCTATTATTATTTTTTGTTGTTTAATATTTTAAGTTATTGTTTTTATTATTGGTTGTTATATTTAATATTTTTTTGTTATTTTGTTCATTATTTTAGCTGCATTTAATTATTTTCTTGTTTGTTTCTTTTTTATGTTTCTTGTTTTTAGTTTATGTATTGTTTTTATTATATATATATATATTTGTTTATTTTTTTTAAATGATTTTAAAATCTGCCCTCATGGTCAGAACACATTACCTACTGTGCCCACATTTATAAACTTTTAGCAATGAAGAATCCGTTACAATTATGAGACATGTTCTTCATGAGTTTTGAAAATATGAAGCCTTATCAAAACCCCAACTTTATAGGATAGGCTTAGTTTCAGGACCCCTTTAAACCAAAAATCTATCCTAAATTGCATAATTCCTATTAAAGTGAAATTCCTTTAATCTGATAACCGATAATCCAGAAAATCAGAGGAATTAGCATTAATTTCCAGCACTAAGCTACAGTATAATGAGAGGCCATAAGCAGAAGATTGAGCAAAATCAAACAATTACAAACTTTTCAATGGCCATCCGATATCCCAGCATATGTGATAATCCAGCACCTATCAATTCCCATTGATGCCGGATTAAAGGGATTTTACTGTACTTTGTTAAAGGACCCTGCACCTCTCCTGAAATATCAATTTTAGTAAATACTTGTATTCTCCATAAAAAAAACTAATCTGGAACATCTTTTCTTAGAACTCTGCGCTGTGCCGTACCTCTGTTATTCCTCCTAGAAACGTTTCAATGAATTGACAACTGGGTGTTACTATTTCCTTTGTCAAAGGGGCGTGTCCCTACTCAGTCTCACTGTCAGCACTGATTGGACATTGTCAGCCTGTGTAGGGACACACCCCCAACTGGTAACACCCAGATGTCAATTTACTCATACCTTTCTAGGAGGAATAACAGAGGAATTCTGTAGAGGAAAGATTTTACAAAATTGTTATTTCATGGGGAATACAAGTAATCTGCCCCAATATGCTGCTGTGTGTGGATTTTGGACCAGGTTCTCCTAAACATAAGGGGCTAGGCTGAAGATACGCCAAATTTTTCAATAACATGAACGCTGTTTGATAGATTTAGCGCATCTATGCGCATGTTGGACTCCATTCCCTTCTTCTCACCACCTATTGGGTGCTATAGTTTAGACCAGTATTCTGCAACAGAAAACTGGCGCACACAAGTGATAAAGCCTGCGCATTTCATGACTCGACCAATCCACGGCCATATTCTAACTATGTAATGCGACCGAACGAAAAAATGTCTCAATCCAGCGCTGGGTTTAAAAGAAAATATTTTCCACTTTATTGAGAATTAGTTTAAAAATTGTAGCGTTCCATTGTGATTCAACCGAGTGCCACCTCGAGGATCCGTGCGCAACCGAGGATCAAACGCCAAGACTGGTGCGCTGGAGAAATCGTTTTTTTCTTTATGTAATTCGACTTGGCGAGCATGTCGCAAATCAAGGATTATTCTGTCGCACGCATTAATAAATTTGGCCAACAATATATACACCAAGAAAATAGGCGCACGCAACGCCAAAACTATTTAACTGATGTCAATGGGAGGTCAGAGGCTTCTTTTTACCGCGAGCGTGTTTTACATCTCGCGGTAAAAAAATGTGTCCGCCTCCCATTGAAATCAATAAGAAGCATTTTCGGCCGTTTTTTTTGCGCGGTTTCCACGTCAAAAACGTGTAAAAAAAAAACTCTGTGTGAACAGGGCCTAAATCTCCTCCTCTTGTGTTTTATGACTTTTTGGGAAATATACTATGTAAAGAAAATAAATAAATATACAAACATTTGGCAAATAAATGAAAAATAAAAATAAAAAAATATTTATAAGCAAACAGTACACAAAACTTGCCCAAATAATCCAAGACTATACATGGGGGATAAAATGGGGGAGCCATTTTAACACTTTATAGGTAATTGAGCAAAATTAAAAAATGTAAGAAATATAAACTATTATTTTTTATGATTGCTCCTAATTAAAATAAACATTTGGAGAAATAACTCAAAAACATGCAAAAATAATTTTGGTAGCTGCCACAAATAAAAAAGTTGGGGCTGTTACCAATTGTGCAAAATCAAAGTGTGGACTAAAAGACTTAGGTCCTTAAGGGGTTAAACTCGCTCATCCCCCCCAAGCAGATGAGACGCTCTCCCAGCAGTGGGATTTAGCTAGTTTGAACTGTGGGAAGAGGGGGGACTACAGAGCACAAATAGATAAGATGGTGTCTTATGAAGGTAAAAACATCACTATTGAGGGCAATCTGGGCCGTTTTGGGGCAGCAGTTGGAGGGATTCATCATTAGTAAACCATTTAGTAGGAGTAATGAGTCTACCAGGCGCATAGATGACAGATTGAAGCAGCCTTCGCTTGGTGATGGGTCACTACAGGGTCACAGTAATCATGACTTGAGATAATGAAATTTTTTGCATTTAAATCAGTTGCCCTTTAAAAAAAAAAAAAAAAAGTGGCGGCCATCAGGATCCAAGCTGATCACGTGGGTACATTACACCAGCAGTCCCTTGACTATTGTGGTTTGGTTATTCTGCCACACGGAGACATTAAGAAGTCATTGTTATAAATAGGAATTATTGATTCTTCTGATCAATGACTGAACAAAAGGGAACATGACATAGATGGCTTAAAAAAAACAAAAAAAAAAAGCAAACACATGTGCAGACTATGTCCTTATCATATATCACCCACATACCCTGTAGAGCGGTACATGCAATGTATTCATTCACATCAGTTTATACCTTAAGAAGCTAATCTCTGTATCAGGATAGCGTCAGGAAGCTTAGTAACCTGATAGTATTGTTTTCTTTTTCCATTTTAGGGGGGCAATAAACACTTGGGTCCCCCAAAAATATCCTTAACCTTGGCCCGGAAATGTTAACAATCGCCAGCTGTAGCTCTGTTTGTGCCCTGTGCAGTATCTTCGATTACTATACAGTGCCCAAATAATAAAATCATACAGTGCCCAAATAATGTTGCCATAAGGTGCCCAAATAACATCACCCATTCAATAAACTAGGCAATGTAGCTACCTCTCCATAGGTGTGGCACGAAGCTTGGGATTAGGGATTCTAGCTCTGGATCCCCAGACTTTGAGGAACAGTGGCACCCATTTAAAGGGAATGTGTCCCTTGAAAAATTTTTTTTTTTTTTAGTTAAACAGTTAGTGTATGAATGATTAAACATTGTTCAAATTTTTTTAATTTTTTCACGAGTCAGGAAATATTATAAATTAGATTCTAATTTATAACATTTGCCAGTGCTGGTCACTAGAGGGAGCAATTCCCAAAAATTGCAGCATTGCATGTGGTAAAGCAACCACATTGCTTTATGCTGCAAAATTAGAGAAGACACACTCGCTCTAGTGAGCTCACAGAATCCCCCCTCCCTTATCCTGGCTAGTGCCAGGAGAAAAGAGGGGATTGAACGGTCAAACCTCCTACACTGTGTGTCGCCATTTTTTGAGCGAATACACAGTGTAGTAGGTTTACATACAGTGGTAATCACACAGTAAAACACGTACATACACAGACCTAACTTACCTGCTCCTGCTGCCGCCGCTCCCTCTGCTCCCTCCGCTCCGGTCTGCTCCCTCCGCTCCTCGTGCTTGCTTCAGAACACAAGTCCGGAAGCCGCGACCGGAAGTCGTCATCTCACAGTCCGGCCGCGGCTTCCGGTCGACATGAACATGGCGCCGGATTTCGCTCTAGCGAAGACCTGACTTTTGGTCTGTGTGGGAGCGGCGCATGCGCCGCTCTCACACAGACCGCGTACGCTATAGTGGATGGAACGGCTCCCGTTCGCATTCTCTATGGGGCTGTATGTGCCGTATTCCATCACTGTATGTGTCGTTAATCGACACATACAAAGATGGCAAGAAAAATGGCAGCCCCCATAGAGAAGAAAAAGTTAAAAAATATAAAAAAGTAAAACACAAACACACAAATAAATAAAAGATTTTATAATAAAACACTAAATGCAAATTGATATCAAAAATGTTTTTTTCGTGACACTTCCTTTAAGTAGGTGACAGGTGATGTGCCCTATGCGACTGAACAGATTATACAGCCCTGATGTTAACCACTGTACCCACATATGAGAGATACACAAAAGAGAAGCCCCAGGTGTAATGTGACCGGAACGAATGTTTGTCTGTAGATCTTACAGTGATGACTTTGTCATTTGCCACAGATAATCATGATATCACAATGTGTTATCTGTGCTCTTACATAGGACTGCAAGTAAACCTACTGCATTATGTTAAAGGGGTATTCCCAGAATCAAAAGTTATCACCTATCCACAGGATATGTAAAGTGGAGCTAAACGTTCGGCAAACTTCTGACATGTCATAGTGACATGTCAGAAGTTTGGATTGGTGGGGGTCCGAGCACTGAGACCCCCACCAATCGCTGAAGCCCTCGGAGTACGGGCTCATAGACTTTCTATTGAGTCCGTACACCGATATATTTATTTCACACAAGCGCTTTAGCTGCTTCGTTCGAGCGATTGGTGGGGTCTCAGTGCTCGGACCCCCACCAATCCAAACTTCTGACATGTCACTATGACATGTCAGAAGTTTGTCGAACGTGTAGCTACACTTTAATGGATATCAGCAGCACTAGATCAAAAAATATATAACTTTAAATAGTTGGGTACACGCCTTAGGGACAATGGTCCAATGGCCCCTCAATGAACAAAAAATTGGAAATCAGACTGCACTCCAAAAATAAAACACTGAGCAGAAACGTCGCATGTGGGGATAAAGCGATCACTTTTATTTTTGGAGTGCTGTCTGATTTCCCATGTTTTATCCACAGGATAGGTGATAATTGTCTGATTGCTGGGGACCCCACCTATCACGGGAACAGGTCTCCAGAACCCCCGCTCCTTCTCAGTGCATCCCTGCAGAAAGGAGGAGGAGCATGAATGGTGCACCGGTTGAGCATGTGCCCGTCGCTCCATTCAATGACTATGAGAATGACGGAAACAGCCGAGCGCTCTACTCGTCATTTCCATAGACTTTGAATGGAGCGGCAGTGTGCATACTCGACCCCCTCTCCATTCAATGTCATCCTCACTGCAGTCGAGCATTAAGGAGGAACAGGGTATTTGGGACCCGAATCCCCGCAAACTCTGTTGGTCCCAACAGTGAGGCCCCATGCGATCAGAAAATGATTGATGTTGGTACAAGCCCTTTAAGGGATATGTACACTTTTCTAATCAATTTTATTGTATTGCTCCAATGCATCTAAAAGAAAAAGAAACTTTGAAGCAACTTTGTTAATAGCCTTGATTAAAAATATCCTACCGTTTTGTGTCTACAGCTCCTATGCAGGTTTATGTGTCACTGGCTCCAATTCTACTTGCTGAACTACATTTAGTAGAAGAGAGGGCAGATATAAGATAGTAAAACACATTGCGGGATCAGACTACAAACAAGGTTTTTTTTGTAGTTTGTAACCTTGGCAACACATAGGTCTGCAAAGGAGCTGAATACACAAAAAGGTAGGCTTTTGAAAAAATTCAAGACTATTTGCAAAGTTGATGTATTATGCTGTAAGAATCATTACAAAGTGTACATATCCTTTAATTATGGCGACTTTACATCTTATAGTGAACTACCCAACATTTTCCATGTATTTCCGAGAATCACAACGAGCTCCATGAAGGAGGTTACCATGAAGATTTACATAATTGATGCCGGGTGCTCAGATTTTGGCACCCTGGATAAACATTGGCACTTGCCTACAAAACATCTAGAGTGTCCATATCTCAGGAGAACAGATCCATCAACAAGTTTTAGTATCCGAAACAACAATGTTGGAAAAAAAATGGAACTTCACTTTAAAAGTGATGTCACATGAGGAGAACCCCTGTACATGGGATGTCTTCTATCGACCATAGCAAAGACCCACTATAAAGAGTGGCTCCTGCTCTGTAGAACGTGACACGGTCATGAACGTGCAATACTACATTTCTCCTGCAGGGTGCACCAGCTAATATTGGTGGGAGTTTGAGCAGCCAGACCTGTGGCGATCATCTGATCACTGGGCCAGCTACTTCCACAAAGGGGGTTGGCTAGTTGAGACAACCACTTTAGTAGGCCTGTCTTTTCGAAATTAGGGAGTTCCCTTTAGTTAATCAAACTGGGATGGGCACGACTTATGGTGGGCACGCCGTATTGAATTATTAGACTTATTCAACAGTCTGACCGAAATACTGCTTCTCTTTGCTCCACCCTTTATATAATTTCTTTTTTTTTCCTCCAGGGCTCTAATGGCAAGGTGGTTGAAGGATTACCTACATTTTGGGAGTAAGAGGTCTCCACCACAGCCTCCCAAGCCAGACTATACAGAAAGTGAAATCCTACGTGCCTACAGAGCTCAGAAGAACCTAGATTTTGAGGATCCCTATGAAGACAAGGGCAATGATAAGGGATGCCAGCCCAGACTGGAGGAGCTTCAGCTTACCATAGTGTCTCCTAGACACCGTCTTATCAAGGTGGAACCATCAGAATGTAAAAAGAAACTACGTGTAGGATCAGAAGAAAATGTGGGAGGAAAGGTCAGTATCAAATTGGATCCAACATATTATTGATATCGTAATAATCATTAATAATCAAACTATTATTAGCAATAATCATTATATCTAAGGTACTAAAATGACCAGTTCTGACTGATGGTTTTGCCGCCATCCTGTAAACAGACTAGAGCTCCCATTGGTAGCTATGGAAGTGTAACCCTCCTACTCTCGAGTAGTAAAAATGGTGGTTCCCCACCCTTTTATTAGTATAAATTCTTTCCCCTACTCTCCCCTCCTCTTCCAAAGTAATCAGAGTAGGTCCAACTTCCCTAATAGTCACAGCAGCTCTCTCTACTTTCCTAGTAGTCACACCAGGTCCCAATTCACCAGTAGTCACAGCAGTCCCCGACACGCTAGTCACAGCAGTGCCCCCACTAACCCAGAAGTCAAAGCAGACCTTACCACCTCTTCTCCAATGGTCATAGCAGGCCCCTCTGCCACTAGTGATGATAAGTCCCCCCCAGCCCACACTTTCCCAGTAGTCACAGCATGGCTTCCCCCATGTACTCACCCATGCTTCTGTGTTGTGCCCTCTGCTGACAGGAAGCTTTATATGAGGACTGTATTTTCAGCTTCTGTATGTACCTTCCTGCATCTACTTTTGCTAACAGAGATTGCAGGAGGTGCACACAGCGCTGTCACTATATGAGCCTGTGACATCCGCTTACATGGTGCATCTAATTGATCCGTAACTGGTTATAATCCAGAATATTTTTTGTAAGTGGGTGGAGCTGACAACTGTAGTGTAAGATACTATACGTACTTTGTCAAACTTTTCTTCTGTTATTCCTGTAACAGGTCCCCGGAGTTACTGATTATTCGAATCCATTCGATATGAAGAACAATCAATTTGACCATGAAGACATGGAAGACACCAGTTATATGGAACCATATGAGAGTCAAAGACCAGTAGCAGGTAAATTCATTAGGATGTATAAAATAATGATACAAGCGCATGTGGATGACCTCATTACAGAGTAGGTGATAAATGTTAGATCAGTGGTAAGACCTCCCACGATCACTAGTATAGGTGACCCTAGTCTCCCGTTCCTCCTCACCAGCATGACTGTGGTGCGGAGTAGTTGTATGGAGCAGTGGTCAAGCATATGAACAGCTCCACGGGAGATATAGAAAAAGCTTTTACACTACAAAAGGGGTTTTCCTAATCAGTACAATCCCCTTTATGGAGGAATGGATTTAGTTGGCCGTTATTTGTCTGGACATCTTATCTGGTCATGGCCTTCAGGCTTGTCCTACTAGTGGAAGACACTACAGGTGTGGATTAATCCAAGTTGGATAATAGGAACATAAAACCATGGAAGATACGGAGTGAAGTTAGAACGGACTAATGGTTGATACCAAACAAGCAGCATAAAGCAGAAGCTTAGTCAAGACAAGCCAGTAGTTGATGCTTAATCACAAGATCCAGACTCAAAAACATCCAAAAATTTGTAATAAAGTAAATGTTCTTTAATACAACATAATTGAATACAAAAAAAAGTAAAAAAGAGACCAGAGATGAAGTATAATGTGTATTGGTTGTTCTCACTTGGAACAGGTGTAGAATAATTACTACTACAATATTTGTATAGACTATTTATTGATGGTTGTCGGGACATTCTCATTGGACTCCATCTCTTGTCTCTTTTTTACCTTTCTAAGTTGTGATGTATTTATTTTTATTTATTTATTTATTTTTTAAATCTTGGATGTTTTTTACTTATTAATTGTTTCGGTTTTTGGTATGTTGAGTCAATACCTATGTACAATATCAGGGATTTGCCATGTCAAATGAGGGTGATTAATTGTTCCAAGCCCAAGTAGAATATGGGTGCCTAAAGACGGCATATTACTAGGCCAAATGTATGTGGGCGGTCCTCTAAATTATTGAATTCAGCTTCACCCATTGCGAACAGGCGAATAAAATTAAGCACACAGCCATGCAAACTCTATAGACAAACATTGGTAGTAGTATGGTTGATACTGAAGAGACCAGTGACTTCATTACTCATGTCAGTTTGTAAAATGTCTGATCTGCTAGACCTGCCCCGGTCACCTGTAAGTGTTATTATTATCTGCTAGATCTTCCCCGCTCACCTGTAAGTGTTATTATTGTCTACTAGATCTCCCCGGTCACCTGTAAGTGATATTATTATCTGCTAGATCTGCCCCAGTCCCCTGTAAGAGCTATTATTATCTGCTAGATCTGCTCCGGTCACGTGTAAGTGTTGTTATTATTATCTGCTAGATCTGTCCCGGTCACCTGTAAGTGTTATTATTGTGAAGTGGAAGCGTCTAGGAGTAACAACAGCTCAGCCATGAAGCAGTAGACCACGCAAACTGACATCAGCACAAGAACTGTGTGTCCGGAGCTTCATGAGAAGGGTTTCATGGTTGCTGCACACAAACCTAACAATGCTCAATGCCAAGCGTTGGCTGGCGTGGTGTAAAGCATGTCGTCACTGGACTTTGGAGCAGTGTCTTCCCTGAAGTGGGGAATCACGTTTCACTATCTGGCAGTCTGATGGAGGAATCTGGGTTTGGTGGATGCCAGGAGAATGCTACCCACCGGAATGTATATTGCCAAATGTAACATTTGGTGGAGGAGGGATAATGTTCTGGGGCTGTTTTTCAGGGTTAGGCCCCTTATGATCGTCAGGTGTCCACATACTTTTGGCCAGATAGTGCGTTTGTTGATGCTGTAGATCAGTGAAATACCAAGTAGGATTGTAGAGTGAAACAAATCAGGAACCTAGATGCTAAAACTAGACGCAGGACCAAATCAGAGCCAGAGAGGAAATCTGATAACGCTTGATAATACATCAAATCAGGACACTGGATATTCCTAACACAGTCACCAGGGACAACGCTGAAGCTTAGCCAATGAAAGTCTATGCCCGACAAGACTCAAATAACCCATCAATAGTGTTATCATCAGGTTACACTAGTTTGTATGGAAAATTCCATGCAGCTGTCTGTGACAGATAGGGCTTTATTTTTGTACCATTTTTATAGAGCAATTTTAGGGTCAAAATGTGCAAAACGTCATTCATTTCTAGTAGTATAATATTATTTTAAAATAAAGTCTTACAATGGGTTCTCCTTTCCAATACATTTACTATGATATATGACACCAGTAGTTGAGTTGGGGCTAGAGTTTCCGTTTTCTTTTTACTTTATTTGTCATTTTTGAATGTTACTTTTTTTCTATTCTACTCTCTGTTTTTTTTCTTCTTTTTTTACTCTAAAGACCTTTAGGAAATTGTATTCTTTTGTATACTGTTCCCCTGTAACTGTGCCAAGTTTCAGTGAAAATCAGCCCACAGGGCTGTGTTTGGTCTAAGAGGACGTAGCAGCTCCCTCCTCCAAATGTAGGCTCGACGATCACGTCATCAGTCACATGACCACCTGGACCCATGGAGCTCATTGAGCTCTGAGTAGGTGAAAACAGAAGCGGGAATAAATCTTTATTGAGTACCATTAGGAAGGTCCTAAGTGTAGGTGAAGGAACTGACGATGAAGGTGGAGCTCCCATTACTTTATTTTTCCTCATCTATAGATCAGCATGATGGGGTAGAGAAGGTGACGGAGAAGGTATTACAGCTCTATGATTCTCCATATAACGATAAATACAGGACAATTCCCCATGAACGGTGCCAGCCGTCTGAAGATGAAAGACCAGCTGATGAGTATGACCAGCCTTGGGAGTGGAAAAAAGATGACATCAGTAGGGCATTTGCAGGTAAGGGAGTAGAAGGTGACAAAAATTTGGTATAAGGTCTGAGTACGCTTCTCCTAGCTCCCTGAACTTCAGGAGGTCATCCCTTGGGTGCCATAAGATGCTCTTATCTACATGAAATAGACTTTCGATCTGACATACATATATACCATACTGTATGATTCGTAGGCAGACTTTTCAGCCAGTGGCGTGCATAGCGGAAAGAGGGCCCCATAGCAATCATCAAAGTGGGCACTCACACCATTTCCATGACCCTTGGGTCAATTCCGTGACCTCTTGTTTTCTAACAATGCAGTTCCTCTGGAAACTGGAGCTTTGCACAGTTTCTCACCAGCCAGTAACAAAGAGGACATGACTAACCAGTGCTGGGCCCCTTCTTTCGAAGGGCCCCTTGTTTTCAGCTTAGTTGAGTTTTCAACAGGTTGCATCTAACCAGCCCTTGAAGAAATACTTGAATGTCTTCTCTTTTATCATTTTCAGTACAGTTTGAGAGCTCAGCCTGGCCTTGTGGTTCTCCCCACACGAGAGCGCGGCTTCTACAGTCCACCCCCAGGAGTCCAGTAAATCTCAGACCGTCTAGCCCTGAGATGGCCGCTCATTTGAGAGAACATGGGTCTCCACCTAAAGAGCTTGTGGATTACTCAAGAGTGCGAAAGGCTAATTTTGTAGAGTTACAAAGACAAACGTGAGTCTTCTCCAAACAGATTGTGAGATAGTAGAAGAATGGGCGACATATTTAAAGCCAAAGTCTAACCCAAGTCTGTTCCATATACAGGTGGTTCCACGGAGCTCTGAGCTGCACCGATGCAGAGAGACGCCTGCACAAAAGTGAACCTGGGAGCTTCTTAGTGCGTACAGAAGCAGAGAGCATGTTCTTCCTATCAGTTAGGTAAGTCATACTGGATCAGTGATGGGCTCTGTCCTATTGAATGCTTTTATCATGGAGGAGAAATACTCGGAAATTAGAGCAACTCCTCATCTCTTGCAAGAAAGAAATAGTAGCGACCCTTGGGACAATCGCAGTCATACACAGCAGCATCCCTGCTCTAATGGCGGAGATCAGAGAAACCTCTGCCATTAATCCATTGAATGCCGCGATCAATGCCGATTGCGGCATTCAAAGGGAAAGAATGAGATAGGGACCCACCTTTGATCGCATCATAGGAAATCCCTGTGGCGCAATTGAGGCCCATACCTTATATGGGCAGACAGCCCAGGGTCCATTGAAGGACCCCAGGGCTGTCTGACCATATTTCCTGTTGGCAGGCAAAGGCAAGGGGTTGAGTCCAGCGATAAAGAAGATAAAATGGAAACTAGTTCCAAGTTTACTGAAATTTCAATTAAAAATGTCCAATAGGTTGGAGTCCTGGTGTGCAGACAGGAGTATGTAACGGTCCAGTCTTGGGGCCTACGCGTTTCAGACGTTAAGCACGTCCTTAATCATGGCTGTTTAATGTTTTAGAAGCTGGGGCCCTGGTTTTATATGCATGAGTTCCGGTTTGTACAGCTGGTTAAAATAAAAATTAATTGCGTGTCAACTTGCAATGAGTCACTGGAACGCAAGCCAGTGTGTTTAGAAGTTCAACATGGGTAACTGCTAGGAAATGAAACATTTTCTTAGAATACTCGTGTGGAGGGATGGAGAAGAAAGCCTGGGGAGTAGGAGCATCTGTGTTTTTAGCTGATAGCTTTATTTTTACGATCGAGAGGTATTGGGACATCGGTCCTGTGTGTTGCGTGGTGTTAACTATTTTGTTTACATTCTAGGTTTCGTGTGTACTGCTGGCTTGCCGGATGGGCCAATGGAAAGCAGGGGCACCTGACGGGCCTCCATAGTAAAAATCCAACTCAATCCCACTTCTTATACACACTCTTCTCAAGAGCAAAAAATCTAAATATGTATTGTGGCAGACATCACGCTACACCTACTTACCTTGAATCAGATTAGACCGGAGCATCAGCTGACTCCAGGAGGCCCGTCAGGTGCCCCTGCTTTCCATTGGCCCATCCGGCAAGCCAGCAGTGCACACGAAACCTAGAATGTAAACAAAATAGTTAACACCACGCAACACACAGGACCGATGTCCCAATACCTCTCGATCGTAAAAATAAAGCTATCAGCTAAAAACACAGATGCTCCTACTCCCCAGGCTTTCTTCTCCATCCCTCCACACGAGTATTCTAAGAAAATGTTTCATTTCCTAGCAGTTACCCATGTTGAACTTCTAAACACACTGGCTTGCGTTCCAGTGACTCATTGCAAGTTGACACGCAATTAATTTTTATTTTAACCAGCTGTACAAACCGGAACTCATGCATATAAAACCAGGGCCCCAGCTTCTAAAACATTAAACAGCCATGATTAAGGACGTGCTTAACGTCTGAAACGCGTAGGCCCCAAGACTGGACCGTTACATACTCCTGTCTGCACACCAGGACTCCAACCTATTGGACCTTTTTAATTGAAATTTCAGTAAACTTGGAACTAGTTTCCATTTTATCTTCTTTATCGCTGGACTCAACCCCTTGCCTTTGCCTGCCTATACCTATCGTGCGCCGACACGAGAGCCCGTGCGATGACCACGACACACACATCAAGTGTCAGGTGAGCTGGAGGATCTCTTCCACATATCTTCTGTCATATTTCCTGTTGTTAAGGCATATTTAGGTATATCCTATATGTCCTAACAACTGCCTGTGTACTATCAGTATATAGATATGTGCCAGTACATTATATTAAAAAAAAATTAAGATCCAAATTCCAAAATCTCCCTATGGTATTAAAAAAAGAAAAGAAGGTAAAATAAATGAAAAAAGAGCAATGTTAAATAAAAAAAAAGCAAAAAAAATAAATAAATCCACACAAATGCAATTTTTTTTACAATAAATAAACTTTATGAAATATAAGTCCCACAACATAAAATAATATACACATATTTGGTATCGTCACAACCATAACAACCTACCCAATACATTTAAAGTGTAATTTATGATGATCGGTGTATGCTGTTAAAAAAATAATAATAGTAACGACAGCAGTAGAATTTTTTTTCCCAAAAAAAAATTGATATAAATTAAACGCTAATGTATATGTTCCATAAAAGGGCACCTACATAAAGTACAACTTGTCCGGCAAAAAAACAAAGGCTCAAACAGCGGCGAGGAAAAAAGTTATGACTGCCGGGATGCAAAAAGGAAAAATCTAAAAATTGTTCTAGTCCTCAAGGCCAAAGATGGCCTAGTCGGTAGGAGGGGGTCCTCTGCTTGGGATCCTACATGGTTACCCATTCGTTTGACTTTGAATGGGTGGTTTGTAATAATTTCACATGAATTATCACTAGTTTCCCCTGCAGTTAAATCAGGAACCAAACCTGAGGCCACCAACTGAACACCAATGGGGCTTTCTTTTTAGGATGGAGGACAACCTAAGGTCTTTACTCTTGTTCGGCACAACTAGAATTTACTTGATGGAGGGACTTCAACTTGATAAAAGTTTATTGCTTTCAACATACAATAATCTAAGAATCCTTTATATTTGACAGAGGACGCGGCAGCATCTTGCATGTGAAGGTGATAGGCCTGCCAGATGGCCGGTACATGCTCGGGGACAGTGGTCCATCTTTCCCGTGCATCATTGATCTGGTCCAGCATTATATCCAGTCTCCACTGCTCTTCCCGGGTGAAGGACAAGTGTGTCTCCAGCATCCAGCGCCTGCGGTGATACCTTAATGTGGAGAAACCAAATAGTGACTCTTTAATTTTCACTTTACCATAGACTAATGGTAAAGCAAAGGCCTTAAAACCGACTTGGAAGAAGAAAAAGTATTTTCAACCCTTGAATTGCTAAGAACTTTTTTTTTTTACTTTTTTGAGACTTAAAACACTAATCACAAATGCAACAAAATATTCTAAAAACTCCTTTAAAACAGGTATTATGGGTGAAGGACTTGTGAAGAAGATAAGTTGTCCTCCGCCTGGGACCAGTGATCCTTGGTTGATCATTAAAGGGTTCTATAAAAGGGTCTATTTCTTTTTTTTAATCCAGAAACAGCGCCACCCTCTCGTCTGTGGACCATGTCTGGTATTGCAGCTCACTGAGCTGCAATTCCAGATACAACCCAAATACAAGGGTGGCGCTGTTCATGAGTTAAAAAAGCAAAGACAGACCCTTTATTTCAATGTCATAAACCCCTTTAAGAATTTAAGCGAATAAATTCAGAGACTGAGTATCCCACACAGAATCGACTGCTCTTACCCTGAGGACCTTTTCTTACCTCTTCATCCCATCACCTGCCGTGTTCTTTATTTGCACATTCAAAAGGGTGATGATTGAATAGGGTTTAATGCATTGTTGGTTTTACCACCTGCTTTGGATGGGATCAACATTCCCCGAAAGGTAAAGGATTTGTCTCCACCATTGTCTACAGTGCAATGAATGAAGATCAGTGACCCTCAGAGTCCCAGCTCTTCTGTCCTCCTGTAATGTCCACTTTTGGGATTTATTGGTTGCCAAAAATTAAACATTTTATATTTACAATCCCGGTTTTCTTTTATCTCACCATGTGGTTGTCCATTAGGGGAGGAGTCTCAGACTCGGCCTTTGGTCTCCCGATTGACATATATCTGGTACATTTCAGTACAATGACTCCTGATACACGCGGAGGGTTTTAACAATTCACTTGTATGACCTGTCAATCAGAAATGTTTTAAGATTCTCATGGGGGAGGAGTTTTCATGAAGAAATGATCGCGCAGATTATCATACCATAAAAGACGCTCATCAGAAATTCCCCCATACCAGCTAGTAGCTGGGGTCTTATTATTCTCAACCTACAAAGTTCAGGGACATTATCATCAGGACCCCCATCCCTCTCCGCACACTCTGAACAGCAGCTAGAGTGTGTCCTAGCAATCATAGGGTGGGACTGACTAAAAGCATCTGGTCTCTGAACTATAACTACCCTCTAATTGCAGTCATCCATGCTGCTACTGCACTACAACTCCTATTCCCATTCAGTTGTTCATATCTCTTCTGAAGTACAACTCCCATTTATCCGAGTTATTAGGAACACATGATAGCAACGTAAAGACTTCAGGCTACAAGAAGAGACCCCTTAGGCTACATTCACAAAAACGTAGCCCACCTCGGACGTGAAAAACTGCCTTTTTCCACGTCCAAGGTGTGCCCGTGCGGGACGCGTTGTCACGGATCCCCCACAGAGCTAGAGTCTATGGAGGGATGGATGACACGCAGTAAAATAGGACATGACCAATTTTTCAACGGACCGTTCACATGCTCCGTTGAAACAGCGTTAGTGTGAACGACACCATTGAAATACATGGCTCCGTGTGACGTCCGTTGTTTTAACGCCCGTCACACGGACGAGATTCATGTTCGTGTGAATGAGCCCTAAGTCACCCCATGACATTGGGGTTTGGTCACATCTCCCTAATATCCCAAATCACAGATTTGATGCAATTGTTTTTGCCATGTTGACATTGATTATGCTTAGCAATGAACTCTATTAGTAATATCGGACAAATTATGACCAGTTTTTTTTCCAAGTGAAGTCTAAACTTTCTGTTATCAATGTGAAAGGCTATTTATCTAGGCTCAGAACAATAGACCTGTCATTAAGTGTTTAACCCCCCTATATGCTGGTGATGAGCTGATAACATTCATTTCGCAGCAGGCTGCAAATCTAGCTGATTTTCCTGACTGCAGCCTAGGCTGACATCTAGTGGCCAGTATGAAAACTACAATGTTTAAGAAATCATTTTTTGTATGGATAGTTACAACACAATTACAAATCTGTTGACATTTTATGCACAAAAAAAAAGGATATTTGGTGACTGTGCCCCTTTAAATGTATTTTTTAAAATTGTATTAAGTCTCTAGATTTGTTTTAAAGTAAAATAATAGTATAGAAAATGCTCTATATTACTTTATGCTCAGACATAGGCCCTGCAATTGGTTCCGGAGAACCAATTAGTTTTATATGTAACTCGGTCCAAATTACTGTGTACATTAAGGGTATTTTCACACGCCTTATTTTCGGCCATTTTTCGGGCCGTAAACGGCCAAAAACGGCCAGAAAGTCGGAAGCAAAACGCCTCCAAACATCTGCCCATTGATTTCAATGGGAAAAACGGCGTTCTGTTCTGACGGGCCGTTTTTTTACGCGGCCATTTGGAAAAACGACCACGTCAAAAAATTGCCTGCGAAAAAGAAGTGCATGTCACTTCTTGAGCTGTTTTTGGAGCCGTTTTTCATTGACTCCATAGGAAAACAGCTCCAAAAACGGCCGTAAAAACGCAGTGAAAAACGCGAGTTGCTAAAAAAATGGCTAAAAAATCAGGAGCTGTTTTCCCTAGAAAACAGCTCCGTATTTTCAGACATTTTTTGCTAAGCGTGTGAACATACCCTGACTGCTTAATATATCTTTTGGCCATGTTCACACTAAGTTTTTTTACATGTCTTTTGCCGCAAAAACCGCTGCAAAAAACTGCCGAAATTGGCTCCCATTGTTTTCAATGGGAAGTAGAGGCGTTTATTTCCCGCGAGCTGAAAAAAACCTCTCGTTTTCCGCCTCAAAAACCCCATTGAAATCAATGGGAGACGAAAAAAATGCTGCGAACGGCCAACGCGTTTTTTGGCGCGTTTTTTACGTGTTTTATGTCAAAAAGCGCTCACGGTTATTCCCTTTGCCTGTTGAAGAAATAGGTAAAAAACGTGTCAAAAAAGGCAACAAAAAACGTGTCAAAAAAATGGATTGATGCAAAACCACTTCGAAAAAACCGGAGCTGATTTTTCCAGGCAGAATTTTCCGTGTGAACATAGCCTTATAGTTGCTTTCTGAAAAAGAGCTCCAAATCCCCTGCATATACAAATGTCTAAAATATAACATTCCTTCTGCCTGCAGTCATCACTAGGGGGAGATAACGATTTTATTGCATACTGTTTATTCAATAAACTTAAAACAGTCTATGGTAAGCTCCCAAGCACCCTCTAGTGGCAGCTTTAAGCAGCCAGAATTTTATTATTTAACTTTATCTCTGTGCAGGGGAATTGAAGCTCTGTATCAGTAAAATGAAGCTCCGACCACTATAAAGATATATTATTAAATTAATCAGCACAGAATTTTAGACATAGAAATGATGTGGTGTTAAAAAGTGAACATTCACTTTAAAGGATTTGACTGGGGTTAAATAATTTTTTTCTTTTAAACAGATATATTTTTAGAATTGAAAATTATGGCACTTACCAATTTAATTTTATTCAAAATATCCCCCTGCTGCCCGCCTCTTTTTGTTGCCATATGCTGTATGTACTGTTGAGGCCCTAGGTCAGCCCATGCATGGTCAGGATAGGGTTGCCACCATTACCACCCAAAAATACTGGAAAGGTCAACACATGTAAAGAAATGGGTGTGGTTTTAGGGGCAACAGTGATGATGTCACATACAGCTGCAGCCAATCACAGGCCTCGACTGGCTGCAGCTGTCGCTTTAATGATGTGACATCATCGCTGCAGGACCGGCGGGGACCACTAGAACATCAGCAGGGGAATTTAAAAGGTTAATTATCGTTTTTGTTAATTTTATAACATTGACTGCAGTTACTTAAAATTTTTCAGCAGTGATTATTATTACCGGTGAAAAGCTTTTACCGGCACCGGTTTCTTGAAGTTGATACTGGCCGAGCTGGCGGTTTCCCAACCGGATGGCAACCCTAGGTCAGGTCCGTAGTATCATGTTCGGTATTCTAAGTATAGAGAATCATCCCAATATATATCTGTGATGTCCTAGAAATTAGGATCACAGTAACTGAAGCACAAGGTCAAAGTTTATCTACAATTTCTTGTTTCTCAGCATGTTCTACTCCAAACTCAATAACAGGAAACTCAAGTGCTAAAGGGAACCTGTCAGCCGTTTTGAGGCCCCAAAACTGCTGACAGGGTGATAAAGGGGAGGGGGAGGGTATTTCAAATTTACCTTTAAATTAATTTTAATTCCCCTGGTGCCCCTATCGCAAGTGTCACTGAGGCGGGACTTGATGTGCAAGTACTCCTGCACTGCAGGCTATAAGCCCCGCCCTCTGCTCTGAGTGATGGCTCTTGCGGTCTCCTGATTGGCAGTGAGAGTCGTCACTCAGAGCAGAGAATGGCACTTGCGAACCAGGGGAATCAAACATCTGCCTCTCAGGTAAAAAAAATAAATGGTAAGTATAAATTACCCTTCCCCTCCCTTTTATCACCCTGTCAGCAGTTCTGAGGCCTCAAAACTGCTGACAGGTTCCCCCTAGGGATTAGGCTATGTTTTAACCCCTTATTCATACCCTTCAATATTTTGGAAGAAGTATAGATCATATGAATCTATCTATTCCGAACTTATAGAGCCAAACACTGCTCAAATAATAGCGAAAACACCCCCCAAATGACAGTGCCATAATGTGCCCAAATAAAACTTCCATACTCAACCCAGCACTTAATTTATGCAGATGGGTCTGTGGGTTTATAGAGCTGGATCCTAACTAGACAACCCCTGTCCCTTAGCACATAGGACATCATTAAGGGGGTCCGTAGTTGTTCCCCTCTTTATCAGACAATGTGGAGCGACCTAGCAAAGAACAGTTCCACCTGCCACATACCATGGCCATGTGTTAACAGCTAATCTTTAGGGATTTCAGTAGCCGATTCTGCAGCTTGCTTTAGAGTAGGGGGGTCATTCATTTGGGATAACCCCATTGTTTCAAGTAAGATACTTTGGCCCATAATTATAGAAGGTTACTGTGTATGTGTTTGTGGTGGGAGTATAAAATGTTGGGGGAGCGTCTGAAGATAAGGTGACCGGTATAGGGTGGAGTTTGGTGTAGAGGGATATCCATAAAAGAAAACCTATTTTTTTATGAATTAATAGAGGAAGCGCCACCTAATGGAACCTTATCCATGAGCTATAGCAAAGAGCATCTATCACTCTGGAGGACCCAGCTTGTCCATGCATTACATGACAATCTATGCATTTTAACGGAAACAGTGTAATGCTTAATTTGTCCTGTAGTGGTGCTGTAGAGGAATTGAACACTTACTGCTGTGTTCCTCCAAGGATTAAAGCGGATCACTTGTGGTTTCAGCAGTGGGACACCTTGTCATCATCTTCACGGGACCCTTTAGACAAAAAGGGGTTGTCCAAAATGGACAAACCCTTTAACACTTTGGCCCAGATTTACACTGAAGTCTACTGGAGTAAGATGAGACAAATTTCTCAAGAGGCGCTCGTCTTTTAATAAAGTTGTTGCATCTTGGGCTTTCCATGCGTCAGAAAGTGAAATCTATGGCAGCTACGAGTCGGAGTAGATTTACTCTATAATTTACGCCAATTTCCAACTTTGACTAAACCTTTGTGTCTGTCTTCTGGTAATATTTACAAGTCACATTCCAGATCTCCACCATCTACTATCACGCCACCAGGTTTATTATAGTGGATGTCCGGTCAGGCTGCTCCACCAGCGTATTCCAGGAAATGTTGATAAATGGAAAGTAGAAAAACATCCGGAGAGGGGGTGGGGGGTTTGGTGTATCAACGATATATAGAATAGCGCAGCTGAGTCATTGCACAGCCTCATAACCCACTACATGAGATACTCTGGACCATTTTAAGTCTGAATCCAGGTAAGTGGACTTTTAATGACTTTTCTAGACGATATTGTCACGGCTCCGCCTACTTCTTATAAGCGAGTACATACGTGATATGTAAACAGGACACTATGATGAGAAATTATGTAGTCTATGGGAGTTGGTCCCAGATTGACAAAAATTGTGGAAGCTGTAATAGTAATATCTACATTATACTATGAAGGTAAATACAATCTATTGTTCCCTGTTATCAGCCAGTCTGGGCTGTTTTGTTTTTTTTAAATTGTGCCCAGGGCAACAAGGAAAATAGCCACCAGGGCTAGGAAGAGGGGTAGGCAGAGAAGGTGGTCACGTAGGGCACCAAAGGGAGGCAATTTTTTTGTTTTATAAAAAACAATGTACTGCCTTTTTTTTTTTACAAAATTTTTACAAATTTTTACAAATTTTTACACATTTTTACAAATGTTTTACATTTTTGACAAATTTTTTTACAAATCCGTGTAAGAGCTCATTCACACTTGGATATTATATACGGTTTTAATTTTTGTTTTTTTTATAAAAAAAACAAACATTGTTAATACATTTAATGGGTTTTATTTCCATTTCCTTTTTTTTTTATACACTTTTTTACGCGCCTTTTTAGCTCATAGTAGTCAATACTGTGATTTTATAAACGCATGTTCCATTTTTGAATACTTCACATGTCCGTATTTGTTGTTTTCTTATATTCGTATTACAAAAACAGCAAAAAAATAGTTAAGCCTTTAACAAAAAACAGAACAAATACGGACAATTCAGAACAAAATAGAAAAAATAAAAACATACAATATGGAAATAAAACTGGAACAATTTTTTTTTAAAAAACATCCGTATTGCGCATCCGTATTTGAGTCGTATTTTCAGACGCAAGTGTGAAGGAGCCCAATCATGACAGATTGACTCGGGAAAGAACTACTGAATAAGTAACGGTCCATCCGACAACTATCATAATTCAGGGACCGTGGGGGAAGGGGGACACATTCTGAAACCACCAACTTGGACACCGACAGAGCTTGTCGCACCCCTGATAATCTAGGGTAGTGAAGGGGTTAATTGTAAATTTCCTGGTGGTCTAAATCCTAAATTCCCAAGTTAAGGAGTCAGTGGTGAATTCTGGTTGCTCCTTTGGGTTCTGTCCTCAGAAGACCTCCTAGGATATGTGTGCCCTGGTCAAGTGCCCAGTTGGCCACCAGTCTAAACCAGCTCTGCAGCGATATCAGTCAGGGGAGAGGCTGACTATAAGGTTCTTCTAGAGGAAGATTGACAGGAAGTGTTGTAAAATCCCTGCCCCTGATAGCTCCTGACTGAGAGCCTCCATGTACATATGTGATAGTAGTGAGTATGGTTTATTATATGTATAGAAAACTACAGTGTGACGTCCGTGTCTGTGTCCTGTACAGAATGAAGGTCCCTGCTCTGCTGTTTGTGATCATCACTGGATGTTGCGCCAAAGAAAGTAAGTGACTAAACCGGGCATTTTATTCACACTAAGGGGCAAATGGACTAAACCGGGCATTTTATTCACACTAAGGGGCAAATGGACTAAACCGGGCATTTTATTCACACTGAGGGGCAGATTTACTAAGCCGGGCATTTTATTCACACTAAGGGGCAAATGGACTAAACCGGGCATTTTATTCACACTAAGGGGCAAATGGACTAAACTGGGCATTTTCTTCACACTAAGGGGCAGATTTACTAAGCCGGGCATTTCATTCACACTAAGGGGCAGATTGATTAAGCCGGGCATTTTATTCACACTAAGGGGAAAAAGGACTAAACCGGGCATTTTATTCACACTGAGGGGCAAATGGACTAAACCGGGCATTTTATTCACACTGAGGGGCAAATGGACTAAACCGGGCATTTTATTCACACTGAGGGGCAAATGGACTAAACCGGGCATTTTATTCACACTGAGGGGCAAATGGACTAAACCGGGCATTTTATTCACACTGAGGGGCAAATGGACTAAACCGGGCATTTTATTCACACTAAGGGGCAGATTTACTAAGCCGGGCATTTTATTCACACTAAGGGGCAGATTTACTAAGCTGGGCATTTCATTCACACTGAGGGGCAGATTTACTAAGCCGGGCATTTCATTCACACTGAGGGGCAGATTTACTAAGCCGGGCATTTCATTCACACTAGGGGGCAGATTGACTAAGCCGGGCATTTTATTCACACTAAGGGGCAGATTGACTAAGCCGGGCATTTTATTCACACTAAGGGGAAAAAGGACTAAACCGGGCATTTTATTCACACTGAGGGGCAAATGGACTAAACCGGGCATTTTATTCACACTAAGGGGCAGATTTACTAAGCCGGGCATTTCATTCACACTGAGGGGCAGATTTACTAAGTCGGGGATTTCATTCACACTGAGGGGCAGATTTACTAAGCCGGGCATTTCATTCACACTGAGGGGCAGATTTACTAAGTCGGGGATTTCATTCACACTGAGGGGCAGATTTACTAAGCCGGGCATTTCATTCACACTGAGGGGCAGATTTACTAAGTCGGGGATTTCATTCACACTGTGCACAATGGGGCATGTTTATAATTCATAGGGGGAATCTATTAAAATAAAGTATTTCCGTTTTCTGGGGTAGAAAAGTTTTGGAGCATTCTATATTTGTGCCAAAATATCAATGTTTCACTCCTTTTCAAAAGTAATGAGCAAAGTGGGTTGGGCATGGTTTGGCAGGCATGGGCATGGTTAGGCAGGAGTGGGCATGGTTAGGCGGGAAGGAGCGGGGCCACTGTTGGTCCAACAAATTTGCTATAATTTAACCCAGAAATTGGCGCAAATTATATTGCAAATCTATGCCTGCTCATAGCAAACATACATTTTATTTTCTGGCGTTTTACTCTAAGTCTGGATTAAGACTAGCGAATGTGATGCCAGTCTATGTATATCTGCTCCATGGTGCGTTACAATTCAAATTTAGCCCAAAAACTGGCGCACATGCCGTGAACCACATTTCTAAGGGCTTTAGACACTTTTTGTGCCTCAATAGACAAGTGGGCGTTGTTTAGTGGAAACAGGGGCGTGGTTTAAATGAAAAGGGGTGTGGCATATGTTTATAAATGTGAGATTCTTAGTGCTCAGTTTGATCAAATTGTGCGAGCCCACCTGTCATTAATAGAAGACCTCATACAGGGGGTCGCTACACCGAACATTATATCCCTATAATAGGAAACGTACCTCTCTCTTGGGACTAAGCCTATAAAATGATCTCAGGACAGGTAGGTACCAGTTTTATTTTATTCTAATTAAAAACAGCCCTGGATAGGTGGGAGGAGGGCACGACATCTATCTCATCTAGCATGTTTTTTTCAAAGCTGGTCATCTCACGCCACACATGTCTATCTATCTATCTATCTATCTATCTATCTATCTATCTATCTATCTATCTATCTATCTATCTATCTATCTATCTATCTATCTATCTATCTATCTATCTATCTATCTATCTATCTATCTATCTATCATCTATCTCATATCTATCTATCTATCTATCTATCTATCTATCTATCTATCTATCTATCTATCTATCTATCTATCTATCTATCTATCTATCTATCTATCTATCTATCTATCTCATATCTATCTATCTATCTATCTATCTATCTATCTATCTATCTATCTATCTATCTATCTATCTATCTATCTATCTATCTATCTATCTATCTATCTATCTATCTATCTATCTATCTATTTATCTATCTATTGTCCCCTTGGGTACGTGGACCCACCTGGTCGTACCGCCTTAACGGTATGGCAGCTGGCCAACAGGACACAGTCTATAGTTCGTATAGGTGTACCTGTGGTAGCTCAGACAGTAGCAAGACAGACTCGGATGGGATTAGGCAGCAGGCAGGCGCCAGGCGTGGTGAAGCAGAACTGGTGTAGTACTCAGTGCAGCACGACTCCAACTCAATATGGCACTTGGGACCAGGATAGCACTGGATACAGGTAGCAGGAACGGGAAACACTGGTAACTGGAAAACACTTAGGAGACCATTTGCAAAGACAAACTAGGGTAATGACAACAAAGCTCAGGCAATGCAGGGAGGGGCAGAGCCTTTCTTATAATCCAGGGTGATCTGGGAGCAATCAGCTCAATCTCACACATGTGTGCGCTCTGGCTCCTTAGGGCAGGACGGCCGCATGTGCAGACATCTCTGGAGAGAAGGGCATCGACAGAATGGGAGGAGTTTGGGGTCAGCGACCACGGACGTTACATCTATCCATCCATCCATCCATCCATCCATCCATCCATCCATCTATCTATCTATTCTATCTATCCCCTGTAACAGACAATATGACTACTACCCCATTCGCTCTAGCACTACTTATTTATATAGCTCTAGACATGGACCATTTTACGTAAAAAAAAATGAAGATCCGGTCCAGACTTTCCTCCAGGCATCTTTGTCTTTTTGTCTTTTAGATTTGCATGGCGCATCTTTCCTGTTTTCTAAATCCAGTGAAACAGCAAGCGTGGTTTTGAAGCCCACCGTCACAGTTCCGTTGAGCAATATGACCGTCTGCCTGCAGTACTACACGGACTTAGTCCAAAGAGACTCCCTCTTCAAACTGGTCGATAAAAGTTCCAAGAGAACTCTATTCCATCTCTTTCACGTCTCAGATTATTACTACATTTCCATAGGCCAAGATCTAGTTTACTATAAGACCGACAAAGAGAGCATGGAGTTGAAGCTGATCTGTGTGTCCTGGGACTTGAGCACTGGGGTCATTCATTTCATTCTCAATGGTTTACTCTTTCCAAGAAAGGTTTTAAAACCAGGATTTCTTATAGGAGTAAATGCTACTGCGGTCCTCGGGCAGAGTCTTTCCACTGCTGGAATTGGTTATGATAGAGGACTATCTTATGTGGGTGAAATCACTAACGTTCACATGTGGGATTACCCCCTCCACCCCAGTGAAATGAGATCTTTATACTTTAATAATTGTTATAATTGTAATGGAAACGTCATTAGCTGGGAGTCTGTGGACTATGAGGTTCATGGAGATGTCTTCTTGTATAAGCCATCGATAAAACCTTAGTGGATGTATCTTAAATCGACCCTCCGGTCTCCGACTAAAATTCGAAGTACGATGGGGTATATGGAGTAATATTACCTGGTTCCCTCCAGCTGTTCCCCTCTGCCGTGGATCCGCCGTTTTAGGGTCCTTTCTGTGTTGTCTCAAAATGTCTGCGGGCGATTCTCAGACTAGAGTCTGAGACACTCCTACTGTTCTCTGATTGGCCAGAGCTGCTCATCAGTTCTGACCAATCTGTGAACAGAGGGAGTGTCTTAGACTCAGTCTGAGAAGCACTGTGACCATTTGGAGATCACGCAGAGGGGACCCTAAAAAGGTGGATCCACAGCAGAGGGGCAAAACTGGAGGGCACTAGGTAATGATACTCCATATACCCATATCACATTTATAATTTTGTCCTAAGACCGGAGGGTCGCTTTAACTTTTGGGAAATTGTGTAATCTTATCGGATATAGCTATATATAGTTGTCTTTCTGATTAACCCCATACCACCACAACCTTTCTGACAGAGTCCCATCTTTAAAATCTGGCATATGTCAACTATGTAATGCTTTTACTTACTCAATCAATTTGAATATTGGTTTTTTTCGCGACACATTGTACTTTGTGTTTATTACACCAAAATGCATAAAAAAAAATGTTAAACATTTTTTGGGACCTTTTCTCTGCTTTGTGAGACACATAATCACACCACACAATATAGTTAAACCCTTAGGCCTCATTCACACAGCAGGGTTTCCCGGCCGGGTGCCAGCCGTTCATAAATCGGCTGGCACCCGGCTGCATTAGGAATAATAGACCCCTAATGGGGCTATTCACACGACCGATTTTTTGACGGCCGGTAAAACCGGCCGTCAAAAAATAGGACATGCTCTATCTTCGCCCGGGTACCCGGCCGCCCGGCTCGCATAGAAGTCTATGGGGCCGGGTATTACACGGCCATCACCGGGATGTGTCCCGAGTGATGGCCGGATTTTCCGGCGCTTGCGCTCTATCTCCTCCTCCTCACAGCGCAGAGTGCATGTGAGGAGGAGGATTTGATGCCATTCTGACGAATGGCATCGCTGTACACTGTGTGGCAGGGCTGGGGTGTACAGCAGGTGGAAGGGAGCGCTGAGCTGGCTCCCTTCCCCTGCTTGTTTTAAAAGCACCCTGGCCCGGCGACACCTTCGATGGCGCCGCTAGCAGCTGCAGTTGCTGCTGCTGCGGCTGCTACTGCTGTAGCGACGCCACTATAGCAGAGCAGGGAGGTATCTCCCCGCTCTGCTATGTGCTAGCCGCACTTTAGCTCCTTGAAGGAGCGGAATCCCAGTGTGTTCGGGGATTCCGCTCCTGGACAGAGCGCTTGATGTCTCTGTCCAAATCTGGGCAGTGACATCAGGGGAAACTCCTGAAGCGGAATCCCCGAACACATGGGGATTCCCCTTCAGGAGTTGCCGCTGATGTCACTGTCCGGATCTGCCCGGCCCGGCACGGATGCAAAACTTAATGCAAACCGGCCGGGCAAAATGGCCGATTTTACCGGCCGACACTCGGGCTCGGGAACGACCCGGTCGTGTGACTCCCGCCTTAGAGATGCAGCCAGTTTTGGCCTTGTAGACACAGGCAATTTTTTCAAATCTGACATGTGTCACTTTATGTGGTAATAACGTTGGAATGGTTTACTTATCCAAGCGATTCTGAGATTGTTTTCTCGTGACACATTGTACTTAATGTTAGAGGTAATATTTGGTCACTGCATTTAGTATGTATTTGTGAAAAACACCAAAATTGTGAGAAAATTTGGAAAAATTATCATTTTTCTAAATTTTTCTGTATATGCTTGTAAGACAGATAATCACACCACACAAAATAGGTATTAATGAATAACATTTCCCTTATAACGACTTTATGTTGACATAATTTTCTAAATGTACTTTTATTTTTTTTAGGGCGTTAGGAGCCTTATAACTGTTACATTTCTAAAACCTATTTTTTTAGGGAACCTCTCAGTTCTAAAATGGATTTGAGGGGCAGATATAATAGCAACCCCCCCATGAAAACGCTGCATTGAGGGATCAAAACTTCTGACAGATTCCATTTACAGACTTATGGATTAAGCTGTGTGCATCATGTTTTCTATACCTACAATCCTATAATATACACTTATAATCGGATAATACCCTTTAATTAAAATGGCTGCTCATGAATATTCATAAGTGGCTTGCCAAACATCAAAATACATAATCTGCTTCATCTTTATTCTGAAACCTGGTTGGTCAAAAGCCTCCCTCATCTACAAGCTCCACCCCATAGACTTGTTCAGGGATTGGTCAACTCCATAGACTCATTTACACGTAATTAAAATTTTTGTACTAGCTTCAAGTTTCACAGAGCCATAATATGGCACTTATAGATTTTATGGGCCCGTACTGTACCTCCATAGGGACTTGATGTGCTACCATACAGGCTTCACGTACTTGGCTCTGCCAGCATTATGGTTTCTATTAACGGAGCCATGAAACTTGCAGTACCACTCCTATCCACATGGTGTGCTGTTATAGAGAGATGTATACATGATTAGGCATGTGTAATGCTTTGTAGTTAAAGCAGTAGTATTCTAGTTGTGTAGTCAGGTTGTTTAAACATATGTTTAGTTGTGTAATATTTAGCGCAGAAATTTTAATTAGGCAAGAACACAAATGACACAATGTTGCATATGTGGGTAATAAATTATAATACCCAGTCTGCTCTGTGGTTTCTCAACATACGGTATTGCTCCTTTTTTTGACATTTCGGTGCCGCATCTTGCTTCCAAACATGGTATCATGTCGCCACCTAGTGGTTAGTTGTTTGTACAGTAGGAATGGAAGTTAAAAAAGTTTTCTCATGGTTAAAATTGAACACATATTCATATACAGAAACAGCCAAGTGAGCATAGACTACCATAGACTTGTCTGGGGTAGGGTGGCGCATCTACTCCAATTAATGGCCCACCATATTAGAGGGAAGGGGGTCTCCTGTCCTAATATGATCTGAGGGTCTGACCCCTGTGGATAAGTGACAAGCAGAACCTTATTCAGTACTGACAATGTCCAACAATGCTGAAGCAGTACATTGATATCCTCTCATCAGGGAATGTCCCTTTATGAAAGTGTTGGCTTAGTGGTTAGCGCTGTTATCATGCAGCACTGGGGTCCTTGGTTCAAATCTTGCCAGGGACAATATCCGCATGGGTCTTGTATGTTCTCTCTGCTGTAGCTACAGGGTGTGCCAAGTTTTCTCTGGATACTCGTATTTCCTCCCACATTTCAAAAACCTACTTATTGGTTACAAGGTTTGTCCAGTTTTAGCAAACTAATGTTATTTTTTGTATAATAAAAAAAAGATTCAATTTTCCAATATACTTTCTGTATTAATTCCTTATGGTTTTCAAGATCTCTGCTTGCTTTTATTCCGTAGTATTCATTGTTTATCTTTAGTTGATAAAATTCTGTCTATGGTCATGTGATGGACACACAGGTGCACGGCTCGTTACAGTATGTGTATCAGAGCTGTGTCTTCTAACGATCCCAGCACCTGTGTGTCCATCACATGACCCTGTAATGTGCCCAACACCTGTGTGTCCATCACATGACCCTGTAATGAGCCCAACACCTGTGTGTCCATCACATGACCCTGTAATGAGCCCAACACCTGTGTGTCCATCACATGACCCTGTAACGAGCCCAACACCTGTGTGTCCATCACATGACCCTGTAACGAGCCCAACACCTGTGTGTCCATCACATGTCCCTGTAATGAGCCCAACACCTGTGTGTCCATCACATGACCCTGTAATTAGTCCAACACCTGTATGTCCATCACATGACCCTGTAATTAGCCCAACACCTGTATGTCCATCACATGACCCTGTAATTAGTCCAACACCTGTATGTCCATCACATGACCCTGTAATTAGCCCAACACCTGTATGTCCATCACATGACCCTGTAACGAGCCCAACACCTGTGTGTCCATCACATGACCCTGTAATTAGCCCAACACCTGTATGTCCATCACATGACCCTGTAACAAGCCCAGCACCTGTATGTCCATCACATGACCCTGTAACGAGCCCAACACCTGTGTGTCCATCACATGACCCTGTAACGAGCCCAACACCTGTGTGTCCATCACATGTCCCTGTAATGAGCCCAACACCTGTGTGTCCATCACATGACCCTGTAATTAGTCCAACACCTGTATGTCCATCACATGACCCTGTAATTAGCCCAACACCTGTATGTCCATCACATGACCCTGTAATTAGTCCAACACCTGTATGTCCATCACATGACCCTGTAATTAGCCCAACACCTGTATGTCCATCACATGACCCTGTAACGAGCCCAACACCTGTGTGTCCATCACATGACCCTGTAATTAGCCCAACACCTGTATGTCCATCACATGACCCTGTAACAAGCCCAGCACCTGTATGTCCATCACATGACCCTGTAACGAGCCCAACACCTGTGTCTCCATCACATGACCTTGTAATGAGCCAAACACCTGTATGTCCATCACATGACCCTGTAATGAGCCAAACACCTGTGTGTCCATCACATGCCCATGGACAATTTTTTTTTCACTGGAAGTGCACAATGAATGTTCCTGCTGAAGAACAACAAGCAGAGATCTGGAAAACCATGATGAATGCCGCTCCTTGGGACCTTACCCTACACAGTTTGACACTGATTGGACAGTAACAGACTGTGCAGGGTAATGCCCCTTTAACAAGGGAAATGGTAACGCCCAGTTGTTATTTTATGCACATTTTATTCATACAATTTTCAGGAGGAATAACAGAGGAACACACAATGCAAAGTTATAAGAAAAGTTGCTCCAGAATTGTTGTTTTATGAGGAATTCAATTATTTATTAAAACAGACGTGTCAGGGGAGATTAAGGGTTCACTTCAAAGAGTCGCCTCCTGTAGGTGCCAATAGTGAGACCGTTATTGGTATATTTAAAGAAGCTGTCACATTGTGCCCACCCACCCAGAAAAAAGACCTCCATTTTCCATTAACATATTTCGCAAGGTGAGCCATCAATTTTTATGAACAGCTGGATGAACAGGACTATGTCAGGACCACTTTTCAGCTTCCCAATGTAAAAAAAAATAATTGTTTTCAGTCAATGAGAGCAAGCAGACATATTGAAGTGTTGGGAAATTGAACAGAGAACATTAAAGTGTAAGTTGTAATCATTATATTAACCACTCTCTATATCTGTGAGTGTATTCCAGTAAGAATAACACACAATATCACATTTCCCCCAATACATTGATCCGGACCCTCTCACGCACCCTCTTTGAGCTCTGATCATAGGGTGTACTCACCTTTGCTACTATCGATACCTGTATTTCTGAGGGTCTGTTCACACGCAGTGACTATAAACGTCTGAAAATACGGAGCTGTTTTCTGGCGATAACAGCTCCTGATTTTCAGACAATTTTGTAGCAACTCGCGTTTTTCGCTGCGTTTTTTACGGCTGTTTTTGGAGCTGTTTTTCAATGGAGTCAATGAAAAACGCCTCCAAAAACGTCCCAAGAAATGTACTGCACTTCTTTTGACGAGCCGTCATTTTACGCGCCCTGGGAACAGAACATCGTAAATCCCATTGCAAACAATGGGCAGATGTCTGTAGGCGTAATGGAGCCGTTTTTATCAGGCGTAATTCGAGGCGTAAAACGCAGTATAGGCGCCATTGGTGTACAACAGTTTTTGCAACTGCCAATGGCTTATGGGGGCACATATCGGAGGACAAGGGGCAAGCTGCTCATTCAACGTAGGCCTAAACCATAGACCTATTGATAACACATGCCCCCTAGTACAGCACCCCCATGGAAGGGGTTAACTCAGTCCCGTGCCAGGGTCTCTCATGTGTGCCAGCGAGAGCATCTGGCAAGCACCTTGGTCTTAGACTATTTAAAATGAAATAAGAAATAAAAGAATCTCAGCGCTCCTCACATTCCATAATGAAGTGTCCTCGCACTGCGGGTTCAGGGCGTTGAAGCGCTCCTAATGTGTAAGTGTCACATCCGCGGAGCCTTTAAATCACTCAAGTCTTAAAGAGCCTCATATTTCAATATTACAGAGTCGCTCCAGTGGAAAACAGACACAGCAAGTTAAGTAGGTGTGTGCCAAGGTGAAGGCGCGCACTGATGTGTATTGCAATGAATAGCACTGATTCCTTAACCCCGGCACTGCCGACGAGTTAACGCGTTTTACGTAGTAATGACAGATATAATATTACGCTGCGCTATCCTTCTTTTCTATACACGTGTCATGCAGCTGTACGAGTGCAGAATCTTCAGCTCGGGAACATCTTAGAAGATAGTGAGTTGTATTGCGCACAGACAAAGTCTATAAAGGGGTTGTCCGGGCATGGGACGGTTTTTCATAGGCATCAGTAGATGATCGGTGGGGGTCCGACACCTGGACTCCGCACCGATCAGCTGTTCTGGCTGCCACTAGGCACCGGGTGTTATACAGTAGCTGGTGTCGGAAGCAGATGGCTCCGTACACTGCATAGTGGACGTGTTGCAGAACTGCAACTCTGCTCCTATTCACTTGAATAGGAGCAGAGTTGCAGTACTACAGCACGGCCACTATGCTGTGACCGGAGCCATCTGCTTTTGGCACAGATATCCGGTGCCTGAAGGCAGTCAGAGCAGCTGATCGGTGCAGAATCCGGGTGTCAGACCCCGCCGATCATATACTGATGACCTATCCTGTGGATAGGTCATCAGTATGAAAAACCATCCCAGGCCCGGACAACCCCTTTAACTCTTCAATAGGTTTTATATACACACTATTAGGGAAATCTGCG
Source organism: Rhinoderma darwinii (assembly GCF_050947455.1). Lineage (NCBI taxonomy): Eukaryota > Metazoa > Chordata > Amphibia > Anura > Rhinodermatidae > Rhinoderma > Rhinoderma darwinii. Next base: position 11,291,313 of record NC_134698.1, on the reverse strand, counting down.
TTAATCGAGGGGAAATCTCTGATCAGGATCCTCATCTCTTGGCCAGGGTGGATAAAAAGAGTCTCTCTCTCTCTCTCTGGAGGACCAGTCCTGAACTGCATTACACAGACAACACATTGATTTGAATAGACACTGTGTAATGTTTAACTTCCCCTGTGGTGGCGCTGCAGGAAAATTCTACACTTACCACCAGTCTTTCCCGTAGGTTACAGCTGATCACCGATCAAGGACCAGACACATTTTTCATTTTTTTTTCAGGGCACTACAAGCGGTACTTTTGTCACGGGCCTGATCAAAGTGGCCTACAGCCTCCTGCTACTGCCACAAAACCTCACAAGTCACAGTATATTACAAAAATGGGGCCCCTTTAATAGGATTACACAAAATATGTTGTATGAAACGGAAAATGTAAATAAAGATCATATTAGATTTTCTATCCCTTCATGGAGGCCCACACCTTACAAAAACCCCCTCCCCCTACTCCAGGTGCCAACAAAACATACATAATGAGATACAAAAAACGGAGGATAGGACACGTGAAGGAGTCCTGGGGACCCTGCCCTTTTGACTGCATGGGGCCCATATAGTCCAAATTTTGACCCTGACATAATGTGCTTCTGCTGAGACCACATCGATCATCTGTCAGCAAGTGTTTAATTTTCCTGCAGCGCCACCACAGGGTGTATATGGTATTAAACAGTTTCCAGACTTCAATGTAAAAATAAATAGATATCTACTGTATGTAGAATTAGAAGGGTTGTAATGTTGTAATTTTTGTTATTGAATTAGAAGACAATTGCAGCTATTGCTTAGACAAATACAACTTTTCATGGAATTCAGGGCACTCACACTAACTGACACGAGTGGAGAGGAATCAATCCAATGAAACAAAAAAGGCAGGATCTATCAGGCACCACTGAACAGATTAGAAGATCATAGAGTATAATAAAGGATCATAAAGATCATAAAATAATTTATTGACCAATGTATAACGCTTGAGTGGAAAGAAGGAAGGAAAGCTCGGGAAATATGCTAATACGAACCTTCCAATATTTGAATCCCAAATCGCTAGACATTCGAAGCCATGCAAACCCGAGCCTAAAATTATGAAAATTGACATAAGTCCATCTCTTTGAGGTCCCATTCATGAGCAGTCCCATGAAAAACAGGACTGTTAGGAGGGATTCCGATGTAATCACACACACTTGTAGTTTGGGAAAGGTGACCGAGACACCAAGGCTGTACCCAATCAGGTCCCAAGTTTGATATATATTTCTTGGTTTTGAAGGAATAAATATTTGGGAAAATTACTGAACTCTGGGAAAAAAAATGTATGAACTTTTCATCCTTGGCTACGAGGACCACTAACTTTAAGGACTTAGTATTTACCTTGTGAGGCTCTTCTGTTAGCAAGTTCTGCTATACATAGAGGGTAGATTGTGACCATGGCTTTCTAGACTTCTACGCTTGGATAATTAAGGGCTATGTAAAAATTTAGATTCCATTTATTTTTTATAAATCGATGTTTTATTGTATTTTAAACAAGTTTTTAATTGGGTTTTATTAAAAAAAAAATGTTTTTACTTTTTGAGATACAGCTTCTATGTATGCTGGATACATAGAAGCTGTATCTTGCGATCACAGCCGAATCCGTCAGTTTAGGCAGGACTAATGGCTTTAATGAGCACTGGTCCTGAATGTCTCTGACACGCAACATCCAGCTATTATCGATCACATCTAAGTTCATGAACTTGAACGTGATCGATAATAGCTGGATCCTGCTTGTCAGAGATATGATCTTGCGATCACACTCGAATCCCTCATTTAAGGCGGGACTGACGGCTTCGGTGAGTGCTGGTCCAGTGTGTCTCTGACGCGGAACATCCAGCTATTATCGATCACATCTAAGTTCATAAACTTGATTATGATCAATAATACCCGGATCCTGCGTGTCAGAGACATGATCTTGCGATCACAGCCAAATCCGTCAGTTAAGGAAGGACTGACAGCTTCTGTGAGGGCTGTTCCTGTGTGTCTCTGGCACGCTACATCCAGCTATTATTGATCACATCTAAGTTCATGAACTTGATCCTGATCGATAATTGCTGGATCCTGTGTGTCAGAAAGATGATCTTGCGATCTTAGCCGAATCCGAAAGTTAAGGAAGGACTGACGGCTTCTGTGAGGGCTGGTCCTGCGTGTCTCCGACACGCAACATCCAGCTATTATCGATCACATCTAGGTCCATGAACTTGATCATGATCGATAATAGCTGGATCCTGCGTGTCAGAAAGATGATCTTGCGATCACAGCCGAATCCGTCAGTTAAGTCAGGACTAACGGCTTCCGTGACGGCTGGTCGTGTGTGTCTCTGACAAGCAGGATCCAGCTATTATCGATGACATTTAAGTTCAGGACCAGGTTTCACCAAAGCCGTCGGTCCTGCCTTAACTGACAGACTTGGCTGTGATCGCAAGATAAAGCTTCAATATGTCCAGGATACAAAAAAAGCCCTATCTCAAAAAGAAAAAACATTTTTTTTTTTAATAAAACCAAATTGAAAACTTGTTTAAAATACAATAAAACATTGATTTAAGGCTGGACAAGTAATGGTTACTTTCTTTCCCGATCCTCTCACAGCCGTCCCGGGCTGAACATTTCAATTGAAGGGATTCAGCGAAGCAAACTATAATTAAATTATCACATAACGCGAACTAGACTGAAGGTGACCTCAGAACGGGACGTGAGTAGACATTTAGATATCCTTGGAACACCACTTATAATTAAAAGCGTCCAAAAGTAGCGTGAAGCCTAAAAGCATATATTACATGTATTTTATTTTCTGCATTGTGATAGAGTTGTGATCTCGAAAACTATGATTGAGAGATATCAGCTATTTCCTCTCGTCCTTGTTCTCTGCTTAGCTAAGTCATATTATTAAAGTCTGAAAATCAACTCCTTTCCCATTAGACTCAGGTTGTCACTCCACCCTGCTTTACACTGCAGCTGTAAAGGATCTGCCAGGCACATCTTCTGTGTATACGCCCATAGGTAATCAGTCTGCACCTGAGTCTATGTCTCTTAGACTGACTCCATCTTCCACCACTCAGGATGGCAGGCTTAGGAGTGGGAGAGCCTATCGCAGCCTGGCCAGACGGAGCTAGCTCCCGCCCTCTGTCTATTTATACCTGCCTTTCCTGTTCCTCCTTTGCTTTTGATTCTTCTCGTGTGGTTTCCTGGCCCAGCTACAGCTTCTTACTATTTGATCCTGCTCCATACTGACCCTGGCTTTTTGACTACTCTCCTGCTCTGCATTTGGTACCTCGTTCTCTCCTGGTTTGACTCGGCTCGTTCACCACTCTTGTTGCTCACGGTGTTGCCGTGGGCAACTGCCCCTTTTCCCTTAGCTTGTGTACCCTTGTCTGTTTGTCTCGTGCACTTACTGAGCGTAGGGACCGCCGCCCAGTTGTACCCCGTCGCCTAGGGCGGGTCGTTGCAAGTAGGCAGGGACAGAGTGGCGGGTAGATTAGGGCTCACTTGTCCGTTTCCCTACCCCCATCATTACATAATCACAAGCCAAGGAGGAACAGGAAAGGCAGGTATAAATAGACAGAGGGCGGGAGCTAGCTCCGTCTGGCCAGGCTGCGATAGGCTCTCCCACTCCTAAGCCTGCCATCCTGAGTGGTGGAAGATGGAGTCAGTCTCAGAGACATAGACTCAGGTGCAGACTGATTACCTATGGGCGTATACACAGAAGATGTGCCTGGCAGATCCTTTACAGCAGCCCTGCTTGCTCAGATTGACCACTGTGTTTAAGTGCAAGCACAAGCACAAGGTCACCAGGATATCATTTCACACTGGGCTGATTTTGATGCGTGCAGCCCATTTTTGTTAGGGTGTACCTCAAGGGTGGGGAAAGGGGAGGTAGCTCGAGGGCGTGCTTGATGCACGAATACATATTTTCCAGGCTTTGCCTCTGCCATACTGATGCCTCTGAATCCAAAGACAACAGTTCCACCACCAGTGAGTCCATAGACATAATAATAAATAGTACATAGACAATATTACCAGCTTCAATGCCCCTATAGTACATGCATTAATACACTTTTAGTCGTAGTGTACATATACAATAATAAAAAGCAACATGGAGCATAGATACAATTAAATACAGAACAGAAGATGCATGATATGTGTCCGCACAACCTCGAAAGGAGGGCCGGAGGATAATTGGGGCAAATGCAGTAAAGCCACCACCACTTAGGAGCTTGATCTTCAATAATCGGTGATCTTGGAGATCTCGGGAAACAAAAATATGCCACTAGGTGGCGCTTTAGAGCACTACACTGAATCAATGAAAGTGCTTCATGCAGTATGATTCTCATGGACATATGATACAACTCCTTTGCAGCACAATATTGTATTGCAGTTACATTTTATTACCCGTTTCAATATCAAAGATCAAGATTTATTATATACTTACAGAATTCGAGTTCAGGTTCGACTCTGACTGAGGACAACATCTGCATTGAGTTTGTATGTTCTCTCCGTTTTTGCGTGGGTTTGCTTTGGGTACTCTTATTTCCTCCCAAAATCTAAAAACATACTGATAGGTTAATTTAGAATTAAGATTGTGATCTCCAATAGGGACAGTGAATGATGCCAATCTCTATACAGGGCTGCGGTATATGTTTGCGCTATATAAAGAAATATTATAAAAGAAGGTGTACTCTTTATTTGCGCTTGAACTATAGTGACAATATGAATCTACTATGTAATACTTGAAAATAAAAAGCAAGGTTGGACATACTACATGTGATACCTGTATGCAATTAGGTGTGCCCCCTACTGTCTACTAGATTTATTTGAGGGGCTGAGGTGACCCCCATGACTCACTAGTAATGATGATCTGTGATCCACCAGGGAAAATGGGTGAGCAACTTTCTAGACAGCCACAAAGTAGGCGCTCAATGACACGGACCTCATTCTCAGCAGATTAGTTGTTAGCGAGAGGGGGGCCCACATATTGTTCCTGCACAGGGACCCCAAAAAGTCTGAGGCGTCACTACTTCCTGGTTCTGGTGACAACATCTGTCTGGGGTCTGTCCTTGTTCAGGCGTCTTAGGCCTCATGCCTTAGGTCCGTGATTACCGGCATGGCCGGACGCGGACGGTCACGGACAGCCACCCGCATTTGCGGGCCGTGCTCCCTTTCTAAAGTATGAGAGCATGGTCCGTAAACTATGGTTGTGTGCATGGTGCCTTACTCGATCATTTATTAGATCCAAATCACCATCCATATCAATATCTACACATTTTCTCTATTCAAGCCAGAGAAGATGTGAACATTGATGTAGACAGTGATTTGGTTCCATATGTCTTGGATCTTTGTGAGAAACCTAAGATATTCCTAATAAGATATTATAAGGAATTGACAGTCGTGCAGACTCAGACTCAAGCTTATAACACAAGCATTGATAACTATAATATACTATACACTGAATAGTCTTTCATATATCACGTCTGTTAGGTTTCTTGTAAACAGACTAAAAGCCATAGCCTAGATGAAGCCTCTTTGAACATCCATCATTTTACAATTTCAATACTGTGTACATCTACATAAAGAGTTGAGTAACTTTATAAGTACATTACTTATCTTGTACTGATTTTGAGTTACAGACTGTGTCATTCTCCAAAGCTGTATTAACAATTCTACAAACTTCAGAGCTGAAATCTTCCACATTTACTTGCTAGATGAATGTGCATCTGAATCTGAACTTGCTCTGGTAATTGGGAAGTGTCATATTTATACCAGGTACTGTGCAATTATGTCGAAAAAAATAACGTACCCAGAATGCAGTGCAGGTTATACCATTGCATTATGAAAGCCCAGCGAAAGGGACTTGTATATGGAGCTCAGGGGGGGAGGCTATTTTAGATAGCCACTCTCCTCCAATCCATGGTGCAAAGACTTCTTTGCGGTACCCAGGACTGGTTATATATAAAAAAAAAGTTGCCATGGGCAACAAGTAAAGTATCCCTCCCCTCACCTCTTTGAGACGACCACCCAAAATTGCGGGTGGTCCTCTCAAAGAAAAAAGTATACATTAGGCTTCGTTCACATCTGTGCTAGGGCTCCGTTCCGATGTTCTGTCAAAGGTTTCCATTTCTATCACCATTGATTTTAATGGTGACGGATCCAGTGCCAATGGTTTCCGTTTGTCTTAGCGTAGTCGAGTACATTATTGATTCCGTCAAAATGACAGAACCCTTGCACAACTGAGACAAACGTAAACCATTGTCACTGGATCCGTCACCATTGAAATCAATAGGCTTCTGTTTGTTTCTGTCAGGGCTCCGTTCCGGCGGAAAGTTCAGACGGAACGTAGCCCTAGCGCAAATGTGAACGAAGCCTTCTGCGGGTTTGGTCACTGTATGGCTCTGTAATTTCTGTTCTTTTTTTACGGTAGTTTTGACTATTGATGTTCTACTTTTTGTAATATTTTAATATAATATTTTTAGATTTTACCTATATCCCTATTCTACTTTCCATTTCTTTCAAAAATTGGAATGAGCCCCATTGACCGTTTCTTGCCCAGGGGCCTCCACAGACCTTGAACCGGCCCTAGAATGACGTAAGGGCTCTTCGTTGACATCATACCTATTACTATCTATTATAATTATTGCCGTTGTCTAGTTGATTCTTTATATTATTTTTCCTTTCTTAGCATAAGGACTCCATAAAGTGAATCTTTTTTCATTCTAGTTCTAACGCGATGATGACATTACATGAAACATTTTATGTGCCACTGGACCGGCCATAGACATATTAGTGTTCCTCTCAGCCCAGTAAGACACCATGGTGATTCACTGTAATTATACACATGTACGGAGACGTGTACATTGTGTCTACACATAAGCGGCTGCGATCAATTTACATGATTCCACCAATTAATTTCTACCATCCATCATTCCCCAGGGGCCGAAACTGAATCCAGAGTAAGATCACAGGATAAAACTATGACAACTCTGCTCCGTACCCTCCGGAAGAAACTCTCTGCGGAGAGTTCAACCTATTTATTACAACTTTATAATTATAGAATCCGCGGTGACAACTGGTAGTGATTCTTTTTTAATCCTGTCCCCATGCTTCATGAGATTTCCTTTGCTTTAATTAAAGGCCTTGATGTCGGTGCAGTCCCGGGAGTCATTAGGCGAGCTCAGGCTTCAAGGATAACAAGGCCAGAGGTGACAAACTGCTATTTTGCCCCTGTGGAGAGACACAAAGCGAATCGCTGCAAACCAGGGCAGATGGGATTAACCCTCGGATGCTAATTATGACAAACTGAATTTAGCGACTGTATCTTGTTCTACAGAGGCGGATAATGATGAGAAAGCTTCTGTGTCTGCGATCAGAAACAGATTTCAATATGCTCCGGTAAAGTGATGTACGAGGGGCATTTACAGCGACGGGATGACAGTGGCGTCTTTCAGAAGGTGCGACTTTTGACAGTGACATGATTAAAGGAACGGAGAAAACCCAGGTGACAGGCGCGAGAGGCCTTTATACGGCATAACGCTGATTTTATGTAAAAATATTGTAATTTTTTTATTTCTTGAAACATTTATAAAATTATAATCCCTCATTCTGTAGCTGTACTAGCCCATAATGGTCTCCAATAGTTTTTGCAAATCCATTAAAGAGAGATGGCAAAACCTGTCCCGCATACTAGGGTGCCCCTACACATTAAATGAACTTTGGCAGAACCTGTTGATTTTGGCGGGACCGGCCTACCTCCTAACCTGTATAGGGGTATCCTAACTCTTCTTTCAATGGCAGACATCGGGGAAAAGAAGAATCGGGCATGTTAAATTTCAATATGTCTAATCCTTCGTCTCACCAAAGGTGTTTGGCAGCGGCTTATTCCCTTCCCGCCGAGCCTATGTACTTGGGGCTCAGGAGGAATACCTGTCGGCTGACAGCTATTTAAGGTGTATAACCACCTTTAGTGGTTAATGTGCTCTAACGCCCACAATTTCTAAGGAAGATGCAGGGGCATTGCAAGGATAATAAAAGATCAAGGGTATAGATCCCCGTGCTTATTTTCATCGTGCCCCAAAAAGGTGTACAATGCCCCAAAAGGGTTACATTTCCCCACAGATAATAAAAAGAGATATTATGCCCTACAGATTGTGCCACCCAAAATTTATATAATGCCTAACAGATAGTGCCCCCAAATGGGATATAGTGACCCACATTTTACCAACCTTGTTCCCTTGTAGAATCCAGTTTTGCAGGCCATAGTCCTCCTCCGGACTGTAGCCTGTGTGTGTTACAGGTCTCCTCCTTCTCTGAAGCCAGTATGTGCCACAAACCGCCTTCTTCTCCACAAGGCTTGTAGTTTTGCGGCACGAGACAGGCTGGCACAATTACATAATTGTGCCAGTCTGCACCTGGTACTGAGGAGGTGGGAGAGAGCTCACAGCAGTGGAATAAAAAAAATGTACTCGCCTAGGCTGCTCCACAACATCCTCAATGCCGACAGGATACTTGCGTAAGCCGGCGTGATCCAGTGATGTCATCACGCCGGCCTGCACAGGGATCCTGTTCTTGCGCCTGATAGGCTGTAGGCCGAACTTGGCCTGTAGTCTAGTAAATGGCAGAGCAGGGAGATACCTCCCTGCTCTGCCATAGGATTCAATGGTATCTGCGTCCACTGGGGCTGCTACAGCGGTAGCGACGCCACCAGGCAATAGGGGGGCGTGCCGGCTGGCGGCACGAGCCCCCTCATGCCGCAGGCCTCATAGCAGCCACTATGGCTGCTACGATGGTTTTTACGGCACTGGCTCACACTTCACTTGCACACACTGTCGTTTTCCTAAGGGCGCAAACACAGTTCACTATAATCCCGGGCACGAGACTAAAGACCTGAGACATAGGCACCATTCTTGGTGATAGCAACGCCACTGAGAACATGGTCTGACTTTTAGACTGCTCCTTCATTAACATATGTTGTGAGTCACTAGTCACCCTACCGGTGGAGAAGAATCCTTTAGTGACTTGTGTAGACTGACATATGCTGGTGGTAACCTCTGACAACATACTCAGCCCCTTTGACTTGCCCCTACTAAATGTGAGCTGTCAAAAAGTAAAGCTGGGAATGCCCAATTTTATGATGCAGTGTGCCCTGGTAGCCTTCAGAAAGGTACCTGCTCTGCTTTCTTAACCTTCACTACTGCTGGTGGTTAGAGTAATTCTTCCCATACTCCATCCTCTACCTCCAGGTGGTCTTGTCACAAGAGTAATACTAGGAGTAAGAAGGGGCTTTACTTGTCCTGATGTTCCTCCTCATAACATGCCAAATGTCAAAACACCAGCGCTACCAGCATGTTTGGTAGGGGCACTTGTAGCGCCATCGATGTGATTCATTGCGAAAGATAAGCTCCAAGCGTCAATTAGTGTCTTATAAATCTTTATCTACCAAACCATTGATAGAGTGAAGACTATCCCCAACAACTTTGATAATGTCTTCGGGTGAGGTAGAAGGTTTTTCCAGAGCTCTACCAGAAGGCCAACTCAGATGGGCGGTGGGTCCTGGCTTTCCTGGGGATGGCAATTGTCTCTGAAGGATCTTGTCTGGACAAGCGTTATATCTGGTTATATCGTTTTTTAAATTAATATTCCGAAAAATATTCTCCATGCAGAAAACGGGATGATGACATAGCAGAGATTGGTCGTCTTTTGCTTAAGCGGATCTGTTAGATCTTCTATGCTACCCTATCTAAGGGCCAGAAGCGAAACTTACAGCACCTGGGCGCCAATGTAGAATCTCTAACAAGGCCCGCCACCTACCATGTGCCAGTTAAAATACTGATGTCTTCTTACGTGGTAGAGGGGCCTTTGAGAAATGGGGCATTATATGCCATCTATAAAATGAATGGTCGACCATGAAATGCATGGTTTCCCCAGAACAGGAGCTTCTCTTACTTAGCATCTCTTCGGTCTGGCTAATAGAGCTGGCTCCCCTGTTCAGAACTCTTATTAATTAGCCAGAGCGGAGAGCAGCTACAAAGAGCGTCTCTCACTCCGGAAGACCCGGCATGTCCATAAATTTCATTGACAGCTCATTGATCTCAATGGGCTTTGTGTAATACTTCCTCTGTCCTGTAGTGGTGCTGCAGGAAAATTAAACACTTGGTTTCCCCACAGTTTATAGCAGCGAGAAATACTCTGATCAGCTTATGATCAGGCGACCGTTTTAACAAAAAGGGACTGTCCAAAGAGGACAACTCCTGTAATGTAGAAATTGGTAGCTACAGACAGAAATCAGAAGAAAATCCAATAATCCAGAAACACATAAAAATATAAAGACGAACAAAACCTACAACATAAAAGATAATTGCTGCATCTTGTAAAATGTAAACCTCCTTGTGTCGGAAGTGTTTTTTCCAATCTGAATAACATGGACCGGGAATGGGTGCCGTACGTATTACAAGGGCAGACCGTTGGGTGCAATGCCAGCATTTTCACGTACACTTTTTTGTTTTTTGAGAGCTAAATTTAATTTGTTAGTTTTGAAATTTCCTGCTTTCACACCTCTGCAGATAAACACAAATGAGACCAAAATAACTGCAGGCAACATCATTAAAATTGCCTACGATCTGTTTTCTCTGCAACCAACACAAAATCATAGAGATTGATAGCAGACAGGAACGTCATTCACCCCGGGCTGTGAAAGCTCTGTATCCTATTTGATCCCTTTGACAACTTTAATACTTGGAATACTTGCCCTTTCTTATTGTAAAAGCCTTCAGGACACCTATCCGTGTATCCACTGCAATGACTAGAAACACTTGTATAATATGCGTCCTTAAGGATTCGCAAACTTCTCATACACATGGGCCTACAAGGGTGGACATTATTTGGCGCAGTGTGCTTGGTATTTTGTTGTCTATTTTACTGTCAGCAATTGGAATTTTGAGTATCTATCTATCTATCTATCTATCTATCTATCTATCTATCTATCTATCTATCTATCTATCTATCTATCTATCTATCTATCTATCTATCTATCTATCTATCTATCTATCTATCTATCTATCTATCTATCTATCTATCTATCTATCTATCGATCTCTCCGTACCTCCTGCGACAGCGCTATTAGTTGCGTCATTAACAGTGCCAGCAGAGTAGAGTAGAAAAAGCTATATACACACTTTCTTCTACTAACTTACTAGTATATGGTCAATTATACATTTTGGGTGGACCAATCCTTCCACTAATGACCAAATAGATAAGCGGGCTCTTCTTGGTGATCCAGTGGGTGAGCATATGATCTAGACTGACATGTCCTAAACATGGTGTCCCAGTAGTATTGAGACTTGTCATTGGATATCTCATATTTGAAGACATGGTACATTACAAAACTCCTTAAAATGTCTTAAACTAGGTTGTCCTATCAGAGAAAACACCTTTCATATTGGAATTGCTGCGGGGATCTTTTGATCACAACGGGTCTTACTCCCAGCACCCCTAGCAAACAGCTTGAGTCTACCAGAGCGGGAGCTGCCCTTACAGATTGGCTCTATGTTCTCGCTCATAGAGCGATATCTTGAGCAGGGTACCCCCTTTATTATGTTCATATACCCCTTAGACCCATCCCGACATCTGACATGTATATACAGCGGGCTAACAGGTTAAGCCTGCTCCATAAGATGATTGTGTTGGCTGTATGGTACAGCCAACACTTCAGTGCAACGAGCGGGATACCGTTCGTTTAACCCCTTAGATGCCGCGGTCAGTAGCAACCACGGTATCTGAGCCGTTAGAAACAGTGGGGCCGCGCTCTTTGATGTCCCAACGTCCCCCCCGGATGTGATCGCGCAGTGCCAATGGTTGATATGCAGCCTAATGAAGGCCCCCAGTTCTGCCATCTTTGTATTGTTATTAAGCTTTGCCTTAATACATTAGTATTAGTATATCGTGCATGCAATCCAATGATCGACTAATAAAAAAAGTTAAATAAAAATACAATATATAAAAAATAAAAAACGTAAAAGTTAAAGACTTATACTTACCCAGAATTCTGTGCTTCTTCGTCCAGGCCGGCTTCATCCCATGTGACCGCTGCAGCCAATCACATCATCCCCGGAGGCCAGGCTGCAGGACGTCAGAGGGTAAGTATGGGCGTTTTTTTTTCCGCAGTAGACATTCCAGCTGAAAAACGGCACCACAATTTGGTGTGGTTTTTCGTTTGGAATACCCTGTTGCCTCCAGGGCAGATGTGAATTTTTATGCAGCGTATCTGCCCTGTGTAAACATACCCTAATTGTTGCATAAGTATAAGCACCCAATGAAGTAATGGTATTGAACGGAGACCCCCAGCCTTCACATCAGATTTGTCCAAACATAAAGCAATGTTCTGTCCATCCATCATCTCTATCTTTGGAGAGGTCAATTCCTGAAAGACAGGAATGGCTGAATGATTCAGATAGTCCCTTGAGGATGGCTGGTCTGATGCGGACCTCTTAATGACCCAACATGCCAGCCAACGAGGAAGCTCTGAAAATGCTTTGAGGAAATTTCCATTAATGGATCTCAGAAAATGTTCTCATAAATCTCAAAATTATTATTGATCCTTAATGATGTTCAACTGATGCCATGAAGGTGCCCCTGAAATGCCCTGGTGGTGGTGCCCTAATGAATAGTTTATGCTATTCAGACTTTTACAAATTTGGCTCGCTGCTGATGTCCTTAGACATTAAAATTTTAACTTTCAATTTATCATCGGAAGAAATGATGACCTGTGAATCTTTAATTAATGCTTCGATAATAATGTATTTAAATTATTTAATAACTGTAATTACCTGACTCCATGTTACTAGGAAATGGTCAGTGCAGAACTCAGGTCATAAATGCCCATTGAGTCCACTTTTGAACACCATATGTAGAAATAATCTACAGAATAAGTTGAGCAACTCTATAAATATATTGTATTACTTATTTTGTACTGATCATTAATTACAGACTGTATTATACTCCAGAGCTGCACTCACTATTCTGCTGGTGGAGTCTCTGTGTACATACATTACATTACTTATCCTGTACTGATCCTAAGTTACATCCTGTATTATACTCCAGAGCTGCACTCACTATTCTGCTGGTGGAGTCACTGTGTACATACATTACATATCCCGTACTGATCCTGAGTTACATCCTGTATTATACTCCAGAGCTGCACTCACTATTCTGCTGGTGGAGTCACTGTGTACATACATTACATTACTTATCCTGTACTGATACTGAGTTATATCCTGTATTATACTCCAGAGCTGCACTCACTATTCTGCTGGTGGAGTCACTGTGTACATACATTACTTATCCTGTACTGATCCTGAGTGACATCCTGTATTATACTCCAAAGCTGCACTCACTATTCTACTGGTGGAGTCACTGTATACATATGTTACATTACTTATCCTGTACTGATCCTGAGTTGCATCCTGTATTGTACTCCAGAGCTGCAATCACTATTCTGCTGGTGGAGTCACTGTGTACATACATTACTTATCCTGTACTGATCCTGAGTGACATCCTGTATTATACTCCAAAGCTGCACTCACTATTCTACTGGTGGAGTCACTGTATACATACATTACTTATCCTGTACTGATCCGGAGTTACATCCTGTATTATACTCCAGAGCTGCACTCACTATTCTGCTGGTAGAGTCACTGTGTACATACATTACTTATCCTGTACTGATCCTGAGTGACATCCTGTATTATACTCCAAAGCTGCACTCACTATTCTACTGGTGGAGTCACTGTGTACATACATTACATTACTTATCCTGTACTGATCCTGAGTTACACCTGTATTATACTCCAGAGCTGCACTCACTATTCTGCTGGTGGAGTCACTGTGCACATACATTACTTATCCTGTACTGATCCTTAGTTACATCCTGTATTATACTCCAGAGCTGTACTCACTATTCTACTGGTGGAGTCACTGTGTTGGCTTTCTTCCAAAATCAGCGCCACACCTGTCTACAAGTTTTGTGTGGTATTGCAGCTCAGCCTCTCACTTTAATAGAGCTGAACTGCAATACCAGACACAACCTGTGGACAGGTGTGGCGCTGTTTCAAGAAGAAAACGGACATGTTCTTCTAATTCTGTACAATCTCTTCAACCCCTTGAGGTCTACTTAAGTGGATACTATAATGGCTATACAATTTGGTATACACATGAAGGTATTATTTAGGCACTATATAGTAGTATTAGTTGGGATTGCACCCTCAAATTTAGACACACCCACCCAAATAAAACCACACCCACTTGGATATACCCTGCTATGCGAGCTCCTAAGTGTTAAACCATGCAATTGAGCTTACCTACAACCTGTATTTAACCAATCACTGGGTGAGTGCTGTCCCAATTTACTTAAACCAATAACCTTGTCTATATGGCACATTAAGGCCCCCTGCTACACAATTTTAATGACAACTGTTCCCCCCCCCCCCCCTATTATTATGGTTGTGGCACTTCCCATAAAAATCACAAGCAAGTTCCACTAAAATTCTTGGGATAGGACATGCTGCATTCTGGAAAAAAAAAGCGGTTCTTAAAGGAAATGTCCACTTTTGCTACTGTTCTAAGTGTCCTACTATTTAGAGTATGTAGCTCCTATGCAGGTCTATGTGTTTCCATGGCCACAGACTACAAACAAATCCTACCATACAGTCATGTGTTACTCTTTCATTGGCTCCCTCTTCTACTGTGTGTAGGGAGCAGAGGAAGAGGAGTAACACATGACTGCTAGATGAAATGACACAGGGTTTGTTTGTAGTCTGTTACCATGGAAACACATAGGTCCGCATAGGAGCTGTATACACAAAACAGTAGAGCATTTTTAATAAAGTTTGCTTACAAGGTAGGATAATTTTTTAATTTTAAATGCATGGAAGCAATAAAATAACTTGGTTACAAAACTGTTTATGTCCTTTAACCGCTATAGGGACCTGCAAAATAAATGGCATAGTACTAACATATTGTGTAGCACTGTTCAAAGATTGGCATCTTTCACTGCCGCCATTGGGGCTTACAATCTAATTTCCCTATTTCAGACTCACATTTGGGTCAATTTCATCGAAAAATAATTAAAGGGGTAATCCGGTTACAACAAGTTACCCCTTATCCATAGGATAAGGGGTAACTTTCTGATCGGTGGGTGTCCGACAGCCACTGTTTATGAGAACGGGGAGCCCAAAGTTGCCCGAACCCCAAGTTTGAACCGAGCGGCAGGTCGCTCATGTGCACTGCCGCTCCATTCATTCTCTATGGCTGTGCCAGAAGAAGCCGAACCCTACGGATAGGAGGTAACTTCTTGTAACCGGAATACCCCTTTAACCTATCAGTATGTTTTTGGAAGAACCTGGGGAACCAGATCATGAGGAAAACATACGACGTGGTTGCCCTTGGTTGGAATTGAACCCAGGTCCCTGCCGATGCAAGACAACAGTGCTAAACACTAAGCCACCATGCTGCCCTTCAAATTAACAGCAGCAGCCCTTCCACCTCCTTGGGGACCTAGAGGGTCTCCATCACCCACCCTTCCTGCCCAGGGTGATTTTTCCGATCTGGTTGACAAAATCACAACCAGATAGGAAGAACCAATAGCCCCAAGCTGGAAGAAGTCTTGTGGTCTGCATTGCCGGATGTTGACGTAGGAACGGGGATCGGTAATTGTAGTAATGGTATTTTTGGAAGCCCAATAGACTTCAATGGAAAGGGCCATGCAGTATTATCCTATATGTGACTGAAAGCGGGTCAGGTTGGGTCTGGGTCCCGAGGGTGGGTAGAATTTGAGCCCACCACCGGGACCTCTTCTAACCTAAATCATGGCACAATTCCTATCAATTTTCGAGTCGCTTCCTCTTCTTAAAATCCAGAACAAATTCATTTCATGTACTAGATAAATGCACATATAAAAAAAATACATATATTTTTAGTTTTCCTGCTGTTCGGTGTGAAGATTTTTTGACAGGAACGTATTGTAGAATTATTATCCCGGGTGAATTACTTGAATCGTTCCTGTCTGAGGCCGGCTGATAGCGTGCGCAATTTTATATCACCCCAATTAGTCAGATATTTGTGGTAGGAGCTGGAGGTAAGCAATGAAGGATTCAAATAAATCAGGCAATTATGAGCTATTTTATATTTCCCGTATTGAGAGGAGAGTTTTGCCATAATACATTAATGCCGTGTAAAATGGATGGGAGGCTTTACAGATGCCAAAAGGCGTAGACGAAAATGGAGCGCGGCATAAATTACAGCCCGCAGTGCTGATTATCATATAAAAAAGACACAAGACAGAAAATTACAGACTTGAAGAATCGGAGGCTGACACTACCCGTACGAATGGAGAACAAGCGAAAGTGCGCAAATGGCTGGAAGTTGTTCCAGCGGAATGTGTCATTATATTGTTATATTGTTTATTGTTAGATACGGCAGAAAATTTTCATGTGGAGCTGCGCGCGTAATGCTCCTGGCATTGGGGAAAACTAGATCTATAGGAAATTAAGTCCTGGCAATGCCCTCTGGGTGAAGGTCAGTTAAAGGGGTTATGTGGGGACCTAAAATTATTACTCCCTGCAGTATGTGGGAACACTCGCTAATATACATTCCGGTCCCCCGTCGTGCTGATTTTGAGATTTTCATAGATTTTTATAGCGCTGCCGGGGGACCGGAAGCCTAGTTGGATAGTCTTGTTTAATGAAGATACGACTCCTCGTCATGTGACCGGCCCCACTGTACTCTATATACAAGCAGGAGCAGTAGTACATAGAGTACAACGGGTGTCGGTCACATGACGAGGAGTCGTATTGATTTTTTTCAAATCTGTGTAAGCCCCGCCCATGAGTAAAGGAAACACCTCCAAAACGATAGCCAAAATGCCTCCATAAACAGCACCATCAGAGCCCAGTGCCAGTAGTGTCCTCCTCACTAAGGAGTGCCACAATCAACAATAGTGACAGCAGAGTGCCCCTAATAAACAATAATGCTAACAGAGTGTCCCACATAAACAGTGCCAGCAGAGTTCCCCTCCATAAAGATTGCCAGTAGAGTCCCCCTCACAAAGGATCGGCAGCAGAGCGCCCCTAATAAACAATATTGACAACAGAACATCCCTCATAAACAGTGCCAGAAAAGTGCTGCCTCCATAAACATTTCTAGCAGAGTGCCCCCATTAAGCAATAGTGCTGGCAAAGTGCCCCCTCTATAAACAGTGCCAGCAGAGTGAACCCAATAAACAATAGTCCAGACAGATTGTCTGACATAAACAGTGCCAGCAAAGTGATACCTCCATCAATAGTACCAGCAAAGTGTCCTATATATATATATAGTGCCATATAGATAGTGCCAGCAGTGTGCCCACTTCATACACAGTGCGATCACAGTGCCCCCACTAAATAATAGTGCCAGACTGCTCCACATACCTGTGGCTCTCCAACTATTGTAAAATTATATCTACCAGTAAGTCCTGACAACTATTATAGGTGGCGCTCCATTCATTTCGGCAGCTCCAAAGAAATTAAAGGAGCCGTGTCCGAACATGCGCAGTACCGCATTCATATGGAGCACATAGGGACAGCAACGTAAGCCCAATCTCGGGATCAGTGGGAATCCTAGCGGTCGAATACCCACCAATCAAATATTTATCACCTATCCTGCAGATAGGGGATAAATATTGATTATGATAAAACCCCTTTAATTAGTCCGCTTAGGACTTTGAATAAGACCAGGTTTCCTTTGGGCACTCTACTGACAGTATTTGCGGAGGGGGACATTCTGTTGGCATTATTGTTTATTAGGGGCACCCTACAAAAACTATTGGTGATTGGGGCACTCAACTGGCACTATTTATGGAAGGTGACTCTGCATTCACTCCTGGAAGCTGCTGGGAATGTTTATGGGTGGCACTGACGGCTCTGTTAATGAAGTCATTATGGGGGCGTTTCCTGTACTCATGGGCGGGCTTTACACAGATTTTAAAAAAAATTCACTGAAAAATTATTCCTAATAGTAGGCAGCTATTGCCTTAAAGGGGTTTTCCCATCAGGGACATTTATGACATATCCACAGGATATGTCATAAATGTCAGATAGATCCAGATCCCACCTCTGGGACCTGCGCCGATCTCTGGAACGGGGCCCCCTAAACCCTGTTATACCGCTCTATGTTGCAGCTAAATCATGTGATGTCCGACCATGAAAAAGAAAACAGTGTAGCTCGCTGAGCTACGCTGTTTCCATAAGTCCCATAGAGCTAAATGGTCATTACGGAAATGGTGTAGCTGGCATGCTACGCTGCTTCCGTAACTGCTATTCACTACTATGGGAGTTATGGAAACAGCGTAGCTCGCTGAGCTACGCTGTTTTCGTAACTCCCGACCACATAGTCAGGAACTGGCTGGGAGGTAGCGGGAGCAGAAAAAGGTTGAACAGGGTTTAGGGGATCCCATTCTAGAGATAGGTGCAAGTCCCAGAGGTGGGATCTGGATCTATCTGACATTTATGACATATCCTGTGGATATGTCATAAATGTTCCTGATGGGCAAACCCCTTTAAGTAACTCTTCACGAAGGGTGCTCTGCCAGGACTTAAAGAGGTTGTCCAGGATTCAAATATCGATTGCTGCTTTCTTCTAAAAACAGTGCCACAACTGTCCACAGGCTGTGTGCGGTATTGAAGCTCAGCCACTTTCACCTCAATGGAGCTGAACTAAAATACTAGACACAACCCTTGGACAAGTGCAGAAGAAAGTAACCATGTGAGAAAAAGGGGCACAGGAGCACAGACAGGTAAGGTTGTAACAACAAGCCTAACTTTTCTAACCTTTTAGAGTTTAAATCACTTTAAAACGGCTGCCCCTTGGTTCTTAGCCTTAAAGCATTTTACCCAAATCTACACCCCAGATTAAAATTCCTCAGAAATGATTTACATTGTTAGAATACATAGGTGTTACATGTTTTTATCTCTATTTTTACACGAGATTGTTTCTGCTTTGCAGCTGCTGCCTGGCATTGAGTGCTGCTGATGTAACTAGTATACCTGCTTTTCCGAGCTATATTCCTTTTGTTTACAGTATAAAATGCATTTATATTACTTTGAGATAGGGGCCTGACTTTCTTGCGATAAACAGGCTATGGACAACTATCTATATCACCTAATTACTCATAAAAAACATCCATTCCCACGTCGAAGAGGAAAGCATGGAAAGTAATATCTGCTGTTCTATTATATTTTACAACATTACAATGACAAAAAAGAATTGTGTCTGGTGTAGGAACTGACAGATGGGGCAGATTACTCCGTAATGATATATGCTACAATGAAACACGCTCCATCTGCATCCACATAGACTCTATACAAATTTCTGGGAAAGCTTCGGGGTCCCACTAGATCTGAGTGTTATGTTGCGGTGATCCCTCAGAGAAACCTATAATGAAACGGTAATTGCTCTACTCTTATCGTAATGTTTAATAAACACATTTTAAAGAGACATTACGACAAACGACATTAATGAAATATCGCTAGGATACGCCATTAATGTCTAAATGGTGGGGTCCGACTTCTAGGATACCCACTGATTTTTAGAAGTTCAGCATGTCTTCTACCAGGCGCCACTGCCGACCTAGTTCTATGTCGGAATTGTAACACCGCCCCATTCACTTGGTTGGGGATATGTTGCAATACCAGACATATCGCCCGTTCAGTAGCAGTACTGCGTCAGAGAGAAGTTCCTATGTTCTAGGCATTGGCGGGGGTCCCAGTGGTCAAACCTCCACTGATTGGACATCGATGGCGGATCCTTGCAATAGGCCATTAATGGTTATTGTAAAATAATTTATGAAATCAATTGTCTGATTGGTTGTCATGGGCCTGTTATATCACAAATAACTGTAATGGAACACTGCCCCTAGTGGTGAATTGGAAAAGTAACAGCATATTTTTTTTTTTTTTACTTTTCTTTTGTTTGTAAATGTTTTTTTTCACAGAGAATTTGCAATGTATTTTTAGACACTGATTTGAATCCTACAGCACTAGTAGAGAAAAAGTCACACACAATTATCCCTTATTATACCGTTACTAATTTCTTGCAATATTAGATTCTACATTACCGCCGGTGCAGCCATGCAGTAAATATGTTGTTATAATATGTTAAGACCCTCGACTGCAAGCAATCATATGAGATTTGCAGGGTTCGATTTTTATTCTACATGTAATGTGGAGGGATCACCACAAGATGGCAGAGTATCATAATGCATTGGTATAAATTGATGCATTTAGCTCCGCCAGAGACGGTAATTCTGTGCAATTACAGTGACAAAAACGCCACTAGACAAGATATATTAATAGGCATTTAGTCCGTGTGAAGGTATATTAACCCTTCCGCTGCAATATCGCGCAATACAGTTTATCGCCAATGCATTTGTGAAATGTGAGGAGTTGAGGGTACCCAGTATTTAAGGTTACGCAGGGACATCTGATACACGACAGGAAGCAAAAAACGTAAAATAGTGACATTACATAATCTCACAGCCCAAAAAGAAAGCATTGCACTAACACACCCCAGTATCAAGTGTGGGGTGATCCCAAGTAGTGGGACCAATAGACCACAATGCACATGGTTTACTCTATCCTACATATAAGTTACAGATCTGTACTGCATTGGACCGTTCCTCTGTTAGTCCTCCTGGAAATTTATGAATAAATCGACACCTGGGTGTTACCATTCCCATTGCCAGTAGGGTGTGTCAGAGCGTTAGGGTCAAACCCTAATGTTAAGGTAACACACATTTGTCGATTTATTCATACATTTCCAGGAAGAACAACAGAGGAAAGGAACAATACAGAAAAAGATGCTCCAGCATTATTATTTCACAGGTAATACAAGTA
Source organism: Rhinoderma darwinii (assembly GCF_050947455.1). Lineage (NCBI taxonomy): Eukaryota > Metazoa > Chordata > Amphibia > Anura > Rhinodermatidae > Rhinoderma > Rhinoderma darwinii. The sequence goes on along the minus strand of NC_134698.1, from coordinate 11,270,353 downwards.
TTTACTAAAATATGCCTGTCAGGAGAGCAGATAGGTTCTCTAACCAATTCCAATTCCTGACTGCAGAGGGCAGCATTCCATCCTCCTTGGACAATCCCTTTTTGTTGGAAGGATTTCCCAATGATAATCTGATCAAACAGTGTCCCGCTGCTGTGGACCCCAGCAATCACCTGTGATCTGTTAGTGAACTTGGCAGCAAGTGTTCAGTTTCTCTGCAGTGCCACCACAGGTGAAATGCAGCATTACACAGTGTCCATTAAAATCAATGGGCTGTCTGTGTATTCTAGAGTGAGAGATGCTCTTTGTAGCTGCTCTCTGCTCTGACTAATAAATGAAGGGACCCTCCTCTATTAACTCCTAATGCCCTGATGGGCAATTTAATAATTGTATTTGTATTCCTTTAATATTACGTAAGAAATAAGTGGGTTAAGCGTTGTTATGATTTATTTAATAAGGAGTTGGCTGACATGAAGAAGCCATGTCTAAAAAGTAAGTCCCCGGAAGAAGCTGACTTAGATCAGCGAAACGTACGTCGGGACAATACCGACCAGATAATAGGGAAAGGAATATGAGGGAGAGATTAGCATAATACAACAGAAACTAATCCTACCATATCCAAAAACAAAGCTTCTTAGTATAGCGAGACCGAGTGAGTATAGGGGTGACACCACTTGTTCATGCCGCTCAGCCGTTGAGTGCTGGTGACGTCACAGCATTCACGGCTGATATCACGAATGTTAGAAGCGTGATACAGCTCATGATCTCGGCCTCACTGGTTAAGGCCTCATGCACACCACATTGCGGATTTTCGGACGGCATTCCCTGCGGTGTTCAGGGTGAATAGTCTGTGCAGCTTGACTCAGCGTATCCGCTGCGAACACGCTGAGTGTGTTCCTAGCCTAAGGCCCCATGCACACGGCCGTAATCTTAATCCGCAATTACGGACCGTAATTTGATTTTACAGACCGTGCTCCCATACTATATAATGGGAGCACGGCCCGCAAATGCAGGTGACTGTCGCGGCCGTCCGCGGCCCACCGTAGCCACTCACCGGGATTACAGCTACAGCCGTGTGCTGGGGGCCTATGGCCTCGTTCATATCTGCGTTGGGGTCCCGTTCTGGCGTTCCATCGGAGCTTTCCGTCAGAACGGGACCCTGAACAGACACAAACGGGCACAGACGGAAACCAGAGGTTTCCATCACCATCTCTGCCCAAACCTTGCATTGGGGCGCATTGGAGGACCCTTGGGCTGTCTTTGGGAATTGCCAGATGCTCAGGGATACTTATGTATGGCCTTAGCAATTGCCTGTGTATGGAAAAATATACTGGCAAAAGCCAAAAAATGTAAAAAACAAAAACAAATAAAATTACAGGAGAGATTTTTTTTAATTCTACAATAAAAACATTTTATTAATATTCATTGGTAGACATCATATAATATAGACATATTTGGTATCTCCATAACTGGAACAATCTGTACAATAAATGTACGAGAAAATTTATGATAATCGATGAAGGAAATTAAAAATGAAATGAAAAGATACGGCAAATTGTAAGAGTCGCATTCTAAGAGTCGTAACTTTTTTTTTTATTCCGTCGATATAGCCGTATAAGGGCTTGTTTTTTGCGAGACGACTTGTATTTTTCAATTGCACCATTTTTGGGTGCATATAATATATGGGTTTACTTTTATTAACTTTATTTTAGGAAAGAATTGAAAATAAGCAGCTATTCCAGCATACGTTATAAATTTACGCCGTTGATTTCCAGCATAAATAACCTGTTATCTTTATTCTATGAGTCGGCACGATTACATGGATACCAAATATGTAAAGGTTTTATATGTTTTCCTATGTTTGCAAAACAAAAACCCTTTTTTTTTTTAAAAAAAACCAAAAACTTGTTTTTGCATCGCTGCATTTCAAGAGCAGTAATTTTTTTGAATTTTTTTTTGTTGGTGTGGCCATATGAGGGCTTGTTTTTTTCAGGACAAGGTGTAGTTTTCATTGGTAGTAGCCCTTTAATTATATAAATTAATAGCAAAGAAAGAATTTGAAATGTATTTCTTTCAGCATTGAAACCTGAAATGCAGTAAAATCTGCACCATGTGTTCTGCCTCTATTACCGGATTATGTTTTCAGTGCATTTCTCTGGTGAAACATTTGCAAATCAAGCGATTCCGTTCTCACTTTTCATTCCCTGATATATCTAAATGATGTTATTCCACTATAGTTTGTTATATCGGGTCTGTTAAATGCATGGCGCAGGAAGATAAAACAACACGCCTTTAATGAACAGGAGAAGCGCCAAAGTAACATCACCGAATATTCACATCCAGACGACAACAATTAAGAGAGAGGTATCAGTGCAGACTATCTGTTTATTATCACAACTGCTTCAGCCGAACAGAAGAAAATGTTCGACCTACATGGGGTCATCTATGGGATCATCTATAGCGCCAGCTGCTCTGTATCTGTATATGACCCATGTTGTATGACTGCAAGACCTAGGACTTCATCCCAATGCAATGGGGTCCCAGTCCTTGGTAAATAGCCAAAAATCTTGAGCTCTAATTATATTGATTCTAAAGATGGTATATATCATATAGATGATGGCAGTCAACAATCTTTAGGTCTCAGTTTCACTAACCTATAGAATTGTAGTCAGATGTTTTTGGTAACCAAGCTACTTTTTGTCATGCCTGAGCCAAGTAATGTCCATCCACCGTTGAATTGTACCCTTACTCTACAAAATACTATTACTCATTTGTGTACCAAACTTAGATTGATTCCTCACCACATCTCTGCCTCAAGCTATAACCTGCTTATCTGTGTACTGAACTTAGATTGTTTCTCACCACGTCTCTGCCTCAAGCTATAACCTGCTTATCTGTGTACCGAACTTAGATTGTTTCTATAAAGGATTTGCCTGACACAGCTTCTGTGTCGACGCCCGAGGTTAATCAGCCTGCATCTGTTCCTAGGTCTGCTAGAGTGACTCGATCTGCTACCACTCAGCCTGGTAGGCTGAGGAGTGGGAGAACCTATCACAGCCTGGCCAGACGGTTCTAGCTGCCGCCCTTGGTCTATTTATATCTTCATTTGCTGCTTGTCCTTTGCCTGTGATTCTCTTGTTTCCTGGCTCTGCTGTTTCTGCTATTACCATTGACCTCTGCTTCATATTGACCCTGGCTTGTATGACTATTCTCCTGCTCTGCTTTTGCTACCGCGTACACTCCTGGTTTGACTCGGCTCGTTCACTACTCTGTTGCTCACGGTGTTGCCGTGGGCAACTGCCCCACTTCCCTTTGCTTCTGTGTACCCTTGTCTTATGTTGTCTGTCGTGCACATATTGAGCGTAGGGACCGTCATCCAGTTTTACGCCGTCGCCTAGCACAGGCCGTGCAAGTAGGTAGGGACTGAGTGGCGGGTAAATTAGGGCTCACCTGTCCGTCTCCCTACCCCGACATTACAGTTTCCTCACCACGTCTCTGCCTCAAGCTATAACCTGCTTATCTGTGTACCGAACTTAGATTATTTTCTCACCACATCTCTGCCTCAAGCTATAATCTGCTTATCTGTGTACCGAACTTGGATTGTTTCCTAACCGTGTCTCTGTCTCACGCTACAACCTGTTGCCACTTATCTGAGTACAAAACTTGGATTGTTTCTTCACTTCTCTTGCTATTAGTATTCTACTGTCTGATCGATTCAGCCACTGGTCTCCGAATCTGCTATAGACCTTGACAGTACATTTGCTCCTCAGGGTTTAGAAGTGAAGAAGTAAATCTGATACTGCTCCCTACAACTCAATACGTTTGTGTCTACGTCTGTACAGATTGCTTGTGCAGGTGAGATTTGCTTGGGATCACTACACTGTCCTCCACACCTTCAAACCCCAGAAGGTAAATTACAGCTCTAATGATTTATTTTTCCTGCAGGCAAAAAGATCATATTTTGAGATCACTCTTGATTACTGTTATTTATACGGAGGTGAAACAGTTTGGCTCACGATCAGCTATTAGCAGGAGGACTTGCTCAATAAAAATGTGTTGCCCAACATGGACAAGCCCTATATCCCTTGGGCTTCATCTTTTGTGCATAGTGATATCGCATCAAGTGGGGCCAAATGGCAAACTCAACTTTACTACATCTAAAGTCAAAGGAGATTGATTGTTTTTTTGAATCATGTGTGTGTTGTATGAATGCCTGTACTACACATAAACAATACACTTTTATTTGCTAGGAAATATTACTCATTCTACAAAGAGGAGAATGGGGCCCCCCTACAGAATGCCGCATACATCGAAGTTCCTCAGAACCATAGTTAAGTATTGACTTTCCTGTACAGACAGTGATCTAGCTGAATCTGCAGTTTTTTTTAATTGATCGTTGTATATAATTCATGTTTTTAATACCAGAGAAGGGCTTCTGAGAATAGTCCGCGTGATTCCCAGTCTCCATATAAAAGGCTGTTTAACTCAATTACCCAGTGAAAGTCCTGGCTCAGGGAATAATAAGCTCAAACACCAAGAACCTGCCTATTAAGATTCTAAATGAACGGTCAAAAATGATATCCGTCCACCTTATGTCTCCACATTGTTGAGATGATGAAGTTTTATGTCCTACTGCAGAACGATGATGGAAATACAGCAGAAAAATCTGGACGGAGGGTAACAATCAGGCAGCCTGGCGTGGAGGATATTGTAGGACTCTGAATATTGTGTTTCTCCGCTGCTCAGCAGTTCAGGGGTGCTTTGCCTGGTGGAATATTCGGAGCAGCAGAATTAATGCTTTTAATCAATACATGAATAATTTTAATGGCTTCTCTCCTCTCCTTGTCTATAGATATTCATATCTCTGGGAAGCAAATCCGGTGTGGATAAGCTCAATGACGTCTTTGTTTGTATAGTATATGAAGGCAAATTACACAATAATCCATGTGGGACCCATCATTCTATATCTATAATAATAAGCAGAACATTTGGGTGACCCGACAGATTGCGGCACTTCACACAATGGGCCGAAGCATGCTTGCCCCCAGCCCTTCCACCTACTAAGAGCCGGCAGTGCCCACGCCCCTCCACTGGCTCCCCCGTGAATCTTGGTCATCCCCATGTAACGTGTAGGTTGGGGGGATGATATAGAAGCATGGCCGACGGATACGCTTCAACTTAAGCTAATACTCAGTTCTCAGGCAGCGCAAGCTTGGCGGATATACCCAGTTCAACAAGCTTACAGTCTCTCATACATAGGGCACAAACTAGGAAGTTGTAGACTCATATACAATGCACATGGTGGTTGGCAGATGGGTGCCGGTTATTCACTTAGGCACAATATACTTGCTGGTTCCATAATGGGCGCAAATCTTAGTTACAGTCTCTTGCAAACAACTATGTACAGTCGTTGGCTGTAATGGCTTCCCCTTTAAATGCTCTCACAGTCTCTGCAATGACGCACTTCGCACAGACAGCCTAAGATGGGTCACCACTTGCTACCTATTCACTGACAGGCACCTTCTCCAATCACACAGTCATACACCTATCAAGTTTTGCCACCAAGGGCACTTATTTTTGTAAACTCCGGTTGGCCCTGCCTCCTGAACATGTGAGCTTGGTGTACCGGTGGCTCCACATTCCACAAACTAGTTAAATTTCAAGGGGCCTGCCACCTTAGTAATGGCGTCCTGAGCTGTACGTCCCTCTCACCAAGGGAGCACGATCAGAGCATGCCAACCCCAGCATCTTCAGTATATATAGCACTAACTTGATGAACTTTGCATCCTGGTCATGTGACCACAGGTCCATATAACACACAACAGCACAATATCAAATACTAATGTACTTTGATGACTAAGTGGCAGCAACACACTAAAATTACATAGAACTGCTGCTAAGACCACCATTTACAGATACATGCTTAGTGTTTAACCTGCTATGAAATTAAATAAATAATAGTACATTTATAATTGGTACACCCGACCAACCTTCGTGGTTAGGCGAGAAACGATTGACCTCTCGCACAGCGTGTGTTCACCACAGACTAGACACCCTGCCGCTAGGACTGCGGCTATCTCGCCGTGGCCCATAATTACAGAATACATGTATGTGAAGTGCCACAATCCCGCCTTACAACACAAACCCTCTTACAACACAAACCCTCTTACAACACAACACGCTTGCAACAAGGGCTGGGTGGGTGGTTCTTGCTTCACCCTGTAGATAGACATACAGTAATATAGATACGGTAGATAGATGTATCTGGCTGGCGCTGTGTCCTTGACCAGTACTTTGGCTATCTGTGTATGGAGCACATTGTGGCTGGCAGTGTATAGAGAGGTGCACTCTGGTTGTGTATGGGACACACTTTGTCAAATTGTGTATGGGACACTCTCTGTTTGGTTGTGTATGGGACACACTCTTTCTAGGTGTGTGTATAGGGCACACTGTCTGGTTGTGTATGGGGGCACACCCTGTCTTGTTGGGTATAGGGCTCTGTCTTGCTTCATCCGATAGATAGATAGATGCGACTGGCGCTGTATGTGGGTATGCACTTTGGCAAGATGTGCATGGAGCACATTGTGGCTGGCAGTGTATAGAGAGGTGCGCTCTGGTTGTGTATGTGGCACACTATCCAATTGTGTATGGGGCTCACTTTGTATGGTTGTGTATGGGGCACTTTTTGTCTAGTTATGTATAGGCCACACTCTGTCTAGTTGTGTATGGGGCAAACTCTGTCTGGTTATGTATGGGACACACTCTGTCTGGTTGAGTATAGGGCACACTATGGTTGTGTATGGGGCACACTGTATGGTTGTGTATAGGACACACTCTGTCTGGCTGTGTATGAGGCACGCTCTGGTTGTATATGGGGCACAGTCTTTCTAGTTGTGTATGGGGCACACTCTGTCTGCTTGTGTATGGGGCCCAATCTATCTGGTTGTGTATGGGGCAAACTGTCTGGTTGTGTATAGGGCACACTGTGTCAGGTTGTGTATGGGGCACAGACTGCCTGGATATGTATGAGGAATACTCTGTCTGGTTGTGTATAGGGCACATTAGTCTGCTTGTGTATAGGGCACACTGTCTAGTTGTGTATGGGGCACAGTCTGTCTGGTTGTGTATGGGGCACACTTTCTTGTTGTGTATGGGGCACACTCTCTCTGGTTGTGTGTAGGGCACACTCTGCCTGGTTGTGTAAAGGGCACACTCTGTCTGGTTGTGTATAAGACATACTCTACCTGGGCACACTGGTGATCAACATGAACCTACTGCTACCACTTCAAAAAGACGTTCTGCAGCATCTGAGTTTTGTATTGTAAGGAATAATATATCCTCTACAATAAATTATAAGGAAGATAAGAAGTGACCTTAAGCTTTAATATGGTAACATAACTCTTTGGTGACTTCTAAAATTTTATACTTGGGGGTTCATTATCTTATATATGAAAACTACCATTATAAAGACACAATAAATAAAAACAGACAGAGAAGATTTGGAAGATACAAAACCCATTTTGCTTTGACAAAAAGTAACGGTCCTTTGGTGACACAATAAAAAATAAAATACAATAATAACCTCAGCGACCTCAATTCATAATTCATATTATTGAGTTTATAGAGATGGTAAGACAAGGCTTTGAGTAATATAATCCCACAATATACATCGACTGGGAGAAAAACCTAAGTAAGAGTGATGACAGCTATCGGACTTCAGCAGTAAAACAGTAACAAGTCAAATTGATCACAACGTACCAGAAAATAAGAAAATATGCCAGTAGATGAAATAAAAATGTATCAGGCATAAGGGTCTGTAGAGAACAAGGTGCTGCCCATATACTATATTAGTAAAAAAAGAAAAAAGCCCAATCCTTTTAAATATTCACAATAGCAGCAATAGGGCATAAATAATATCACTATACAGGGCCAAATAATAGTTCTATACAAGGCCCATATAGTTAATTAACTGCAAAGCAAATATAACAGTGCCAAACAGAGCGAAAACATCAGTGTTACACAGTGCCCAAACATCAGTGTTATATAGTGCCCAAACATCAGTGTTATATAGTGCCCAAACATCAGTGTTATATAGTGCCCAAACATCAGTGTTATATAGTGCCCAAACATCAGTGTCATATAGTGCCCAAACATGAGTGTTATATAGTGCCCAATCATCAGGGTTATATAGTGCCCAAACATCAGTGTATTATAGTGCCCAAACATCAGTGTTATATAGTGCCCAAACATCAGTGTTATATAGTGCCCAATCATCAGGGTTATATAGTGCCCAAACATCAGTGTATTATAGTGCCCAAACATCAGTGTTATATAGTGCCCAAACATCAGTGTTATATAGTACCCAAACATGAGTGTTATATAGTGCCCAATCATCAGAGTTATATAGTGCCCAAACATCAGTGTTATATAGTGCCCAAACATCAGTGTTACACAGTGCCCAAACATCAGTGTTATACAGTGCCCAAACATCAGTGTTATATAGTGCCCAATCATCAGGGTTATATAGTGCTCAAACATCAGTGTTTTATAGTGCCCAAAAATCAGTGTTACACAGTGCCCAAACATCAGTGTTATACAGTGCCCAAACATCAGTGTTATATAGTGCCCAATCATCAGGGTTATATAGTGCCCAAACATCAGTGTTATATAGTGCCCAAACATCAGTGTTATATAGTGCCCAATCATCAGGGTTATATAGTGCCCAAACATCAGTGTTATATAGTGCCCAAACATCAGTGTTACACAGTGCCCAAACATCAGTGTTATACAGTGCCCAAACATCAGTGTTATATAGTGCCCAAACATCAGTGTTATATAGTGCCCAAACATCCGTGTTACACAGAGCCCAAACATCAGTGTTATACAGTGCCCAAACATCAGTGTTATATAGTGCCCAAACATCAGTGTCATACAGTGCCCAAACATCAGTGTTATATAGTGCCCAATCATCAGGGTTATATAGTGCCCAAACATCAGTGTTACACAGTGCCCAAACATCAGTGTTATATAGTGCCCAAACATCAGTGTTATATAGTGCCCAATCATCAGTGTTATATAGTGCCCAAACATCAGTGTTACACAGTGCCCAAACATCAGTGTTATATAGTGCCCAAACATCAGCGTTATATAGTGCCCAAACATGAGTGTTATATAGTACCCAATCATCAGTGTTATATAGTGCCCAATCATCAGTGTTATATTGTGTCCAAACATCAGTGTTATATAGTGCCCAAACATCAGTGTTATATAGTGCCCAAACATCAGTGTCATATAGGGCCCAAACATCAGTGTTATATAGTGCCCAAACATCAGTGTTATATAGTGCCCAAACATCAGTGTTATATAGTGCCCAAACATCAGTGTTATATAGTGCCCAAACATCAGTGCTATATAGTGCTCAAACATCAGTGCTATATAGTGCCCAAACATCAGTGTGATATAGTACCCAAACATCAGTGTTATATAGTGCCCAAACATCAGTGTTATATAGTGCCCAAACATCAGTTTTACACAGTGCCCAAACATCAGTGTTATATAGTGCCCAATCATCAGTGTTATATAGTGCCCAAACATCAGTGTATTATAGTGCGCAAACATCAGTGTTATATAGTGCCCAATCATCAGTGTTATATAGTGCCCAAACATCAGTGTTACACAGTGCCCAAACATCAGTGTTATATAGTGCCCAAACATCAGTGTTATATAGTGCCCAAACATCAGCGTTATATAGTGCCCAAACATCAGTGTTATATAGTACCCAATCATCAGTGTTATATAGTGCCCAATCATCAGTGTTATATTGTGTCCAAACATCAGTGTTATATAGTGCCCAAACATCAGTGTTATATAGTGCCCAAACATCAGTGTCATATAGGGCCCAAACATCAGTGTTATATAGTGCCCAAACATCAGTGTTATATAGTGCCCAAACATCAGTGTTATATAGTGCCCAAACATCAGTGTTATATAGTGCCCAAACATCAGTGCTATATAGTGCTCAAACATCAGTGCTATATAGTGCCCAAACATCAGTGTGATATAGTGCCCAAACATCAGTGTTATATAGTGCCCAAACATCAGTGTTATATAGTGCCCAAACATCAGTTTTACACAGTGCCCAAACATCAGTGTTATATAGTGCCCAATCATCAGTGTTATATAGTGCCCAAACATCAGTGTATTATAGTGCGCAAACATCAGTGTTATATAGTGCCCAATCATCAGTGTTATATAGTGCCCAAACATCAGTGTTACACAGTGCCCAAACATCAGTGTTATATAGTGCCCAAACATCAGTGTTATATAGTGCCCAATCATCAGGGTTATATAGTGCCCAAATATCAGTGTTATATAGTGCCCAAACATCAGTGTTACACAGTGCCCAAACATCAGTGTTACACAGTGCCCAAACATCAGTGTTATATAGTGCCCAAACATCAGCGTTATATAGTGCCCAAACATCTGCGTTATATAGTGCCCAAACATCAGTGTTATATAGTACCCAATCATCAGTGTTATATAGTGCCCAATCATCAGTGTTATATTGTGTCCAAACATCAGTGTTATATAGTGCCCAAACATCAGTGTTATATAGTGCCCAAACATCAGTGTCATATAGGGCCCAAACATCAGTGTTATATAGTGCCCAAACATCAGTGTTATATAGTGCCCAAACATCAGTGTTATATAGTGCCCAAACATCAGTGTTATATAGTGCCCAAACATGAGTGTTATATAGTGCCCAAACATCAGTGTTATATAGTGCCCAAACATCAGTGCTATATAGTGCTCAAACATCAGTGCTATATAGTACCCAAACATCAGTGTGATATAGTGCCCAAACATCAGTGTTATATAGTGCCCAAACATCAGTGTTATATAGTGCCCAATCATCAGGGTTATATAGTGCCCAAATATCAGTGTAATATAGTGCCCAAACATCAGTGTTACACAGTGCCCAAACATCAGTGTTATATAGTGCCCAAACATCAGTGTTATATAGTGCCCAATCATCAGTGTTATATAGTGCCCAAACATCAGTGTTACACAGTGCCCAAACATCAGTGTTACACAGTGCCCAAACATCAGTGTTACACAGTGCCCAAACATCAGTGTTATATAGTGCCCAAACATCAGCGTTATATAGTGCCCAAACATCTGCATTATATAGTGCCCAAACATCAGTGTTATATAGTACCCAATCATCAGTGTTATATAGTGCCCAATCATCAGTGTTATATTGTGTCCAAACATCAGTGTTATATAGTGCCCAAACATCAGTGTTATATAGTGCCCAAACATCAGTGTTATATAGTACCCAAACATCAGTGTTATATAGTGCCCAAACATCAGTGTTATATAGTGCCCAAACATGAGTGTTATATAGTGCCCAAACATCAGTGTTATATAGTGCCCAAACATCAGTGCTATATAGTGCTCAAACATCAGTGCTATATAGTGCCCAAACATCAGTGTGATATAGTGCCCAAACATCAGTGTTATATAGTGCCCAAACATCAGTGTTATATAGTGCCCAAACATCAGTTTTACACAGTGCCCAAACATCAGTGCTATATAGTGGCCAAACATCAGTGCTATATAGTGCCCAAACATCAGTGTCATACAGTGCCCAAACATCAGGGTTATATAGTGCCCAAACATCAGTGTTATATAGTGCCCAAACATCAGTTTTACACAGTGCCCAAACATCAGTGCTATATAGTGCCCAAACATGAGTGCTATATAGTGCCTAAACATGAGTGTTATATAGTGCCTAAACATTAGTGTTATATGGTGCCCAAACATAAGTGTTATATGGTGCCCAAACATAAGTGTTATATAGTGCCCAAACATAAGTGTTATATGGTGCCCAAACATCAGTGTTATATAGTGCCCAAACATAAGTGTTATATGGTGCCCAAACATAAGTGTTATATAGTGCCCAAACATAAGTGTTATATGGTGCCCAAACATCAGTGTTATATGGTGCCCAAACATAAGTGTTATATGGTGCCCAAACATAAGTGTTATATAGTGCCCAAACATAAGTGTTATATGGTGCCCAAACATCAGTGTTATATAGTGCCCAAACATCAGTGCTGTCTAGTGCCCAAACATAAGTGTTATATGGTGCCCAAACATAAGTGTTATATGGTGCCCAAACATAAGTGTTATATAGTGCCCAAACATGAGTGTTATATAGTGCCCAAACATCAGTGTTATATAGTGCCCAAACATCAGTGCTATATAGTGCTCAAACATCAGTGCTATATAGTGCCCAAACATCAGTGTGATATAGTGCCCAAACATCAGTGTTATATAGTGCCCAAACATCAGTGTTATATAGTGCCCAAACATCAGTTTTACACAGTGCCCAAACATCAGTGCTATATAGTGCCCAAACATGAGTGCTATATAGTGCCCAAACATCAGTGTCATACAGTGCCCAAACATCAGGGTTATATAGTGCCCAAACATCAGTGTTATATAGTGCCCAAACATCAGTTTTACACAGTGCCCAAACATCAGTGCTATATAGTGCCTAAACATGAGTGTTATATAGTGCCTAAACATTAGTGTTATATGGTGCCCAAACATAAGTGTTATATGGTGCCCAAACATAAGTGTTATATAGTGCCCAAACATAAGTGTTATATGGTGCCCAAACATCAGTGTTATATAGTGCCCAAACATAAGTGTTATATGGTGCCCAAACATAAGTGTTATATAGTGCCCAAACATAAGTGTTATATGGTGCCCAAACATCAGTGTTATATGGTGCCCAAACATAAGTGTTATATGGTGCCCAAACATAAGTGTTATATAGTGCCCAAACATAAGTGTTATATGGTGCCCAAACATCAGTGTTATATAGTGCCCAAACATCAGTGCTGTCTAGTGCCCAAACATAAGTGTTATATGGTGCCCAAACATAAGTGTTATATGGTGCCCAAACATAAGTGTTATATGGTGCCCAAACATGTGTTATATGGTGCCCAAACATCAGTGTTACACTGTGCCCAAACATAAGTGTTATATGGTGCCCAAACATCAGTGTTATATGGTGCCCAAACATAAGTGTTATATGGTGCCCAAACATAAGTGTTATATAGTGCCCAAACATAAGTGTTATATGGTGCCCAAACATCAGTGTTATATAGTGCCCAAACATCAGTGCTGTCTAGTGCCCAAACATAAGTGTTATATGGTGCCCAAACATAAGTGTTATATGGTGCCCAAACATAAGTGTTATATGGTGCCCAAACATGTGTTATATGGTGCCCAAACATCAGTGTTACACTGTGCCCAAACATCAGTGTTATATGGTGCCTAAATAGTGCAATATAGGGTGAGGGTGAAAGTAAAAGTGCTATACAGGGCCAAAATAATGGTGACCAATATACAGCACCATACAGAGACAAATGACAATGCCATGCAGTGTCCACATAGAGTATCAGTGTTAAGCCTTATTCACAAGGACGTGTCTGTTTTGTGCGCGGAAAAGCTCCGTGTGTCATCAGCATATGGCGCGTGGCTGCGTGATTTTCGCGCAGCCGGCATCATTATGACACGCTGGTTTTATGTTTACAAACAAAAAAGCACGTGGTGATTTCTGTTTTCATTCATTTATTTTACTACTGTAGCGCGCATCACGCGCGGCACCCAGAATTGCTTCCGTGTGCCGTTCGCGATTTGCACGCACCCATTAACTAAAATATGGAAATATGGAGTTCCCGCTAGAAGAGTGTCATGTAAAGAGGGGAATAGAGAAAAAAGGGAGATAACAGGCAGGTACTAAAAGGGGCAGGGTCTTCTGCAGCACAGAGCAGAGTTAAGCATGCTGATTTTATACTACCTTTATAGTTAAAGTATTCTTATATTGGTCAGCTAATGCGTCTGTGCTCAATGATGCCCATGTACACAGGGTGAAACAAATCCTGTTTGACTCAATCATTCTGTTTTGTAACTAGCTAATATACCTTGTGGCATGCTGTGCTCCAAATTAAATTGCAGTGTAATTTAATTTACTAATCTTAATCCAAGATTGGATTTTCTTGACATTATTGCCTATAGGGATTTACTAACTGTGTTACTAAAACTGCCGCATAGACTTGTACTGTGGACTGCAATGAATGGGCGGATTTCTGATAAGTAATGAATATGAAATGCACCTTACATTGTATATATCATGTATATGGATTGCGATTCTAATAATCTGGCATGCCCGGGAGCACTGGTATATTAGTTTTTGTAGCATGGGAATAGGTTTGTTTCAATCCGGATTATTAGGATTTCCGGCCCACTGGATGCCTGATTATTGAAATTTGAAAGGGTTAATGAGCTGCGTTTTAGCCACAATATAATGCCCTGGATCCCTGGTAGTACCTATCTATGTTGCAGCTGTTTAGCATCCGCGTGAAACCAGACTTAAATGTAGAATAACTTTTCAAACAATTTATGCTGATCTAGTAGTAGACCTGATATAGATCAACTTTGGAATTTATGTAGTGTAAAAATTGGGTTATTTTATCCAAGCAAATGATGTGTGAAGTTCCTGCCACTAGGTGTTTTACTTTCTGTAGACTGCTGTCCACCACCTGTTGTCAAGCAAAATCTGTCCCTAGTTACAGAGTAGAGGAGACGGACTGCAAGAAGTGTGGATGGGGGTGTCTCTTCACTGCTACCCATAGAAGTCTAAGGAGAAGGGAGGGGGCAGCAGGAGAAGGGAGCAGATTAGAGAAAGACAAAGATGCTGCAGTCCATAGAAGTCTATGGAGAAGGGAGGGGAGCAGAGAGAGAGACACAGACACACCATTAATACAAGTCTATGACGTGAGAAAGAGGAGGAAAGAATGAAAGAAAGAAAGAAAGAAAGAAAGAGAATGGTCACACTGCCCATACAAGTCTTTGAAGGGGGGAGCAGGAGCAAAGAGAGAAAGACACACATAGACGCTGCTGCACTTTCCTTTTAAGTATTATATGTCACCCAAGTGCTGGATTCTTAGCTACACTGGTCATTACTGTTGTATAATGTCCTCCACGCTGCTGCAGCAGTATCTATGTGTGCATATATATATATATATATATATATATATATATATATATATATATACATACATATAAAAGGAAAGGTCTACTTTCAGCATAGCGACTCCTGTCCATAGGCTGTGTCTAGTACTCACTTGAGATAGACTGAGCTGCCATACCACACCCAGTCCATGGACTAGAGAGGCACTGTTTCTGGAAAAAAAATCTTGTGTGAATTTAATCTTCCTACAAACACAGGTATATACTACATGTATGTAGAACATGCTAAGTATTAAGTGAACTAAGGAGTAACTAAGTACCCAGTCAGACTGCATCCCCACGTGGTAGTC
The DNA here is from genome assembly GCF_050947455.1 of Rhinoderma darwinii. Lineage (NCBI taxonomy): Eukaryota > Metazoa > Chordata > Amphibia > Anura > Rhinodermatidae > Rhinoderma > Rhinoderma darwinii. Next base: position 11,254,958 of record NC_134698.1, on the reverse strand, counting down.
AGGTGACTAGACCCCCATCTAGCCATCTGTAAAGTAAGAATTTACTTGAGACCCTGTACATTTTCTCGAGAGGTAAATCCCAAGACTATGCCACCTGTGGGGCACCTAGTGATGTACTTCCAATAAATGCAGACCACACCACTGCTATAGGGCCCCTGGGCTACGGGGGCCGCACTGCTCTGCCTTCAGAGCGATATCTCTTTCCATGATAACCCACCAGCTCTTCCTTGTTTGTGGAGGGAAAGTGCTGATTGGTTGGGTGTCCAGCCAATCACTGATCTGGGGAACTGTCCAACTCAGTGACTAAAAGTTGCTCTACCTATGAGCACTTTTTCTAAACAACAGAGAAGTGCTGATTGGTCTGTAGCTGCACAGTCCGCTGAACTGAAGACCAGGTGTAATGGCAGGAAGGAGGTGAAGGGAACAAGTGAGCCCTAATCTACCCACCGCCCTGTCCCTGCCTACTTGCAACGACCCGCCCTAGGCGACGGGGTACAACTTGGCGGCGGTCCCTACGCTGTCTAAGTGCAAGGGAGTACAAACAGGGAACACGCAAGGGAAGGGGCAGTAGCCCACGGAACGCCGCGAGGAAACGGAGCGGTGAATGAGTCAGTCAGGATCAGGATGTAGTGGAGTATACCAACGAGAGCACGGAGCAGGAAGCAAGCCAGGGGCAAAGCGAAGCAGGATCAGCGGAACTGAAGCAAGGCAGAAGCACGGCAGAAGCAGGCTGGAGCAAGGCAGCAGTGGGGCCAGGAATCCAAGAAGAATAACAAGCACTGAGGAAGAGAACACGGCAGGTATAAATGGACAGGGGGTGGAGCTAACTCCGACTGACCAGGCCGCGATAGGCTCTCCCACTCCTGAACCTGCCACCCTGGTTGGTGGGAGCCGGTGTCAGTCTAAGAGGTCTGGCCTCAGGTGTCGACTGATTAATCCCGGGAGTATACACAGACGTAGTACCTGGCAGATCCTTTACAGTACTCCCCATTTTATGAGGGGCCACCGGACCCTTACTAAGAGGACCCAGTTTAGTGGGGAAGAGAAGGTGGAACCTCCTGATCAATACCCCAGCGTGAACATCACGAGCAGGTACCCAAGTCCTCTCCTCCGGCTCGTATCCTCTCCAATGGACCAGGTACTGGAGGGAGCCCTGGATCATCCTACTGTCCACGATCTTGGCCACCTCGAATTCCACCCCCTCAGGGGTGAGAACGGGAACAGGAGGTTTCCTCGAGGGGGACCAGGACGGGGAGCAGCGTTTAAGGAGGGAGGCATGGAAGACGTCATGTATGCGAAAGGATGGGGGCAGCTCCAGACTGAAGGATACAGGGTTGAGGACTTCAATGACCTTATAAGGTCCAATAAATCGGGGAGCAAACTTCCTGGACGGGACCTTAAGGCGCAAGTTTCTGGACGACAACCAGACCAGATCCCCGACGACAAACCGGGGGTTAGCAGAACGTCTACTATCAGCCTGAATCTTTTGTACGCTCTGGGACGCCTCTAGGTTCTTCTGAACCTGGGCCCAGACTGTGCACAGTTCCCGATGAACGTCCTCTACCTCGGGATTATTGGAACAACCAGGAGAAACGGAGGAGAACCTTGGGTTAAACCCGAAATTACAGAAAAACGGGGAGACCCCTGACGAGTTACTGACCCGGTTATTCAGGGAAAATTCGGCAAGGGGAAGGAATGAGACCCAATCAAATTGACAGTCAGAGATGAAACACCTTAAATATTGTTCCAGGGATTGGTTAGTCCTTTCCGTTTGGCCATTAGTTTCGGGATGGAAGGCGGAGGAGAAGGACAGATCAATCTCCAACATTTTACAAAAAGCTCTCCAAAATAAGGAAACAAATTGTACCCCTCTGTCAGAAACGATATTGACTGGGGCCCCATGGAGACGCAGGATGTGTTTAACAAACAAAGAAGCTAACGTCTTGGCGTTAGGTAGTTTCTTAAGGGACACAAAGTGGCACATCTTGCTGAAGCGGTCTACTACCACCCACACCACCGACTTGCCCTGAGATGGAGGCAAATCGGTGATAAAATCCATGGAGATATGGGTCCAAGGTCTCTGGGGAATGGGCAAGGAACGTAGTAAGCCCGCAGGTCGGGACCTAGGGGTCTTGGACCTAGCACAAACCTCACAAGCGGCGACGTAAGCCCTAACGTCTTTAGGCAACCCAGGCCACCAATAGTTTCTGGTAATGAGGTGTTTGGTACCCAAGATGCCAGGATGACCAGATAGTGCGGAGTCATGGTTTTCCCTGAGTATCCTTAGCCGGTATTGCAGGGGGACAAACAGTTTGTCCCCAGGGAGGTACCCAGGAGCTGAACCTTGATCAGCCGCGATGTCAGAAGCTAAATCAGAATCAGTGGCAGAAACGATTATACCAGGGGGTAAAATACAAGCAGGATCCTTCTCGGAAGGAGGATTGGCCATGAAACTACGTGACAGTGCATCAGCCTTAATATTTTTGGACCCAGCCCTATAGGTAACCAAGAAATTAAATCTGGTAAAGAATAGTGCCCAACGAGCTTGTCTAGGATTAAGCCTCCGGGCAGATTCTAGGAAAACCAGATTCTTGTGGTCAGTAAGGACCGTTACCTGGTGTCTGGCCCCTCCAGGAAGTGACGCCACTCTTCAAAAGCCCATTTAATGGCTAAAAGTTCGCGGTTGCCAATATCATAGTTAATCTCCGTGGGCGAAAACTTCCTAGAGAAGTAAGCACAGGGTCGGAGCTGGGTGAGGGAGCTGGTACCCTGGGACAAGACGGCCCCCACTCCCACCTCGGATGCGTCAACCTCCACAATAAATGGCTCCCATTGGTTGGGCTGAACCAGCACGGGGGCCGAGATAAAGCACTTCTTGAGGGTCTCAAAAGCCTGGACGGCCTCAGGGGGCCAATGAGGACATCAGCACCCTTGCGAGTAAGGTCCGTAAGAGGCTTAGCGACGACCGAGAAGTTGGCAATAAATCTCCTGTAATAGTTAGCGAACCCCAAAAAACACTGTAGCGCCTTCAGGGAGGCAGGTTGGACCCATTCCGCCACAGCCTGAACCTTGGCAGGGTCCATGCGGAATTCATGAGGAGTGAGGATTTGACCTAAAAATGGTATCTCCTGTACCCCAAACACACATTTTTCGGTCTTCGCAAACAGATTATTTTCCCGGGGGACCTGGAGGACCTTCCTGACATGCTCCACGTGGGAGGACCAGTCCTTGGAAAACACCAGTATGTCATCAAGGTACACTACAAGAAAATTACCCAGGTAATCTCTCAGGATTTCATTAATAAAATTCTGGAAGACGGCAGGGGCATTACACAACCCAAAGGGCATGACCAGGTATTCGAAATGACCTTCGGGTGTGTTGAACGCAGTTTTCCACTCATCTACCTCTTTGATGCGGATAAGGTTATATGCCCCCCGTAGATCGAACTTAGAAAACCATTGGGCCCCCTGAACCTGATTAAAAAGATCCGGAATCAAAGGAAGGGGATACTGGTTCCTTACGGTGACCTTATTCAGGTTCCGATAATCAATGCACGGCCTAAGACCACCATCCTTCTTCCCCACGAAGAAGAAGCCAGCACCTACAGGAGAAGTCGAGGGGCGAATGAAACCCTTGGCCAGGCATTCTTGGATATATTCCCTCATAGCTTCACGTTCAGGACATGAAAGATTAAATATCCTACCCTTAGGAAGCTTGGCACCAGGCACCAAATCGATGGCGCAATCGTAATCTCTATGAGGGGGCAACACCTCGGAGGCCTCCTTAGAAAACACATCAGCGAAGTCCTGAACAAACTCAGGAAGCATGTTTACCTCCTCCCGGGGAGAAATAGAGTTAACCGAAAGACATGACATCAGACATTCACTACCCCATTTGGTGAGATCCCCAGTATTCCAATCAAACGTGGGATTATGCAGCTGCAACCAGGGAAGACCTAATACCAGATCGGACGATAATCCCTGCATCACCAGTACAGAGCACTGCTCCAAATGCATGGAGCCAACAAGGAGTTCAAAAACAGGAGTATGCTGAGTAAAATAACCATTAGCAAGAGGAGTGGAGTCGATACCCACTACCGGGATAGGATAAGGCAAATCAATAAAAGGCATTTTTAGAGACATAGCAAATTCCACAGACATGATATTAGCAGATGAGCCAGAATCCACGAAGGCACTGCCCGTGGCAGACCGGCCAGCAAACGAGACCTGAAAGGGAAGCAAAATTTTATTGCGTTTCATATTAACGGGAAATACCTGTGCGCCCAAGTGACCTCCCCGATGATCACTTAGGCGCGGAAGTTTTCCGGCTGTTTATTCTTGCGCCTGGGACAGGTGTTCAGTAGATGCTTGTCGTCCCCACAATAGAAGCAGAGACCATTCTTCCTGCGAAACACTCTACGTTGTCGAGGGGACATGGAGGCCCCGAGTTGCATAGGTACCTCCGAGTCCTCCGTGGAAGAGCGAGGAGACGGGACCTCGGGGGGAATCGCAGGGAAGTCAGAGGGGAACACATTGAAACGTTCAAGCTGACGTTCCCTGAGACGTCGGTCAAGTCGTACTGCTAGGGCCATAACCTGGTCTAGGGAGTCAGAAGAGGGGTAGCTAACCAGCAGATCCTTCAGGGCGTCAGATAATCCTAACCTAAACTGGCACCTTAGGGCCGGGTCGTTCCACCGAGAAGCTACGCACCACTTTCTAAAATCAGAACAGTATTCCTCAACAGGTCTCCTACCCTGACGTAAGGTCACCAGCTGACTCTCGGCTAAGGCAGTCCTGTCAGTCTCGTCGTAAATGAGTCCGAGGGCAGAGAAAAAACGATCAACGGAGGAAAGTTCAGGGGCGTCAGGAGCCAAGGAGAAGGCCCACTCTTGGGGCCCTTCCTGGAGTCGGGATATAATGATACCAACCCGCTGGTTCTCGGAACCTGAGGAGTGAGATTTTAGGCGGAAATAAAGTCTGCAACTCTCCCGGAAGGAGAGAAAAGTCTTACGGTCCCCTGAGAACCGGTCAGGTATCTTGAGGTCGGGTTCTAGAGGTGAGGTGAGGGGTACTACTAAGGCAGCGTCACCCTGGTTGACCCTCTGAGCCAGGGCCTGGACCTGTAGGGAGAGGCCCTGCATCTGCTGGGTCAGGGTCTCAAGGGGGTCCATGATAGCGTCAGCGTAGGAGAAATGGTAGACTAGGTATGGGCTTGTTATTATGTAATGGCAGGAAGGAGGTGAAGGGAACAAGCGAGCCCTAATCTACCCACCGCCCTGTCCCTGCCTACTTGCAACGACCCGCCCTAGGTGACGGGGTACAACTTGGCGGCGGTCCCTACGCTGTCTAAGTGCAAGGGAGCACAAACAGGGAACACGCAAGGGAAGGGGCAGTAGCCCACGGAACGCCGCGAGGAAACGGAGCGGTGAATGAGTCAGTCAGGATCAGGATGTAGTGGAGTATACCAACGAGAGCACGGAGCAGGAAGCAAGCCAGGGGCAAAGCGAAGCAGGATCAGCGGAACTGAAGCAAGGCAGAAGCAGGCTGGAGCAAGGCAGCAGTGGGGCCAGGAATCCAAGAAGAATAACAAGCACTGAGGAAGAGAACACGGCAGGTATAAATGGACAGGGGGCGGAGCTAACTCCGACTGACCAGGCCCTCCCACTCCTGAGCCTGCCACCCTGGTTGGTGGGAGCCGGTGTCAGTCTAAGAGGTCTGGCCTCAGGTGTCGACTGATTAATCCCGGGAGTATACACAGACGTAGTACCTGGCAGATCCTTTACACCAGGCCTGTGCAGAGAGAAGGGGAGGAGTCAAGCATAGCCCTGAGTGATCCTGAGCTGACAGGAGGAGACTTTGGGGCAGGCAGATGTAAAAAATAAATAAAAAAAATAATTATACAATGGCTGCAGGTGTAGATGGAAGGTGTAATGAACTGTTAATAGATACTTTGCACTAGGGTGCATGAAATGGGGTTTTGATGTATGTGTGTGTGTGTGTGTGTGTGTGTGTGTGTGTGTGTGTGTGTGTGTGTATTCTTGTTTATCAGTGTTCTTGGGTTGTACCAACTAATTGCCCCATTTTGGGCCCCTTTGCCAGTGTCCTCCAGAACGGACACCCCCTCCCCAAATCATACACACCCAGCAAAAAAAAACAACCCAAAAAACATTTACATACTACTCCTGCGCGTCTTCTGTTGCCCACAGGAGGGCCCCCCTTATTCCCCCAGGCTGCTGCTACGTCAGGCCCACGCCGTATACAGAACAGTGCGATACAGACCAAACGTTGCGTGCTGTGTCTCATGTAATGTCCTGACGCTTCCCAGCATCAGGTCTATATATATATATATATATATATATATATATATATATATACAGCAGGCAGACCGCCTAATGCAGCAGCCTCAGGGGATCCAAGGCAAGCCCCCCGCAGGCCTCTTTCCATCGGGCACACACCCTGCGACCGCAATCATTATGTGCCCGGCAGTGTTAATGTATGTGCATGTTTCTATGTATAGGTTTGTCTATTTTATAGTTTCGTTTTTACGGCGTTCATCGTGTTGTAAATATAACAGAGAACCTTAACTTTTTTCTTTTTCTGTCAATGGAGCAGTGAGGGCTACTTTTTTGCAAGATGAGCTGTTGTTTTTATTGGAAGCATTTTGGAGTATATATGACTTATTTTATCACTTTTTATGAACTTTTTTTTTTTTGGAGCTTAGGTGACCAAAAAACATAAATTCTGGTGTTTTTTATAGTTAATTTTTTACGACGTTCACCGTGCGGGTTAAATAACATTAGATTCGAATATTGGCGATACCAATTATGTTTTTCTGGTTTTTTTTACCTTATTTTATCTAAAAATAGGAAAAGTTTTTATTTTTTTAACTTTTACATTTTTTGTACATTACTATTTTTAGAATGTGTTGCAGTGTATTGATATTTTCACCGGCTCCTATTAAGCTTTTGCCTTTGGCAGAGAAGACTTAGAATAGTGGTGACTCTTATCAAAAGTGTCTGGTTTGCCAAAATTACTCCAAGGATATAGTGACAACTCATCCAGGATGTCACAAAACATTCTAGAACCTCCAAAAACCTGAAGGTCTCTCCAGCCTCAGCTAAGGTCACCATTAATTACTCCATAATAACTGGGCAAAAACATCATTAATGGGAGAGTAGCATCTCTGAAACAACTGCTTTTCAAGAGTAACATTAATGCTTATCTTACGCGCATGTCTAACCCCATTTCTATGACCTGGTTTGTCAAACATAGAACCCTGAATAAACCAGGTCCTATCTGAGACGGATTAGTCCACCAAAGTACCAGAGGCTCCTCCAATGGGTTCAGCCTCTGACACAAAAATGAGCTTAAAAAGTCCATCAAAAGGTAACCCCATTTGGAGGTGACTTTGGAGACAATCACTTGCTACTAGGGACTATTTATTAAGGGATGTCTCACAAATAATCTACCAGACCTTACTGATAATATGTCCTGTGTGTGCAATGATAACAACAAGGTTGATCTACATGGGTTCTGTATAGTTGGAGGTTGAGACCTCAGACTCCTTTTCTCAGTGGGCCCAATGACCCCAGTCTGACACTGGGTCAATTTCATGGTATTCCGCCATAAAAATATCAAAACAGTCAGTCGTGATGATTGTAGTGTATTAGTATGAAGATTTCATGGTTTTTTTTTCAAGACCTGGACAACTTCACACTGTTCGAGAACCCTACTAGAGAAGAAAGTTTGGTTATCTGCCATAAACTGAAGCTGACTGTTGGGGGTATACAGTAAGACGATGCATAGCTCAATAATGATGGAAGAGAAAATAGTTCAGCCCAGTGAACATCGAGGTTATTGACTCACTCTGGAAAGTTAATTCATGCACAGAAGTTTAGAAGTTACGACGAGACACATGGTCGGGAGGGTAGGCGGTCCAGTTTCCGTAGGTGAGCGGTTCAGCACCCGTACGAAGCCTAAAGTTTCCGGTGAGGTATGGTCGCCTAAGCAATTGGACCGCCAGCTCTTCTGGAAGCAGAACCGGCCCTCATCATCATTGGAGGTACCCTTTAAGATAAAGAAGCAGTTGCTTCTTACATATCCAGTAATAATTCAAAAACATTTGAGAAATATCAAAAAATTAAGGACATTATGAAAGGGCAAATACTTTTTTACAGTACCTTTCCTCAGCCCATATCCATCTTTAGCGTGACATGCATTTGCCTTAACCTATACATTTTGGCCTTAACCTATAAATTTTGGCCAAAATGATTACTAATACCCCAGGTATTTTTCATTACTACATATATTCGCTTCTCTTGGACACAGCTGGGTCTTTGATGCTGGGAGAGCATGGTGTGTTGTTGTTTGGCATAGCAAGCAGGGTAGCCCGCTCTATGAACTATCAAGGCGTCACAAATAGGCTTCTACCTGGCTATACACGTTGTGCCTCATGACGTACACACTATCCCTCCATGTTTCACACACCTGCACCCCATTATCCATTTTATTTCTATTGAGGCACTTTACTCATTACTGCCCCCTATATTTCACTCATAGTATTACACTTGCACACACACACTATTCATTTATTATTTCTTACTACACATCCCATGCACCACACACCACTCCCCTCATTCGCTTCTCTTGGACACAGCTGGGTCTTTGATGCTGGGAGAGCATGGTGTGTTGTTGTTTGGCATAGCAAGCAGGGTAGCCCGCTCTATGAACTATCAAGGCGTCACAAATAGGCTTCTACCTGGCTATACACGTTGTGCCTCATGACGTACACACTATCCCTCCATGTTTCACACACCTGCACCCCATTATCCATTTTATTTCTATTGAGGCACTTTACTCATTACTGCCCCCTATATTTCACTCATAGTATTACACTTGCACACACACACTATTCATTTATTATTTCTTACTACACATCCCCTACACATACTACACATACTACACATATATGTCCCCTTGTTTTTATCGGTTCTGTTTGTACATCAGGAACGTTCTGTTCCATTTAAGGAGTTAGGGACTCGCAAGTCTGGGGATCCTTGTCGTGGATTGCGAGCTTGCGTCCTTTTGGCCAAAATGATTACTAATACCCCAGGTATTTTTCATTACTACATATATTCGCTTCTCTTGGACACAGCTGGGTCTTTGATGCTGGGAGAGCATGGTGTGTTGTTGTTTGGCATAGCAAGCAGGGTAGCCCGCTCTATGAACTATCAAGGCGTCACAAATAGGCTTCTACCTGGCTATACACGTTGTGCCTCATGACGTACACACTATCCCTCCATGTTTCACACACCTGCACCCCATTATCCATTTTATTTCTATTGAGGCACTTTACTCATTACTGCCCCCTATATTTCACTCATAGTATTACACTTGCACACACACACTATTCATTTATTATTTCTTACTACACATCCCATGCACCACACACCACTCCCCTCAAGACCAGTGGGAGTGGCTATTATTATTTAAAGCACCTGCTCACTCCTTCATCAGCATTTTCTGACCTGGCTGTGTCCATTTGCAAGTATGGCCTTTTTCTGTGTTTTCATATATGTCCCCTTGTTTTTATCGGTTCTGTTTGTACATCAGGAACGTTCTGTTCCATTTAAGGAGTTAGGGACTCGCAAGTCTGGGGATCCTTGTCGTGGATTGCGAGCTTGCGTCCTTTTGGCCAAAATGATTACTAATACCCCAGGTATTTTTCATTACTACATATATTCGCTTCTCTTGGACACAGCTGGGTCTTTGATGCTGGGAGAGCATGGTGTGTTGTTGTTTGGCATAGCAAGCAGGGTAGCCCGCTCTATGAACTATCAAGGCGTCACAAATAGGCTTCTACCTGGCTATACACGTTGTGCCTCATGACGTACACACTATCCCTCCATGTTTCACACACCTGCACCCCATTATCCATTTTATTTCTATTGAGGCACTTTACTCATTACTGCCCCCTATATTTCACTCATAGTATTACACTTGCACACACACACTATTCATTTATTATTTCTTACTACACATCCCATGCACCACACACCACTCCCCTCAAGACCAGTGGGAGTGGCTATTATTATTTAAAGCACCTGCTCACTCCTTCATCAGCATTTTCTGACCTGGCTGTGTCCATTTGCAAGTATGGCCTTTTTCTGTGTTTTCATATATGTCCCCTTGTTTTTATCGGTTCTGTTAACCTATAAATACAAATATTAGGACAGTCATATGCACAATGCAGTACTAAAAAGTTCCGTGGAGAATGATCCTCTCTGCAGCTTCTCGACCTTCGTGGAGACAACGATCAGCCGCACACCTCTCTTCTCAGGAATATTACATTTGATTAAATGTAGAATCCAGAAGCCATTTTTCTACGCGCAATTTTGTTCATCGCATTGCCTCATCTATTATCTCCATCCTAGATTTCAGAGACATTAACCGTTTCCACGCAGGCTCTACCAATGGATGCGATTGATTCCTTTCTGCCAGTTCAAGGGATAAAAAACGTGATTGAAACCAGGGCTTCACTACTCTCCTTTCATTTACGGAGAATTGATAGATGTAATTAGGTGCTCTTGTAAGAAGCGTTGTGACCGCAGCACCTTTCATCTCTCGCATAATATTCCTTAGCTAAACACTGTGACTCACTGTGATGAATATCAATTCTCACTGTAGCCTGGGGACATATGGAAAAGCGAAAGAGAGAGACAGAGACGAGACGAGCCTTGTCAGTCCTGCTTAGATTTAACTACCGATGCCGACTCATTGGAATATCAAGCAGAATGCTGAAAATCTGAGCAGTCTGAGATCCTCCCTCCCTTAATCTATTTCTCCGTACCTTCTCGATAGAAGTTATATAACCTGGATGAGTCTTCTATTCTTGTCTCATCCCTATTAATCTCCGTTGACTCAACTTGTGCTTCGAAAAGGCTCTTGAATTTGTAGTGTTCCTCCACCGTGGTTCAGCATAAAGACACGTCCAGGGGACCAAGAGAGAACTTTCTTTCATTAGATACAAAAAGATTCAGTCAAAAAATACTTTTTAAGCTACTTTCAAGTGTAGCTCCGGGGGAAGAAAAAAAAAAGTCTACATTTTTGCCCAGAGTAAGTTAACTCTTCCACCGAAAAAGTCTTAATTGCCATGTTACAAGGAGGACCAATTTATTCTATCACTTATATCTCTGGTCTATTGTAATGAACCATCCCGGCAACTGCATAGCAAATTGAGTCAACTTGTATCGTTAAGAGGAGGGGAGGAGGAAGGGTGTCGACCGTAGACAAAAAATTTATTTCGAGCTTTAGCCGGTGTTACACTTGAAATATATTAAGATATTACATAAATAAAAATTACCTCATATAATGATATTATTGGAAGTATTCCCTATAGAAACAATTATCAGTTTGTGATTGGCATCCTCATGAGGTCACCATCGGGCCCCTCAGCAAAACTTTAGAAGGGCCCCACTAGGTGTATTCAACGGAAAGGTTATGATTCTTACTTCTTTTCTGCACTATCTTGGCCTCTCTTTTCCTACTTCTCCTCATCATCAGAATCCTCCACTTTTCTTATGGTGGAAACACAGTGATCACTAGCTGAACCTCACCTCAGAGGCTCCTTTAACAGTGAAGATGGGCCACCCTTTAGGTGCTGATCCCTATAGCATCTATTATGCCTACTACCCTTGGTCACTGCCCTTGTTATAAACAGTCCTGACCTCACTGATATGATCCCATGAGTAGACAGGTCACTGCATCCCACAAAATCAACAGACTCTTCTGCTGCTGTTGTGTGTTCTTATGGCATTATGGGTTATAAAGATACCAAAAGTAAACAGGAGATGATTCAATAATTTTCTCACATTATAGTCAAATGCCACAAGTGTTAAGGTCAAAATCTAAACTGATGGAAGAAAAGCAAATATCCCACTAACTATTGCTATACCACAGCCAAGCAGATCCCTTAGAACAGACTTCAACGCAGTGAATATTGTAAGCTGCATGCAACCGATTGATATTCAACATAGCATATATAGCATTTCTAAAAAGACCTGATTTATAGAGAGAAAACTAGAAATGGACACACCAATTTGTGTTCAATATAACAGCCCGCCCCCCCCCCCCAACCATTCACACTTATGGATGAATGGATCATGGACACAGATAAGTTCTCATTAGCTTTCTGATCACGGTGGACCTTTGTTCCTTCACAAATGGTCCCATGACTGCGCTGAAAAAAACAGAAACCTGCCAGAATGGTGACAAACCGAAACCATTAGCAATGTTTCCGTCACCATTGATATCAATGGTGATGCAAATGGAAGCTAAGGTTTCCCTTTGACTTTCCGTTGAGGGGTTCACCCGATGGAAACTTCCGACGGAACCCCTCAACGGAAGGCCAACGCTGATGTAAACAGGCCCTAAACACTATCTTTATACATCACTACAGAATATGTTGGTGCTGAATCAGACACGGGGGATGAACATGTTTTTGTGCCGAAATAATATGTCAATCTCTTCTCAACAATATATGTAGAAAGTAGGACTTGACTATTTCTGGTCAAATTACTTATTTGGTTTTCCCTCTAGTAGAAGCATGAGTGACATCGTAACCACATCATCGAAGAAAAAGTAACAATTTTCAAGTACCGTAGAACTTTTGATGAGTTTCTGCCCGTAAATCTGAAGAAATGCAAACTTGCCATTCTTGGAAACACTGGTGCCAGGTTTTTATGAGCAAAAAATGCTGAATGTGTCTGCCGCAGCAACTTTACTTGTCTTATCTTTGAAGATAAATGAATCTGTATATGGACGAGGATTATTATTTTAATTTAATGCTAATATGTCTAAATCACTTAGGCCAAGTTCAAATTTAAAAAATAAGGTCTTGGAAGCTTAAAACTTTCTCCATTTTTGGTACGTGGTGTACTTAGGTCAATGTATACTTAACTCTACGCCTGTAGTTTATCTGCTCTCTGTGAGTCAGCTCGTCCCAATGCAAAAAATAAAAAAAATCTAGGGTAAAAAAAAATACAAAAAATACAAAAAATAGGGTTCCCTCCTATTATGTGCCATTTATTATACTAGAATTATCTTCTGTGGCAGAGGGTCCCTTTGGCCCAGGGTCCTGTCTCGACTGCTACCTCTCCACCCCCTAAGCCTTCACCCATGAGGTCATACCATTGCTAGGAGCCCATGTTGGAGTAGGAGCAGCTTTAAAATTATGGAGGGGCATTTAGGTTGTTATGGAGCCACAGACAAATAAGACCTTCTCCTGGGACGCCTGTAACGTCAGCCTTTGAAAAAATTAACAAAATGTTTTTAATTTTAATGGGCATGTCTGGTAAACTTTTTAAATGCCCGATTGGGGCAAAAATTATTAGAGAGTCTTCCCCCACTTAAGAACCCCCATTATTAGCTGTAAAGGGCACCCCTCCCTCTGGAGGACTCATCACACAGTTGTATTTCCCAATTGATTGATGGGGATCAGCTTGACATTTTCTAGTGAAAAGCATTGATCTAAACTGGGCAAATCTTTTAAAAATATTTTTTATTGGTTGTTTTTTGGTTGATTAAAAAGTAGAGTGCAGATGTTTTTGGTAGTCAATAGGAGAATATGACAAAGTGGTTGGGGCTTCATAGTCGTGACGAGCACGACTCATTTATCAGAATTTTTCGACACTTTAGACAAAAATGACAGATCCAGGTGTTGATGAATTTGGCGCATGCTGCACTGGGTGGAAGACTGGCACCCATTTGTATGGTGCATTAGTAGTAATCTCCCACAATGCATATTTTTTCTGGCATTTTTTGGCATTTTTGGACTTAGTGGCATTTTTTTCTTAATGCAGCTGCTCAGGATATTGTGTTTTCGAGGGCGTTAATGGAGTTTTGGTTTTTTAGTGTGTTTTTTTTCAGAACGTATCACTCTTGCTTTTATGGTTCTTTTTACTTTTCTTTTTAATGCATGAGACCCATGTGATCATACATGAGCTGTAAGTGACTGGGAAGCCATCTTAGGAAAACATAGCGGCACAATAATGACAAAAAAGACAACAAAAGACCTAAAATTCATTTCTGTGTAATGCCGGACAGGAGAAGTCCTCCAGAGTGAGAGACGCTCTTTGTAGGAGCTCCCCACTGGCCAAAAGATGAGGATCCTGAAAAAAGGACACCCCTCTATTATATTACAATTCCCTAATAGGATATATGAAAATGGGTTTTCTAAACTGGACAACCCGTTTAACGTTTATATTTCTTGACTTCTGGGTGATGAAAAACTGGTGACAATTAACACAGCAGCCATTAAAATTTCCACTAAGTTGTGACAATTAGCTTGAGCGACTCCCAAATGGGAAATCTGCCAAGTTAAGCAGCAAACTTCAGGATTTGTGATGGTGGCCATCTTGCTTGTCCCAAATTTTGGACAGAGCGACTACAGCCTCTTTGTTGAGAACAATAATAATAATAATAATAATAATAATAATAAGAAGAAGAAGAAGAAGAAGAAGAAGAAGAAGAAGAAGAAAAGTAAAAAAATAGAAAGTAATAAAATAAGAATTCACAAAGTTTACCTGATTTCCCAAAGGTTGGTATGGGAGGTTACTGTCTACATAGATGATATACAATAATTGTATCTTGTAAGCCAAATTACAGAAATTACATGGTTACACATTTGATAAGGTTGAAAAAAGATGCAGGTCCATCAAGTCCAACCTATATTCCTACCGTGAGCTAGAGAAAGGCTATGGCATTTTCTTGCGGACCATGGGGGAACACCCTCTAATAATTTTTGCCCCAATTGGACATTCAAAAAGTCTACCAGACATGCCTATTAAAATTCAATTGTTTTGCTAATTTTTTCAAAGGCTGACGCTACAGCTGTCCCAGGAGTAGGGCTTTTTTTTGTCTGTGTCTCCATAACAACCTAAATGCCCCTCCATAATTTTAAGGCTGGTCCCACTCCAACATGGGCTCTTAACACTGGAATGACCTAATGGGTGAAGCCTTAAAGGGTGCAGATGTAGCTACCGCAACAGGACCCTGGTGCCTGAGGGGGCCTAAGGTGCCCTCAACCACAGAAGGTGATTTCAGTATAATAAATGGCACAAGGTAGGAGGAGACCCTCTTACAAATTTTTTGTATTTTTTGCATTGGCACAAGCTACAAGGCATCCCTCTGTGTGGGCTGACTCACAAAGAGCAGGTAAACTACAGGCATGGAGTTAAGCGTACATTGACCTCAGTACACCACGTACCAAAAATGGAGACAATTTTAAGCTTCCAAGACCTTATTTTTTAAATTTGAACCTGGCCTAAGTGATTTAGACATATTAGCATTAAATTTAAATAATAATCCTCGTTCGCATACAGATTCATTTATCTTCAAAGATAAGACAAGCAAAGTTGCTGCGGCATAAACCTGGCACCAGTTTTTCCGAGAATGGCAAGTTTGCCTTTCTTCAGATGAAGAATGCCATGAGGCTTTCTAGGCTATGAGATGAGCGACAATTGCCTCATACTAGGGGGAAAAATGATCAGGGGGAAAAATGTCTTCCCAACTCCAAATATGGAAATCAGAATAAATCCCTGGATCCCAGACTATCACCAGTAATCTAGTACATTGTGATATTTTATCATTCAATACAGGCATCCAGACTCCTCCTGAATTTGTTCAAGCAATCAACCATCACCACATGCTGTGGCAGAGAGTTCCATAGTCTCACTGCTCTTACAGTAAAGAATCCCCATCTCTGATGGTAGTTAAACCTTCTTTCCTCCACACATAGAGGGTGCCCCTTTGTCATCTTTACAAGCCTAGGTATAAATACATCATTAGACAGCTCTATATACTGTCCATTAATATATTTATACATAGTGCTCCACTCCCCAAAAAGTTGGGCAGTCATACAATGCACAAATCACATTTTGTTCAGCTATTATGAGAGTAAAAAACATGAAACCACTACTTTTTTGAATTTTTTTTTTTAAGATTGACTATACAATTTGAAGATTATTAACTAGGACTAGTTTTTCCGAGCTAAGACTCCCGACAAAGAAGACTTGACGGAGAGTCGTCCTCATTTTTCCCATCAGAAATAGAGAACAATATCATCTTTCAAAAAACAGAAAAAAAATATGAATTGGTAAGAACAAGGAGAACATGTCTGCCATCTCCCTTTATTTTTTTATAAGTCATTCTTGATCTCAGGAAATACGGATATAATCTGGAGTCTGTTCATGTAAGAGCTACTAAAATTGTACTTGGCCCACATCATAAAACTTAACAGAAATAAAACTGAAACGCCTAAAAATTTACAGCACAGAAAGGGAGAGAAGCTTTCAAATGCATTAAGGGGTTCAACAAAGCTCAGAAAAGAAGAATATTTCACAGAAAAAGGATAAATGACTGAAGAAGTAATGAGCACTAAATACTGTAGAGCTTTCCGGAATTCTGAACATAAGAGAAACAACAGGCCTCAACGCTGTCCACATTGTAGGGTTGAGTTATTCTCCTCATATGTTGATTTTTCATGGGTTACATGGCACTCTATGGAAATCGAAAGAAATATCTTCTCATTCTGCTACACTAACTCTTCAGCTGACCATTAATGGAAATATATCTCATTGATACCCACAGGTGGTGAGATATCTACCTGTCCTCAGACCTCCGATGTGGTATCAAAATCGGAAGGACTTCTGCCCTCGTAGAATCTCAATGGGTTATGGTGAGTACTTCTAATGACTGGAAGGACTACTTATCTTCACCATATCCAGCTTGAGTCTCATCCAGTTATCAAGGAAAAAATTAGGACTGTAGGACCATCCTAAAGAGCTACACTTTTCCTCATCCCCAGACACGTATTCCCAAGGATACTTCCCAAATGCATTTTGCGTTTGTCATTACGTTGGTGGAGCCAAGTGGCGCTCATTAATGAAAAGTAACAAAAATGGAGATGGTGCCTTCTGTACTATTTTTTTTGTGACCTCCTATTTATTTGGTTCACTAAAGGTGGCCATACACTAAGCATCCAGCCATCAGCTATTTCTCCCAACTGCACCGAGCATTTATGTTTATTTTAATGGCGAGAGGGGAATTGGTGACTTATCTTCCTTAGGAACAAAGGATCGGCATGTTGAAATCCAACATATCTGATCCTTCTTTCCACTGACATTTGACATCAGGGAGATTCTGGAAGCCCTCATACACATTAGATCGTTGGCAAAATCCATTGAAATTGGCATGTTCGGCCACGTTTTGTCTAATGTATATTGACACATTAAGGATCACGAACTTCACATCATTCGACATTTTAGTATCTGGTCACTAGATTAACATACAATCTACCAATATATCAAAATTGTTTGACAATGAGTGTAAAAATTGTGTGGAATGGTGTCCAGGTTTGGTTCTCCATTCTTGTTTCAACTATGCGAGTAAACACAGAAGGAAAGGTAGCCAAATCAGGCCTCATTCTCAAAAATAACTGTAGCGTGGACTTCACAGCCATGATCACTCTACTGGCCATAGAATGGGTCAATAATTATGAATTTATGACAAAACTTACTATAGAGTTAGTGGTCAGCACATAAATCTATAGGAAAAACCATGTAGCATTGTACAAAGTATGTTTTTGATTTTTTTTCTAGACTTTTTTGGACTTTGTAGTTAAGAGAAAAATTGGTTCTGAGGATACAGCCCTCCATCTATACAGAATATTCTTCTTAATTGTCATCAACCAAATCAACTGAAATATGCAACAGTTGAGTATAAAATAAATTCAGGGGACGAATGTGAAAAAAAAAATGGAGAATGACTTCAAAAACCAAAGGGTTTTGGTGGCCATATTTTTCATTCTTGTCAATGGCCTATGTCTGGTGTTGCATCTCAGCCCCATTCAGTAGCCTCTTCTTTTCAGACACAGCACAACGTATCATGCAGGGCATTGCTTTTTCCCCTAAAATAATTTTGTTGAAACATAATGCTTGGGCTATATTTACACTGCTGTTCGGGCCCTGAACCCCAACACACCTATTAGTCAATGAGGTCCATCGGAAGCTGTTCGGATCTGTTGTACAACAGATCCAGCAAAGGACAAAGCCATCCGTTACGGATGGAAGCCATGGCGAAAATGTAAACAGAGTCTTACATATTGTAGATCCCTGAAAGAAATGTCTTTGTGTTCCATATTGCTTGAGGAAATGTTTTAGGTGAACAGCACTTCATGTGGCTAGGGGTGGTATTGCAAGTCATTTTAGTATGATGAAGGATAACACATAAAAAGTAGTAGAATCCCAAAGTGTTAGGAGACAGCATTGACGTATCCTAAGTCTATAGATTTGGTCTATCCCTGTAGGTTCTTATGCATGTCATGCAGCATGTAGAAGAAGCTTTTACTGGGACATTTCACAAACTTCTTAGTAAGACTTCATGACCAGTGCTCCCTAATGTACGGTTCAGAAGTGCTAATGTTCACTAAACCACAGCAGTCAGGTTTCCATTAGAATAGTGATGACCACATCAGTTCATTGAATGCAAATTATGGAATAATTTAACTCATGTTGTTGTCTAAGTAAATCACAAAGTCCACTAAGAATGCTTAAAAAAAATAACACAAGGGTTACTTAAAGGGGTATTCCCAGAATCGACAATTATCTCCTATCCACAGGATAGGTAATAATTGTCAATCACTGGGGGCCCCACCACTGAGACCCCCACTGATCATTAGATTGGGTGTCCCCAACCGATTCTCACTACTCGACTGCAGTGAGGAGAACATTGAATGGAGTGGTGGTTGAGCACTCGCGCCGCCACTCCATTCTATGTCTATTGGAATGATAGAAACAGCCGAATACAGCACTTGGCTGTTTCCGTTACTCGTATAGACATTAAATAGAGCAGCAGCGCATGCTCGACCCCTGGTCCATTCAAGCTCCTCCTCTCTGCAGTAAGGAGGATCTTGGGGTTGAGGACCCCGTTATCGCAATCAGTGGGGGGCCTAGCATTGGGACCCTCAATGAACAGACAATTATCACCTATCCTATTCTTAGGTGATAATTGTCGATTCTGGGACAACCCCTTTATGTAAAACAATTATTATTTTGGCCAAACCTCTAAAAACCAACCGTTTTCTTAAATTGGATTACCCCCAAAAGGGAATTCATATGCCCCGTATAGTATCGGAATCCTCACAGTTAGGCTAGATTCACATGACATTGGAAAAAAAAAGGGTGTTAAAAACGGATCCATTGACTTCTATGAGGGACATTGGGCCGTGAAAACAGCCGAAAATAGAAAATGCTCTATTTTTTCACGGCCAGTATTCACGGGCCTTTAAAAAAAACGGCCACGTGAATACGCCCATAGAACGTCATTGTTCTGAAAACGGCCGTTTGACATCTGTTGAAAAAACAGCCGTCACACAGCTGTTTTTTTTTACTGTCGTGTGAACATAGCCTTAGCCGGAGTGTAGAGCTGCTGCAAAGAGTTACTCCTGCTCTGGAAGAATCGTGTATTATATGGTCACCCATTCATTTGAATGTATAATAAATATGGAGTAAAATTAGTTACGCATTTTCGACCCCATCCATATGAAATCTTTTGAGTGTGTCTTAGTTTCCAAACATGATGAAATTCCACATATTCTCTGCAGACACAAAAGAGCTGTAAAGAGTCCTCAATAAAACCCCACATCCTGTTAAGCGGTGTGAAAGTACATTCTTTTAATTTTTTTTTCCCTTTTTCCTCCCATGTGTGACTGCTAATGGAGTCGGTCCAATAAATAATTGATTCTCTGTACATTTCTAATAATGAGAGGAGGCCGACTTTTATCCTAGTATTGAGTTAAGGCCCTTAATTCTGTACTCTCTTGGATTTCTAGGCAAATATATTTCCTTCATGGAAAGTTTGTTTTCTAAAGAATGCGCTGAGCTTTGTAAATCAGAAGTTTGTCATTTTTATCGGGTGTGCACCCGGAATGTTACAGATAAATACAAAATATTGGGACACCTACACATGACACCTACAGGAGCTTCTATGACATCCCAATCTAAATCCATAGACATCAATATGGAGTTGTCCCCCGTTTGCAGCTAAAACACCTTCCACTCTTCTGGGGTCTTTCTACAAGATTTTGGAGAGTGTCTGTGGAAATTTATGTCCATTCATCCAGAAGAACATTTGTGAGGTCAGACACTGATGTTGGGGGATTGGGCCTGGCTCACAATCTCAGTTCTAGTTCATTACGAAGGTGTGGGATGGGGTTGAGGTCAGGACTCTGTGCAGTCAGTCAAGTTCTTCCACACCAAACTCCCCCCAACCAAGTCTTTATGGACCTCGTGCACTGGGACAATGTCACGTGGAACAGAAAAGGGCCGAACCCCAAACTGTTCCCACAAAGCTGGAAGCTACAATTGTCCAATATGTCTTGGTATATTGAAGCATTAAGATTTCCCTTCATTGAAACTAAGGGGCCTAGGCCGACCCCTGAAAAACATCCCCATAGCATTACCCCTCCTCCACCAAACTTTACAGTTGGCAGAATGCAGTCAGGCAGGTAACGTTCTCATGGCATTCACCAAACCCAGACTCGCCATCAGGCCGCTAGATAGAGAAGCGTCACTCCACAGAACACGTTTCCACTGGTTCAGAATCCAGTGGCGGCGGCTTTACACCACTCCATCCGACTCTTGGCATTGTGCTTGGTGATGTAAGTCTTGCATGAAGCTGCTCGGCTAAGGAAACCCATGCCATGAACCTCCCGGGCATAGTTTTTGTGCGGATGTTAATGCTAGAGCAGATTTGGAACTCTGCAGTTATTGAGTCAGTAGAGCGTCGGCGACTTTTAGGCACTTTGAGTAGGGCCGGACTGGCCATCTGGCGTTTCTGGCAAATGCCAGATGGGCCGGTGGAAAGTGGGCCGATCGGGGAATGTGGGTCTGCTGTGCGGACGGATTAAAAACTGACTCAAAGTCACTCACTGAAGCTGATCGGCCTACAGTTTAGTAGGAATCAATTAGCTTCACTGTGGGATTCTGAATCAGTATTGGTGTCGGCCGCTACTCTCTCAGTATCTTCTGTGACAGAACTTCTGTTACCGGAAAAGATACTGTGAAAGTAGCGGCCAACAGCTAAGAGTGACACAGTGGCCGCCCAACCCGCTGCTGTTCTATTCTTTTTAGTTTTTCATTGCAGCCTGCACCTAGGCCGCACGGCAGAGCACACAAGGTGATGACGCTAGTCAGCAACAGGACGCTCTATGCCGAGCGGCGCTCAACTCTGGCTCCGCCTCCTCCTTTCCTTCTTCCTCATCTGACTGAGATGTGTCCTTCTCCTCCTCAAGGCTCCTGCTGCCGTGGTATGTTGAATCCTGTGCAAGTTCTATTACTCAAGGATGCACTGCAAGAGAACAGGGAGCTCAGGGGAGGTCACAAGAAATGTCTTGATTTTTTTGTTACTGTGTGGCACTATCATTTTTTGGGTGCACTATGTATGGTACTGTCACGTCCTAGGGGTATGTGGACCCACTAGGCGGCTCCGCCGTAGCGGGGAGGCAGCTGGCCACGTCACAGTCAATGCAAAGTCTATACAAGTTCGTAGCACAAGGATACCTGATATAGTCCAGATGGTGGCAGGGGCTCTGGCACGGATGGGGCTAGATGTGGCAGGTTGCGCCAGACATGGCAGATGGTACCAGGAATGGCAGATGACACCAGACGTGGTGTATACCAGCAGGCGTGGCAGGTTGCGCCAGATGTGGCGGATGATACCAGGGATGGCGGATGACACCAGACGTGGTGTATACCAGCAGGCGGCACAACACGACTCCAATACTGGACAGGCTCAGGAACAAAACACAGCATGGGATACAGGCTACAGGTAGCAGGGCATGGGAACACTGGCAGCAGGATAACACTAATGAACCATTTGCAATATGAACATGGGAAAACTAAAACAACACCCAGGCAAGGAGTGAAAACGCAGAGTCCTTTTTATAGTCCAGGGTGATCTGGAAAATAATTAATTAATTACATATGCGTGCGCTGGCCCTTTAAGGTTGGGAACTAGCACGCGCCCCCTCGCGGACATTGCAGGATAGAGCGACCGGATGCACTGACGTCTCCCGCGAAGGAGACGTCAGCCAGAGGAGGAAGGTCTGCGGTCGCAGCCGTCAATAGGTAAGGGGAGGCGGCCATTACAGGTACTATCATGTTTTTGAGAACTTGTGTGACATTATGTTTTTTTGGGGGGTTTCTGTGTTACACAGGACACAATATGTAGCAATGATAATGGGGGCACTATGTGTAACACTTATATTCAGAAGGCACATTCTGTGGTACTTTTATATTCAGGGACTCAATGTATGGCACTATTATAATTAGTGCGCAGGGTCTAGCACTATTACATTCAGGATGCACAGTGTCTGGTACTATTATATTCATAGGCGCAGTGTATGGCAATATTATATTCAGGGGGCACAGTGTATGGCAATATTATATTCAGAGATGCAGTGTATGGCAATATTATATTCAGGGAGGCAGTGACACTATTATATTCAAGGACACCGTGTATGCCATTATTACATACAGGGACACAGTATGTAGCAATATTATATTCAGGGACGCAGTGTATGGCAATATTATATTCAGGGACGCAGTGTACGGCAATATTATATTCATTGGGCACAGTTCAGCAGTTATTGCCACTATTATTTTCAGGGAAAAATTGCACTATTATATTTAGAGTCACAGTGTATGGCAGCATTATATTTAGAGACACTGTGTATGGCACTATTGCTTTCAGGGTCGCAATGTATGGCCGTATTATATTCAGGGACACCTTGTTTGGCACTATTACTTTCAGGGGAACAGTGTACAACATTATATTCAGTGGAAAAATGTGTGACACTATTATATTCAGGGGATACAGTGTGTGGTGCTTTTATATTCAGAGAGTGCTGTGTATGGCACTATTCAGCGGCGCAGGGTATGGCATTATTATATTAATAGGGCACAGTGTGTAACACTATTATATTCAGGGGCACAGTGTGTGGTACTGTTATATTTAGGGGCGTTGTTTGTGGTGGTATTATTTTCAGGGGGCACAGTCTGTGAAGATATTTACTCAGGGGACACTGTGTGATGCTATTGTTTTCAGGGTTGCAGTGTGTGGCACTATAAGGATTTATGTCTTAGTATAGAGGGTAAGGATGCGCTGCAAAGTCATGCTCAGGAGAATTTGTAATGGCGGTCTGGGCCGGATGGGGGAGAAAAGGAAGAAGAGCGAGTCCCTGGAATTATAGAGGACCGGTCACCTCTCCTGACATGTCTGTTATAGCAAGTCCTTGTATTATCCATGAGATAACAGTTGTCGAGCATCTTTACTTGGAACTCTGTGTTGTGACATTTTTCCTTTATTCCTACAGAAAATGTATGAATAAATTGCAAGTATTTACTAAAACAGAGATGTCAGGTGGTGACAGATCCTCTTTAACTGCACTGTATTCTGCTTGTGACTGGGTCTGATCAGTGCTGTATTATCTTGTATAGTCTGCAGTGTGATCATAATTTGCAGACCGCCTGTATAGAACTGGTACCTGAACACTTTATGGTTACTGTAAGGTGGTATTTTTGGTTACATTGGTCTTTGTATGGTGGTAGCGTACCGTTGTCGCTGACTGAAAAAGTGACACCTGTCTTACCATCCGATTAGGTCTTTCTATGTTCTACTTTTATTTTACTTATTGGGGGTAATTTATTTAACCTTTCTACGCCAATTTCCTGTTGAAGAAAAGTCATAAATGGGCTAAATAAAAATGTTGCTATTTGCACTGCAAATTGCAACTTTTGGCCTTTTTACACCACTCTCATCTGTGGAAAGGCGGCGTGGCTTCGGAAATAGCAGGCGGGACCACTGCGGCCCAACAAATTTATTATAATTTACTCTATAGTGTGTAGCAAGGTTAACGCCCATGCTGGTTCTCGTAACTTGCACCACCACCCCCCGCATTGAAAAATTAAATAAAAAAATAATTCTGCTCACCTCACCACTCCTCTTCTCCCCTCCGGGTCCCCTCAGATGCCTACAGCTTGCTGACCCTCATACAACGTACTGACGCTGTGCAGCGTCAGGACATTGTATGCAACGCATGACTGATGGCCTTGATGGCCCGGACACCTAGGTATTGCACAGGACGTCAACCAAACTAAGACCAGAATTTAGATGACCTCACTAGTTGGAAAGGGGACATCTTAATATAGTAAATCAAACCTCCCATAATCTTAGGTACCTGTGAATCTCAAGGTCTCTTTTGGCCTCCTCATTCCAGAGTATGATTACAAGAGAGCATTGTCATGTTCCAACTAGAGGTGAATAAACCTTCAAAAATTCGACTTTACGAAATGTGAATCTTCAACCTGGTGAATCAATTCCATCATCTCCATAATAAAACCTTTGTATCTCCATAAAGGAATTCTACCTTAGCTTGGACCTCACATTTCTGTGAACAGATGATTGGGTGGAACTTGGCAATACTGGTTGTTGTGATCCAAAGAGATCTTAGAGGGAAAACCAGAATTTTCGGTGTATGCCCATGTTGAACTTTTTTCATTTTTAGGCACTAAAGACCTATGGTTATGGTGAACGTAATTCTCTTTAGCACTATTAAAAACATGACGATAATTTATCTCTCTTACTGAAAAAATTATTTGAGCAATTTTCAGTAATTACTGCCCTATCATTGCCTTCCGTAATATTTTCCTTTCTGTATTTCTTAGGTTCATTCTTGTGTCATCTACATCGGCAAGAGGTCCAAAAAGCAATTAACTAGAGATGCAGCAAATGTGACTGTTATGACACATAGATATTAATGAGGAAGAACTGCTGGGAATAAAAGTCACGTGACTATGACGTCCCACTACATTTGCTCCTCTTGAAGCAGTCATGTGACAAAAATCTGGGTGTTGCCCCAACCTTATGTTTTTGAGAATTATTATCAGGCACTGAACCCAAAAAAGTGCAAAAATTATACTTGTCCATGACGTGGGGTTAGGAGAATTTAAAAAAACATCAATATTTTTTGTTTATCCATAGGGCAAACGTCATGTGATGATACTGGTAAGTTTGACATCATCACATGAAAATCCACGGGGGATTGGGGCAATTTTAGAGGTAGACACGCTGGGCCTGTGGGGCGTCTGTGACTTGGAAACAGGGGTTATCTGTGGCTGGTCAAGTCAACACCTTGCCTTCTTCCCATCCACTGGGCATCCTGGTTCTATCTCTACCCCAGTTAAGTGACGCACACGCACCCGATGGTCCACATGGTGTATAAGAAAACTTGTTTCTTCAGACCAGGCCACCTTCTTCCATTGCTCTATGGTCCAATTGTGATACTCACGTTCCCATTGTAGGCGCTTTCAGCGGTGGACAGGGGTTATTTAGCCAAATATAGCCGATCATAACTACCAATTACTGCTGAATATGATAGAAAAGTGTTAGCATCGCAGTTGCATACAGATAGCACGAGCTTGTGTTTAATTTATCAGGTTAATGATGTAGTTCCAGGTATTGTTCTGATGAAAAAAACATGAAAGATGCGGAAGGAAGCGGGAAACTAGTGTTCGAATGGATCGAAAAATAGCCATAATGGTAAAGGCTCAGCCAATGATCACCTCCAGAAAGATCAAAGAAGATCTGAAGTTACCAGTGATTATTGCTACAATCGGATGTGAAGCCAAGTTACCAGCCAGAACTCCCCGCAAAGTCCCGTTGATGAAAAAAAGTTCACTTGCTGCCTAATATATCCGACCTCTTGTCAGGTGCCATTGTAATAAAATAATCAATGTTATACACTTCACCAGTCCGTGGTTTTAATATTAAAACTGAACGGTGTATGATCCATCACAAGGCCACAGATTTGCTGCATGCCATAAAGGGAGTAACCTGATCTGCAGCAAATTCTAGTTATGTGGCCCCCTGCTGGGCAAAGATGATAAACAGCAATCAATATGTAATTTTTATATTTATTTTTAATACTTGTTAATCTTACCCTAGTAAAATACACCGACTTTACTGGATTTTTTATTTTTTTTTGGTTGAGCAAACATTCCTTTTTTTCTTGTTTGCTTTAGTTACATTGGAAAACAAGGTGCGGTGTGGTCTGTATGCAACTGCGAATTGTTTGTCCTAATCCAGCCCTGATTTACTGTCGATTCACGATGGTTTCTGAAAACAAAAAGTAGAAACAGAATGCAAAGATAATTATACTGATTATTTATGTCCTGGATTATAAATAATCTAATGTTTCTCCCATTGGACAAACGTTGCCAAACAATAATGAATGATGGCGGGATGGGGGAGTTAGGGGAACACTGGTAGATATGATCGGCTATATTTGGCTAAATAAGAAACAAATGCAACATTGAAGTCTTCACCTAGTAAACTTTTGGAGAGGCAGGGGTTAAAAAGTGAGAACCACTGTAGGTACCACTTTGCTACTCAGGCTGTCATTTAAATTCCTCTTAAAGGGGTTGTCTTGTTTAAGATTTTTTTTTTTTTAAATTAAACAGCCTATTGGATCATTTTGATATGATCGAGGGGAGTCCCGAATTCAGGACCCACATATATTTGCCAGATTAGATAGTGGCTACAACAAGAGTTTATTGCTCTGGATGACCCGGCACAGCCATGCATTACATAGAGCGCTCATTGATTTTATTGGGAATTGTGTAATGCATTATTTCTCCTGTAGTGGTGCTGCAGAGAAATTTACGTGTTTCTCCACTGATTACATTGTCCAAAGTTTACCCAGTCTCATAGGGGAGTATGGTGCCCTACCATGTACCATCACCGGTGCTATTTTAGGGCAAACAAAATCTATTCATAGGCCATTGAAGAATTGTTGTGTCATTTACTGTGCCTTATACTGTAGGATATTAGAATATATGTATATTTCTTTCCTGGTAGCCAAGCCCATCCCTTATATTATTCTGGTTGTGGTACTTGAGGTATTCTAGTAAACCTTTCTCTTCCTCTCTGAGTACATGTTGGTGCCAGTGCAGAAGCCATCACAGCATTTTCTACTCTATACACTACAATACACTGGCTCTTCCTGCTACGTAGACTTGTTTTAGGCTCCTCCCATTAACAAAGCAGAATCGTGGAAAGACTGCACAACCCAACCAATCATATAGCTTCTGGATACAAATGTTCAAAAAGACGATTGTAAAACGCTGTAACAAGAAAAATAATAAAAGGAGACATTGAGTTGAAAATGGAGACTTCCAATTCTACAAGGGTTTGAGGTATTGTTCAGTAAATAGCCACTGAGCTCATCTAAATTCTGCAGATGTACAACAGATCAATTTGTCATTTGTCTCAGGCAAAGAAGGGAGTAAAGGTATAGCATTCTGCTGCCACGTTCTCCCCAGTCCTCCTCCTGCTCCTCCGTGTTACCCTCCCCCCATGCCCCGCCATGGTGGTCATGGGAGCCTCCAAAGTTATCCTTATCCCAGTCCAAACAGAGTAATTGCAAGTCCCTGGCGTCCGTCATGTTACCCATCCACAGCCCGTCCAGCCCTGAGTCGGTCAGCGGCGACGTCCCCCCGAGGAAACTACAGTGGCTGATACATTTGACGCCGGAGAAGGCCTTCAGAAGGAAATTGAAGAACAGAGTTGCAGCCCAAACCGCACGTGACTGAAAAAAAGCCAGAATGAGCGAGATCTGGAGACGGAGAATGAGAAACTCCTGAGCTTTTACGAGAAAAGTCACATGGCTTGTTAACTGAAAACCAAGATCTACGACAGAGATTGGGCCTTGATGCCCTGGAGGTCAAAGAGGAAGAAGAAGTTGAGATTCTGACACAGTCCAGAGAAGATGAGGTCAGGCCGGTGACTGGGTCCACTGAGCAGGTCCAGTTGTCTCCGATCTTGACCATGTCTTCATGGATTCTGACAGCCCTGAATCTTCAGAGTCTGATATCTTGCTGGGCCTATTAGAAAGCCTGGAGTCCGACACGTTGCTCCACTTTGTTGAAAACTTGTCATGGAACCAGCAAGAAGAAGTTAATGGAGATGAATCAGATTCCATATCCTCAGCTCCATCTTCTCCTTTGTGGAACCCATCAATCAATCTGAAGGTCATTAATGAACTGATCAAATTTGACCATGACTAAACAAAGCCTCTGTGCTCTGAGCAAGACTCCGAGCAGGAAATCGAGACCAGCTGTAAAGGATCTGCCAGGCACTACGTCTGGGTATACTCCCAGGATTAATCAGTCGACACCTGAGGCCAGACCTCTGAGACTGACACCTGCTCCCACCAATCAGGGTGGCAGGCTCAGGAGTGGGAGAGCCTATCGCGGCCTGGTCAGTCAGAGTTAGCTCCGCCCCCTGTCCATTTATACCTGCCGTTTTCTCTTCCTCCTTGCTTGTTATTCTTCTTGGATTCCTGGCCCCACTGCTGCCTTGCTCCAGCCTGCTTCTGCCGTGCTTCTGCCGTGCTTCTGCCTTGCTTCAGTTCCGTTTATCCTGCGTTGCTCTGCCCCTGGCTTGCTTCTGCTCCGTGCTCCCGTTTGTATACTCCACTACTTCCTGATCCTGACTGGCTCATTCACCGCTCCGTTTCCTCGCGGCATTCCGTGGGCTACTGTATTCCCTTGCGTGTTCCCTGTTTGTACTCCCTTGCACTTAGACAGCGTAGGGACCGCCGCCAAGTTGTACCCCGTCGCCTAGGGCGGGTCGTTGCACGTAGGCAGGGACAGGGCGATGGGTAGATTAGGGCTCACTTGTTCCCTTCACCTCCTTCCTGCCATTACACCAGCGTTGTTATTAAAACAATGGAAGCATTTTTAAATTCTTTTTGTATTGTTCCCATAAGTCTGAAGCAGAAGTCCCAAGGAGAAGTCCCAGTCGTCTTTGACACACACAGCTTTTTGATCTCCGCTGAAGACATTGTGGAGAAACCATCAAACCTTGTGGAGACAGGCAGTGACTCTGGACATGAGGGCTACACATCACCCTTTAGTGATATGTCCTCTCCTTTGAGCTCTGATTAGGCATGGGAGGACTCTTTTACCACCAAACTTGTCCCTCTTCTTCTCAATGTTCACAATGTTCTCCCTCTCCTCTTGGTAACCCCACTCTCTTTTGGAATCCCAGTCCAGACTTCGATGATGACTCAAACCGACTATTATTTATCTTCATATCTCGCCTTGTATTTTTATGATAAAGATTATATTACTAAAGTATTGGATGGTTAAAACTTCAAGAGCGACAAGTAAGTGCCATCCAACTGCTTTAATAATTGATTATGCTTAAGTTGCTTGCGAAACCCATTCTGACCCCTCACCATGATGTGAGTTCTCAGCAATTTAATGAAAATGTTGTAATGTCTAGTAGACCCTGTGGGGTTTCCAGAGGGTTAATTGATGGATGGCCGCTTATGGTTCGGTTTTTCAACCGTAACATTTGTTGTAATATGAGAACTACATGCTATGGAATAGGAGGGTTTATCTGAAGATCTAAGCCACCACTGTGAAAGGTACAACTCTTGAAGACCTTTTTCTATTTTCTGATAAGCAGTTTGATAGATTAGCTCGTTATATACCAGAGTACAAGATATGTTTCCTGTTAAGAGTTGATCCAACCGGCTAAAATCTTAGGGCTCATTCAGACGAGCGTGTATTACGTCCGTGTGACAGCCGTTAATACAAGGTGAAGGAAAGCCTAGCTACAACTCTGCACGAGATGAAAGGGTCATAGGCAAGGGCATATGTACCATAGAGGAAGCCCATTGTACCTTATCTGCATATTTTGGGCAATTTTCTCCCATCGCCATCATTTCTCTAAATGTAAATGTTATCTCTGTAACTGTGCTGTGTTCCCTAAACAGTCAGCTGCCCCCCCCCCACTGCTGCTTCCTCTCACAGTCTCAGGCACATGCTGAGGCAGAGAGACTGCAGCATCATCCCCTTCCTCCCCCTCTCTCTCCTCTTCCCTGTATCTTCAGCTATTGCGTTACTGAAGAACAGCTTTTCTTTCCATTTAAAGAGAGCTTGCAGGGAGAGAAGGGAGGCTTACAGGCTGCTGGAAGGTGAGAAAGATCTCACTTTCTCCAATATGTACTACAGATTTTTCTTATGCAGAGCTCAAAATCTCAAAAACAGACACAGTAAAAAGATAAAAATTCTGTATCTTAGCAGCCACCACTAGAGGGAGCGCAAAAGCTTACTGCATACGGTTTTAGTATTGAGTTCAATGTATAAATAGTATGCGGTCAGCTCCTCAGCTCCATCTAGTGGTAGATGCAGGCAACCCAAATTTCATATTTTAACTTTAGGTCCAAGCAGGGGCATTTGGAGCTCTGTTTAAAAAAGACCTCCCACCACTATATAAATTAAGAAAGTTTTAACCTATTTAAATTAAAGAAAATGGTGTAGGTTGGTTATTTCTACTATGTTTAATACAGACATATTGCTTCATGCAGTACTGGCACAAAAAAATCAAACTAACAAAAAACGCTATGATCTGGGGCTTTATATTCTTACTAACTGGTTAAATGAACACCACAGGTGCTACTGTTACACAGTGTTCAGCATAGTGCAGAATCTGAGGGAGCGGTGCAGGACACAGGGGGCGGTGCATGACACAGGGGGCGGTGCATGACACAGGGGGCGGTGCATGACACAGCGGGCGGTGCATGACACAGGGGGCGGTCATGACACAGCGGGCGGTGCATGACGCAGGGGGCGGTGCATGACACAGGGGGTGTTACATGACACAGGGATTCAAAGAAAACTAAAGAGAGTATCCCTCTGTTACGTCCCAACATTTCAAGCCCCCACTATTTAAAAAACATTATTTTTCCCATGAATGTTCCTTCAAACACGTGGTGTTGTTCCGATCTTGCCTGTGCTATATGTAGAGTAACATATACCCTGGCATTTATTTGGTACAGATTAAAGATGAGTGAATTGGTTGTCCAATCTGATTTGGTCCAAAGACATCAGAGAATCAAAAAGGGCAATTGGCGCACATGCATTTTTACCCCTGAAATAAAAAAAATACATACACCGCGTTCCAAATTATTATGCAAATGTTATTTTTCGCTGATTTTCCTAAATAGTCGATGCACATGACAGTCAGTATAATCTTCAAGCCATCAACCGTTGGAGTATAATGCGAATTTTATTGAACAAATCTCCTAATGATAACAGATTTTTTTTTAGAAGTAAAAAACTCAAAATGCACTGTTTCATATTATTATTATGCACAACAGAGATCAAAACATTTTAAAGGTTGTAAAGAGAACTAAAATGGTAATTTGTTGAATTTGCAGCATCAGGAGGTCATATTTACAGAAATCAAAAGCACTTTCAATCAAAAAAAAACTTAACAGGCCAATTTACATGTTAACATAGGACCCCTTCTTTGATTTCACCTTCACAATTCTTGCATCCATTGAATTTGTGAGTATTTGGACCGTTTCTGCTTGAATATCTTAGCAGGATGTCAGAATAGCCTCCCAGAGCTTCTGTTTTGATGTGAACTGCCTCCCACCCTCATAGATATTTTTCTTGAGGATGCTCCATAGGTTCTCAATAGGGTTGAGATCAGGGGAACATGGGGGCCACACCATGAGTTTCTCTCCTTTTATGCCCATAGCAGCCATTGACACAGAGGTATTCTTTGCAACATGAGATGGTGCATTGTCATGCATGAAGATAATTTTGCTACGGAAGGCACGGTTCTTCTTTTTGTACCACGGAAGAAAGTGGTCAGTCATAAACTCTACGTACTTTGCAGAGGTCATTTTCACACCGTCAGTGACCCTAAAGGGTCCTGCCAGCTCTCTCCCCATGATTCCAGCCCAAAACATGACTCCGCCACCTCCTTGCTGACGTCGCAGCCTTGTTGGGACATGGTGGCCATTCACCAACCATCCACTACTCCATCCATCTGGACCATCCAGGTTTGCACGGCACTCATCGGTAAACAACACGGTTTGAAAATTAGTCTTCATGTATTTCTGAATCAGCCACAAATCTTTTCACAGTACGATGATCACGCTTACGTTTTCTTGAAATATCCAATGTTTTCATACCTTGTCCAAGGTATTGCACTATTTCATGCTTTTCGGCAGCAGAGAGATCTTTTTTCTTTCCCATATTGCTTGAAACCTGTGGAACGTCCTTCTTAAGTAGTTTTCCTTTGATTGGGCACTACTGGCAAACTAATTTGTGTCTGAGATTGATTACAATGATCCAAAGAGCCCTAAGACACAATACCATCCATGAGTTTAATTGAAAAACTAATAATTAAATGTTTATGACACTTAAATCCAATGTGCATAATAATTAGGAACACGGTGTACTCACCTCCCTTGATCTTCAGTAGCGACGCGTCCCTGCCGGACTCTTGAGATGACGTAGTTTTGTCCCATGCGACCACTACAGCCTGTGATTGGTGGTCATATCAGAAGGGACACGGCAGCAGCGGTGACATTGGACAAAACTAGGTCATCTCAGGAGGCCGGCAGCGAACTGTTGCTGGAGACAAGGCGAGAATAGTATTTTTTTTAAATCTCCTCTTCTCCCCTCTTCATTTTTTTCTAATCTGTAAAAAAAAAAAAAATTGCCACTTTGTTCACCCGAGAGTATTGGGCTACGCCGAATCTGAAATTTTTGGGAAACTCAGACCGAACTCGATTAGTTTCGAATCGATTTGCTCATCTCTAGTACAGATACTTCCACTAGTTTTTGTTTTTTTGGGCATCTTGCCTTGAAATTAAAGGGTCTGTCTTAATGAATACATGTTCTTTTTTTCACATAGAACTATAGCTAGAGAGACAATTATGTGCCGAGCGCTGAATCACCAGTCTGCTCATAGTCACTCGTCCTGTTTTTTTTCAGGCTTTCCAAACTGTGCAATCTGCTTTTATGAGACAACAATACCGCCATGTGTTTCATGTTACTGATTACTGCTCTGCTCATATCTCCTTGGCCTTTACTGTTGTTTTTTTTTCCAAAAGCATTTTTATCATCGCGGTTGGAATCACTCAAAGGATTGTGTATGTGCACGCTTCTACAAGCCCGACTTTCACATATTCAAACGTACCAGAGCATTAAAAGCTGTCCCGACCGAGTATTTGAGGCACCAGCTTTCCAACAAACACATGGGCAGTTATGGTGCTCCATAAAAAGTTATGACTGGTGCAGTGTTTGACCGCTTTCACATCTTTTTTTTTTTTCATGGAAACGAGGATCGGATCTTGGCACAAAGTACAGGGGAAATATTCCATGAGTAGAGAATTTTTCGCCTCTAGTTTGTGACGAGATCCATCCCTCCTTTTTATCTATGAAGATGTACGGGAGAGCAAAGTTCCCAAACGTGATGTTCCAGAGGTCTAAGTCTAAGCCAGCTATGACTTTTTATGGACCAACCCCATGTGCCGTTTCTAATCCCTGATCATCATTATTATGCCTCTTCAATGTTTACCCAGAGAGTATTTGTGGATAAAAAGGGGGAAGATTCTCAGCACTGCCGACATGAAGAGGTGACACTGTAGTACAGTAGTTTATTATTGGCTAAGCATTTTTATCAAGTTATTAATGAACAGACATTACAGGTAAGGTCCTGTTCACATTACATTATAGCCTTCCTTTTTTGGTATTCGTTGGGGGGACTCCTGATGTCACAGTCCATTTATGGACAGTGATGTCAGGAGCAACAACACCAAAGTCCCCTGGCCAGTGCGTCAGAGCCGATCTGGACGGGGACTCTGGTCCTGGGGAAGTCCCTGACGTCACAGTGATGTCAGGAGCTTCAATATCAAAGCCCCTGGCTAGAGTGTTGGAAGAGCTTTGGCTGGGGACTCTGACCCTGAGAAAGCCCCTGACGTCACTGTCCATATATAGACAGGGATGTCAGGAAATTACCCAAGGCCAAAGTCTACGGGTACAAAGCTTCCAATGCTCTGCCCCGAGGATTCTGGCGTTAGAAAGCTCCTGATATCACTGTCTATATATGGACAGTGATGTCGGAAGCTTCCTGACATATACGTTTAACAAATACACTTAGGCTCACATGTCCAAAAAATTTATTACGCACGGTATACACTTTTTCTGCGAGATTCCCTAGAATGGAATAGCATAGTCTGCTACGCTATTCTATCCTCCAAAAAAGAGGTATACTGAAGTATACCAGCCCGAGGGAGACCAAAAGGACACTCTTCTATGAGCTAATGGAGCCCTGTGGCTTAAAAAAATCACTAATGAAGATTTAAACCAATGCCCATTAGCTATGCCTAAAATAAATTACAATCAATAGTAATGTAAGCCGCCGGCATTAGTGAGGTATAAAAAAATGTACGTATATATAGAGCAAATGGTCCCTTCGTTGTATCCTGCTCCCAGTTTTCCCCGTATCCTACTTGTTCCTGAGCTGTATCTAGTGTTGGAGTCGTGTTGTCATCTGCAATGTCCCAGTGTCATCTGCCACGTCTAGTGTCATCTGCCACGTCCAGTGTCATCTGCCACGTCTGGTGTCGTCTACCATGTCCAGTACCATCTACCACACCAAGCATCATCTGTGCCAAGTGTCTACTACATCACGTGTCTGCTTCTTCGAGTATCTGCCAGATAATCTTCCCAGGTACTCTTACCCAGAGACTGTTACTGACTCTTGTTTGGCCAGCTGCTTCTCCGCTAGGACAAAGCGGCCTAGTGGGTCCACATACCCCACAGGCGTGACACCTAAGGCCCCATGCACACGACCGTAAGGGTTTTTACTATCCGCAAATAAATATGCATGTCCGTAGCCGTCCGCAATTGCAGAAGCTCCCATAGACATCTATGGGCAAATCCGTGCCGCAATTGCAGACAAGAATAGGACATGTTCTATAATTTGCGGATCATTCCTACGGCACAGACACTCATCCGTAAATATACGGAAAGGTGTACGTGGCCTATAGAAATGAATGGGTACGCAATTTCATGCGTAATTACCTGATACGTAATTATGGATGATAACTACGGCCTAACCAATTGCTGTAATTTATGCAAAGTTAATGGGCATTGGCTTTTAAGTCTTCATTAGTAATTTTTTTGTCCATTAATGGCCTCATAAAGACGCCGGAACGGCATTAAAATGCGAAGCCTATAATAAACTACTGTTTGAAGTACTACAGTGTCATCTCTTCAGCATTGAGAATCTTCCGCCTTTTTCGGCCAGAAATACTCTATGTGAATGGGTGGTGGTGTCTACACCATCCAGTTTGGGAAAGCTGTAGCCAATCTTTTATGTGAATAAGCCAACGCCATAGTTATGCCTGTGTTTGCACAACATCACAAGTTTGGCATAATACCTACATCTATACACTGGGACTTTATAACTCGGGAGGGGCTACACAATGAGGCACTGTCGTTTTTCTTCCATTTAGATGCATCAATGTTTACTCAGGCACATTGCCAAAATGCCACAGATCAAGAAAAAGATCGATCAGTGATTTGTTGTTTTAACTTATGGAGTTGTCATCCAAAACAACAACCTTTATAGGCCGACCATGATGTTCTGAAGACAATAATGTTTGGCTAACTTAGAAAATCATGTCTGATTTCCTCCAGACCAGCGCCACACCTGTCCATGGGTTGTGTTTGGTATTGCAGATCTGTTCCATTCACTTCAATGGAGCTGAGCTGCAATACCAGACACAACCTATGGACAAATGTGGCGCTCTTACAAAAGAAAGCAGTCATGATTTTCTGAAACTGTGCCACTCCCTAAGTAGTCTAGTCATGCCTGGATGTATGGTGATGTCACAAAGGTGGCACCTTCGAACAAGAAAATGTCATTATGCACTCGTAGCGATTGGTTTAAAGCTCACAGACAGTCAATGATTCACTTACACAGTGCCAACTAAAGGCCCTATTACACCGGCCATAATGCAGCGAGCGCCGATCAATAAGACAGCTCGTTGATCGGCGCTCGTTTGCTGCTATCACACGGAGCTATGTATGGGGATGAGCGGTCGTTATTTTGATACATTATTATCATGTCGGCAGCGCTTCTCCCTGTCACACACCAAGATGTGCTGCCGACAATGATAATATTTAAAACTATACGATCAGTTTGCTCGTTCATCTGCTGATCGCTGCCCTGTTTACATAGGGCAATTATCGCCAACGAGTGTTCTATCAACGATCGTTTGCCCGATAATTGCCCAGTGTAAAACAGACTTTACTACCCCATTCAACTGGTGTCATGTCCATGGCCATGCCGTGCTGAAGTTGTGCTGTGCTGTATACCACGCCTGTCCTGCTACACCACGCCTGACGTCTGCCCTCTGCCGAGTCCCAGCCGAGCCTGTCTTGCTACTGTCCGAGCTGCCACAGGTACACTATACGAACTATAGACTGTGACCTGCGCCATGTTGGCCCCCTGCCATACCGTCAAGGCAGTACGGCCCAGTGGGTCCACGTACCCAGTGGCGGATCATCATTAGGGCGTTTCGGGCGGTCGCCCGGGGCCCAAGGCTCCCAGGGGGCCCAAGGCTCCCAGGGGGCCCATGACCGCCCAAACCCCCTCATGCCCAGTGGCGTCGAGGGAGCCCCGGTGCCAGGACCGCACCTGTCAGGCGAGGGGAGCTTCGCTTCTACTTAGCAGCCGTGGTCTGTGCTGCTTTAGAAGCTCCCCCTCCAGCCCCCCTTCCCTGCTCTAAACATCTCTCCTCTGCTGCTAGCTGTCGGGACATGGGGGAGGGGAGACTGTCGGCGGGCTCTGTGCTGTGAGCAGGAGAAGAGCTGCAGTGAAGACATAAAAGGTAAGTGCATGTGTGTTTAATGTCCATATTCATGTATGTTTAATGTCCATATTCATGTATGTTTAATATCCATATTCATGTATGTTTAATGTTCATATTCATGTGTAGAGATGAGCGAACTTATCAAAAGTTCGGTTCGGCTAGTTCGCCGAATTTCACAAAAAAGTTCGGTTCGGACCGAACTAGTTCTGACCGAACCTGTCACTTCCGTGCGCCGAGCATGCTACTGTCTGGGGTGCTGATAGAGTTAATGGGCTGCACTAACTCTTTCAGCAACCTTCACAGTACATGCTCGGCGCACGGAAAATACAAAATGTAATAAAAAAATAAAAATTATACGTTCGTACTTACTTTCCTCCTGTCCGGCCTCCAGCGATGACGTTTCATCCCTTTTCGCCGCTGCAGCCAATCACAGGCTGTAGTGGCGGTCACGCACGTCAGGATGACGCTTCATCCCACGTGACCGCCTCTGCAGCCAATCACAGGCTGCAGCGGCGACATGAATGAAACGTCATCGCTGGAGGCCGGACAGGAGGAAAGTAAGTATGAACGTATTATTATTTTTTTTGGGCATGTATGTATGTTGGCATGTATGTATGTATGTATGTATGTATGTATGTATGTATGTATGTATGTTGGCATGTATGTATGTTGTCATGTATGTATGTATATCTGTGCATGTATGTTGGCATGTATGTATATATGTGCATGTTTGTATGTATATTTGCATGTATATATTTGCATGTATGTTTGCATGTGTGTATGTTTGCATGTATGTATTTTTGCATGTATGTTGTTATGTATGTATGTATGTTGTCATGTATGTATGTATATATGTGCATGTGTGTATGTATATTTGTATGTATGTATGTTTGCATGAATGTATGTATGTATGTTTGCATGTATGCGTGTTTGCATGAATGTATGTTTGCATGTATGTATGTATGCATGTTTGTATGTATATTTGCATGTGTGTATACATATATATATATATGTATGTATGTATGTATGTTGTCATGTATGTATGTATGTTGTCATGTATGTATATGTGTGCATGTATGTTGGCATGTATGTATATATGTGCATGTGTGTGTGTATGTATGTATATTTGCATGTATATATTTGCATGTATGTATGTTGTCATGTATGTATGTATATATGTGCATGTATGTTTGCATGTATGTTGGCATGTATGTATACATGTGCATGTTTGTATGTATATTTGCATGTATATATGTTTGCATGTGTGTATGTATGTTTGCATGTATGTATGTATGTTTGCATGTATGTATGTTGTCATGTATGTTTGTATGTATGTTGTCATGTATGTATGTATATATGTGCATGTATGTATGTTTGCATGTTTTTATTTTTGCATGTATGTTTGCATGTATGTTTATATATATATGTGCATGTATGTAATTATGTTTGCATGTATTTATGTTTGCATGTATATTTGTGCATGCTTGTATATATGTATGTATCTTTGCATGTTTGTTTGTATGTATGTATGTTTTCATGTGTGTGTGTATGCATGTATGTATGATAGTTTGCATGTATATATGTGTGTATGTTTGCATGTATGTATATTTGCATGTATATATGTGCATGCTTGTATGTATGTTTGTATATATGTATGTATGGCCATGTATGATACTGTCTGCTGGCGCCCTGTATCTAAGTCAACTTCGCGGCAGGCTTCTATACATGGTATAACAGTCAGTATCACACATTAAACTGAATCTAAGCCTACGACATGTTTTATTTCATTATTTTTATTTTTTACAGGTTTGGTGTTTGGACTACGTCGGTTTCGAGGACTACTTAGATGACGTTTTTTTTTCTACAATAAAATGGTTAATGAGGGTTGTGTTGGGGGTGCTTTATTTCAATAAAATATTTTATCTATATCTTTGTCTTTTCTTTTCAAATTTTATTACTACCACTTTAGTAATGGCCGCTGTCTGAGTGACAACATCCATTGCTAAGGCGAGGCTTAGTGTTAGCCGGTGCAGAGGCTAACACTAACCACCATTATTACCCCGGTACCCACCACCACCAGGGGTGCCGGGAAGAGCCAGGTACGATCCAGTACCCGACCATCTGTTGTGATGGTCGGGCTCTGGGGCGGCCGCAGGCTGGTATTATGAGGCTGGGAAGGGCCAAAAACAGTGGACCTTCCCACCCTTGTAATGCTAGGCTGCTGCTGCTGTGTTGTATCTGGCTGGTTATAAAAGTGGGGGGGACCCCCACGTCGTTTTTTTAAATTATTTATTTATTTAAAAAAATTTTTTTTAAAAAGACATGGGGTTCCACCCAATTTATCATAACCAGCCACATACAACACAGTGTTATTAGCCTGGGAATGGACAAAACCAGTGGCCCTTCCCACCAATTGTAATGCCAGACTGCTGCGACCTTGCATATGGCTGGTTATTAAAAATGTGGGGGACCCGTCTATTGCTAAATTTGTTCAATTCAAAAAAAAAAACGACGTGGGGGTCCCCCCCATTTTTATAACCAGCCCGATACAACACAGCAGCAGCAGCCTAGCATTACAAGTGTGGGAAGGTCCACTGATTTTGGCCCTTCCCAGCCTCATAATACCAGCCTACGGCCGCCCCAGTACCCGACCATCACAACAGATGGTCGGGTACTGGATCGTACCAAGCTCTTCCCGGCACCCCTGGTGGTGGTGGGTACCGGGGTAATAATGGGTGGTTAGTGCTAGCCTCTGCACCGGCTAACACTAAGTACCGCCTTAATAATGGACGCTGTCAATCAGCCAACTGCCATTATCTAGGCACTAATAAAGTTTTAAAAAAAACACAAAGACAATTCTTTTTTATTGAAATAAGAAATCCCCAACAAAACCCTCGTTAACCATTTTATTAAAATTTGAAAAAACGTAGATCTACGCAGTAGTCCAACGAATCGAAGACGTAGTCCAATCTGTACATCAAAATCTGCAACAACATAAAAAAACAGTTATCAATGTGAACAATAACAATACTTCTACTCACCTACACACATATATACACGCACACACAAACAAACAAACAACCATACACAAACACACACATATACACAAACACAACAAGATATACACACACACACACATAAACAGACAAACACAC
The DNA here is from genome assembly GCF_050947455.1 of Rhinoderma darwinii. Taxonomy (NCBI): domain Eukaryota; kingdom Metazoa; phylum Chordata; class Amphibia; order Anura; family Rhinodermatidae; genus Rhinoderma; species Rhinoderma darwinii. The sequence goes on along the minus strand of NC_134698.1, from coordinate 11,214,996 downwards.
ATACATATACACGAACTCACACATATACAAACAAAAACACACATATCCAAACACACACACACACAGTTATACACACACATACACGAACACATATACACAAACACATATACAAACAAAAACACACATACCCAAACACACATATACACAAACACATATACACAAACACACCCATATATACACACAAACACACCCATATACACACATATACACAAACACACACATATACAAAAACACACACAAACATCTACACACAAACATATACACAAATACACCCATATATACACAAACATATACACAAACACATATACACAAACACACCCATATATACACACACACATATACACAAACACACATATAAAAACAAAAACAGACAAAGTCACATACCCAAACACACATATATACACAAACACACACAAACACGGTTTCTTTTAAATGCTGCTGGGGAACCCGCTCGATCCACTATATAAGGCTGCGCTACAGTGCAGCATTTAAAAGAAACAGGATCCTGACCTGTCCATAGAGTTTAAGGCAGCACAGAGTATTTCAGGAGATGAGCGTGCAGATTCAGTGCTGCTGTGAACTCTGCTCTTACCATTACGTAGCTCTCAGTCTGTTACCTCTCCTCCACTCCTGTCCTCCAGAACACCTTCACATGATTGGCAAGTCACCACGTAATGGTAAGAGCAGCGTTCACAGCAGCACAGAGTATTTCAGGAGATGAGCGTGCGGATCTTGTGCGGGGTGGTGACTTGCCAATCATGTGAAGGTGTTATTGAGGACAGGAGTGGAGGAGAGGTAACAGACTGAGCTACGTAATGGTAAGAGCAGAGTTCACAGCAGCACAGAATCTGCACGCTCCTCTCCTGAAATACTCTGTGCTGCTGTGAACTACTGTCCCATACTGAAAACATGATTACAGTACGTGACAGTTGTCCTGCAGAGAGGCAGGGACTCCTAGCATCGTACATAACTATGATGCTAGGAGCCGGCTCCCTGCACTGTGTTCGGTCCGGTACTTGCGGCCGAAATACGTCCGTCAATTACGGACGTAATTAGTGTGTGTGCACATACCCTAAATAGTCACTGTCCAGGGTGCTGAAAGAGTTAACTGATCGGCAGTAACTGTTTCAGTACCCTGGACAGTGACTACCGATCACAGTACCTGTAAAAAAAAAGACGTTCATACTTACCGGGAACTCCCTGCTTCCTCCAGTCCGGTCTCCTGGCCGTTGCCTTGGTGACGCGTCCCTCTCGACATCCGGCCCGACATTCCTTGATGACGATGCAGCCCATGTGAGCGCTGCAGCCAATCACAGGCTGCCGCGGCCTCTGCAGCCAATCACAGGCTGCAGAGGCCTCTGCAGCCAATCACAGGCTGCCGCGTCAGAAAAGGTCGGACTGGAGGAAGAAGAGGGACTCGTCACCAAGACAACGACCGGGTACGTATGAAATGCTTTTTATTTTATTTTTAATCAGCAGCCTCTTTTCTCTATCAGTGATTGATAGAGATAAGTGGCTGCCGATTTGTATAATGTTTTTGACCGGGTTCGGTCAAAACGGGTTCGGCCGAACCCGGTGAAGTTCGGATTCGCTGCGAACCGAACTTTTCCGGAAGTTCGGACCGAAACTGGGTTCGGTTGTCCCGGTTCGCTCATCTCTATTCATGTGTGTTTAATGTCCATATTCATGTGTGTTTAATGTCTATATTCATGTATGTTTAATGTCCATATTCATGTATGTTTAATGTTCATATTCATGTATGTTTAATGTTCATATTCATGTATGTTTAATGTTCATATTCATGTGTGTTTAATGTCCATATTCATGTGTGTTTAATGTCCATATTCATGTATGTTTAATGTCCATATTCATGTGTGTTTAATGTCCATATTCATGTGTGTTTAATGTCCATATTCATGTGTGTTTAATGTCCATATTCATGTGTGTTTAATGTCCATATTCATGTGTGTTTAATGTCCATATTCATGTGTGTTTAATGTCCATATTCATGTGTGTTTAATGTCCATATTCATGTATGTTTAATGTCCATATTCATGTGTGTTTAATGTCCATATTCATGTGTGTTTAATGTCTAAATTCATGTGTGTTTAATGTCCATATTCATGTGTGTTTAATGTCCATATTCATGTGTGTTTAATGTCCATATTCATGTGTGTTTAATGTCCATATTCATGTGTGTTTAATGTCCATATTCATGTATGTTTAATGTCCATATTCATGTATGTTTAATGTTCATATTCATGTATGTTTAATGTTCATATTCATGTATGTTTAATGTTCATATTCATGTGTGTTTAATGTCCATATTCATGTGTGTTTAATGTCCATATTCATGTATGTTTAATGTCCATATTCATGTGTGTTTAATGTCCATATTCATGTATGTTTAATGTCCATATTCATGTGTGTTTAATGTCTAAATTCATGTGTGTTTAATGTCCATATTCATGTATGTTTAATGTCTAAATTCATGTGTGTTTAATGTCCATATTCATGTATGTTTAATGTCCATATTCATGTGTGTTTAATGTCCATATTCATGTATGTTTAATGTCTAAATTCATGTGTGTTTAATGTCCATATTCATGTATGTTTAATGTCCATATTCATGTATGTTTAATGTCCATATTCATGTATGTTTAATGTCCATATTCATGTATGTTTAATGTCCATATTCATGTGTGTTTAATGTCCATATTCATGTATGTTTAATGTCTAAATTCATGTGTGTTTAATGTCCATATTCATGTATGTTTAATGTCCATATTCATGTATGTTTAATGTCCATATTCATGTATGTTTAATGTCCATATTCATGTATGTTTAATGTCCATATTCATGTATGTTTAATGTCCATATTCATGTGTTTACAAGGTGTACTTTGTGTACTATGCATACTTTGTGTATAATGTGCGTACTTTGTGTATAATGTGCCTACTTTGTGTACTTTGTGCATAATGTGTGTACTTTGTGTACTGTGTGTACTTTGTGCATAATGTGCGTACTTTGTGCATAATGTGGTACTTTGTGTACTGTGCGTACTTTGTGCATAATGTGCCTACTTTGTGTACTTTGTGCATAATGTGCATACTTTGTGCATAATGTGTGTACTTTGTGTACTTTGTGCATATTGTGTGTACTTTGTGCATAATGTGCGTACTTTGTGCATAATGTGCGTACTTTGTGCATAATGTGCCTACTTTGTGCATAAGGGGCGTACTTTGTGCATAATGTGCGTACTTTGTGCATAATGTGCCTACTTTGTGCATAAGGGGCGTACTTTGTGCATAATGTGCCTACTTTGTGTACTTTGTGCATAATGTGCCTACTTTGTGCATAATGTGCCTACTTTGTGTACTTTGTGCATAATGTGCCTACTTTGTGCATAATGTGCCTACTTTGTGCATAATGTGCGTACTTTGTGCATAATGTGCGTACTTTGTGCATAATGTGCTTACTTTGTGTACTGTGTGTACTTTGTGCATAATGTGCGTACTTTGTGCATAATGTGCGTACTTTGTGTACTGTGTGTACTTTGTGCATAATGTGTGTACTTTGTGTACTGTGTGTACTTTGTGCATAATGTGCCTACTTTGTGTACTGTGTGTACTTTGTGCATAATGTGCCTACTTTGTGTACTAGTGATTAGGTAGTGTTAGCAATAGTTACGGAGCGGCAGGGTGGTGGTGGAGAAGGGGGGCCCAAGTTTGGGTAACAGCCCAGGGCCCATGGTCTTCTTAATCCGCCACTGCACGTACCCAACGTGACACTGGTATAAAAGTGCAGTCCACTCCTTTAACCGTTGATGAACATCTTGTGGGTGTGCTTTTTTAAGGTTTATATGTCTCAGGATCCCTTTAATAACTGGCAATATGTGTTCGTACTGATCATCGATGCTGCGGCTACAGAAGGGAAGCGGATGGGTGAACAAGGTCTTAAAATGCTTTTTTGTATTGACTGCTATGGGATATAGACAACTGGCAATTTTCTGGAATAAATACAATGAAAAATATGGTCTTTAGGCAAAAACGCCCAATTTATGAAGCCGCTGTGCGACTTTGTTAGGAAAAGTAGGCAGGTTTGAGACTTGCACATGGCACTGATAATCAGAGTCGGACTGGCCCACAGGAGAACCAGGGCCCAGGCTCCAACACAATAATGGCCCAGCAGGTCCAGCAGAAAACAACCCCATTTGGAGCGAATCACTTGCCATAAGGGTCTATTTCTTATGGGATGATTCATAAATTACCTATTAGACATTACTGATGATACATGATGAAATTAAAGTGGACGTATACATGTTCTATATAGATGGAAGGCGGGCCCTCAGAATCATCTCCTCTGGTGGGCCCAAAGAGCCCCAGTCCGACGCTGCTGATGATCTCTGCCACTTTATTTCTGCCATTTCACATTTATCAATAGGGCATACTCCTTGTTGATGACCGTGGCACTAGCTGCACGGTGGAGAGATACTGGCATATCCGTTGGCAAGGGGCTCCAGCATTAATAAAGTCTTATGTATCACAAAAAAATGAATATAACCAAAAGTTGAAGTCGCACTATAGTTACCAACACATACACAGTAAATAGAGATTAGAAAGACTGAAGGGTTAGTGTTGCTTTAAGGGGATAGCTATAATTCATAGACTCCAGCTGAACAGTGACATCTAATGGGCTGATACAATAAATTAGATGTTTTCTTACAGGGCAATGAAGACCCTATGCCCGAGATGGCAAGCTACATCGAAGATTTTGCATCACCTATGTGGTAACCCGGGGATTTCTAGTATATAATTGGCCTCAGGGGAATAAAGAAAAGGTTTGCATCTCTCCACCTACAGATTCTAAACTTTTACATTTCCCATTTTCTGATTTTGTAAACAAGTTTTACTCAAAATCAGAAAGACTTACATACCGTAGAGGCTTTCGTGTGGCTGCGATGGGGCCCTTCCTAGTTGGTCCCATCCTCTTTGCTACTGGGTAGTGAGAACTTGTGCCAGACTCGCCCCTCCTCAGAAACTACATTGGGGTGGATAACTGGCCCAATGGTCATGGAAAGAGCATGGAGGGGGAAACAAACATGTCTGTCCTTGGTGGCAAATTATAGCACCATAATGTGGTGGCCCATTTCGATCATTACCTTGGGTCCCTCACTCTGACTATGTACACCAATAGCAAAAATAATAGGTTCCTATACAGAGTGTTGGACTGGGGTTCCTTGGACTTAACAGACCAAGTGATTCTGAGGGCCCACCCTCCATCTATACAGAAAAAGTATATGTTTCCTTTTAATTGTGCACTTATACATATCATCAATAGGGTCTAATAGGTTATTAGTGAATCAAGCCATAAGAAATAGACCCTAATGGCCAGTGATTGGCTCCAAAGTCAGTTCCAAATGGGATTGTCTTCTGCTGGACCAGGTTATGGGCCCACCTGAGGATCTTCTGGTACTCCGGTGGGCAAAACACTTGTGACAATGCACTTATTTTATTGTATTTATCCCAAATCGCTATAACTATAGCTAAAAGGGTGTAACTAAAAGTGCAAAATGAAATAAAAAGAGTACAAGTAGCAAATAATGATAATAATAATTAATAAGAACATCTTCCAGGAGATATCCCGTTGGTTTCCAGAAAAAGTATTCGAGAAGCAATGTGTTCCGAATGCTTAATCTTTAAAATTTTGGTGTTTGCAAGTTTTAGGAAGTTTTCCATTCTTCAAGTATTTTTTTGTAAGAAACTTGATCACACAATTAATTTTGCATCCGACTAATGAAGAAAAAGTTGTCTGTCAATATTTTGCATGAGAGATTGAAGTTATATACTGTGTAATACTGGAGATTAAATGCCAGGTTGACAGCTGGCGCCCATCATTAACTGGCCGTGAATCAGCAATTACTCCATATGTAGCTATTTCATCTCCTGAGTCTCATTAGTATATAACCTCCTCCCGTTCCCATACAGTCATGTAAAGCTGGTGTTTCCAAAGCATTGGCGCCCATAGTCAGGAGACGTGAGGACGGCAGTTTTCACCCTAGAAGGTGGAACCATCACCGTGCTCCTTACCCTCCCTTCTCCGCTAAAGAGCTGAAATAAATTGAGTGTGTCCCAAAAGAGCCATGTTAGGCTTTCAGATGAGGAGTGCTGATACCAGCAGGACAGATATAGGCTTTGGCAGAAGCCAATCATTCATCTAAAGGATTATCAGCTGGGGATGAGTCTGCTAGATCAAACTCCAAGTATGGCTCTCGGAAGGATTAACACTTTCATCCAGTAATCTCTGCTTGTGTCTTGAGTTATACAGTAGATGTGATCCAGCGTCCTCACATACACTCTTCTAGGATCAAGCTGGCATACTCTATTTCTGTACCCAGGCAGCGACTACCTACCAAGCTACACGTTATATCAAGAAACGGTCAATAGACTCGGCTATTAGGATAACGGGAAGGAAAAAAAAAACGGATGTTGTAGAGATGCGCCATGGAGGAAAATATGACTATTAAGGATAATAGACACAACAGGGCAATTATCACTTCGACAGCAGATTGAGACTGGGCTGGTAGGACATCGAGGTGTAAGGAGCCACTTTGCGATTACAGAGTACTATATTTTTATAACAAAATAAAGTTAACATTTACGGCACAGGGAACCCCGTAAAAAGGAAATTAAAAAAATAATGGAGGAATCACTTTTTTTTTCCCATTCCACTCCACAGAGAATTTTTTTCCTATTTCCCCGTACATTATATGGTATAATAAATGGCGGCATGAAAAGCTACAAATTGTCCTGCAAAAACCAAGCCCTCATACGACTATATAGAAAATAAAAAAGTTATGACTTTTGGAAAGTGGGGAGGAAAAGGTGAAAATTAAAATACGAAAATTTTCTGCAAATAGAATGGGCTAAATAATACCGCCATATAATGCCAAGATAGTAAAAGGTTAATAGTAAAGACCTGGTGGTCTAGGGCAGTGAAAGGGTTATGCCATCACTTTCTGATTTGTGGGTAATCACAGTGCTGCTTTTTCCTTCACAGCAGCGCTCGGCCACATAATACTGAAAACTGAGACGATTTTCCCGGGGTGAATAAACGGCAATAAGGATGGTAAATTGAACCCGGAGACATAGGCTGAGCGCTGCTGCAGCAAACAGAGGTCTTGATATACATTGTTGGCACCAAATCACAGGACAAAAGACTCTGGCACCAAACCAGCCTCATCTTTCCAGTGGTGATTGTTCCCCATCTCGTCACTTGTCAGATTATCCTGTTCTAGTCCGGCTCTCTGAATCACATTTACACTGTCCTGATGACTTGCTCTGTAATACTCACTCCCCGCTCCCATCTATTCTCCCTGTCTTACCTCCTCACTTTGCTGTTCCTGTAATCTTACTTCCTCAGTCGGTGTCTCTTTTAAAGGGAATGTGTCCACCTAATCTCCAACTGTGCACAATTTCAGGGATTATCACTCGTCATGGATTTTCTGCCGGTGGTACCTTTATTCCATGCCAAGGGGTTGTAAAAAATAAGAAAAAAAAAAGAGTCTTCAGAAACTGCGCCACTCTTGTTTTAGAGTTGTTCTTGGTATTGCAGTTCAACTCTAATAAAGGCTGAGGCTGAACTGCAATAACAGACACAGCCATGGGCAAGAGGGGCGCTGTTTAGGAAAGAAAACAAAGCACTAGTGAGACTAAAATGTTTATTATTATTATTGTTCTTTGCTACAGTTGTGGTAGAAGAATCAAAGACACTTTTTTGTTTTTGGGGGAAAAAAGGTTTCCTATAGGGACAACCCCCTTAAATATGGCCTATTAGGGCACCTGGTCGTCATATTTAGGAGTCCCTCAGACAGGATCCACCTGATAAGTCACTTTTGCTCTGGCAGACTCAACACCTTTTAAATTAATTTGAATGGGTGCCATGTAATACTAAATTTTCCCTACAGAGGGCGCATGGAGCTTCCTTTGGTCATAACAACTGATCGCTGGAGGTTAGAGTAGCGGGACTTGTGATGTTCAGTTAATTGCCAAGGCAACTTTTTTCTAAGAAGGGGTTGTCCAGAAGGGAAAATAAGAATTTTCTAACAGATTAATGAGATGTTTAGAGTTATTCTAGACCTGACTTTTTTTAAATTGTACTATGTGAATCAGAGATAAACCTCGTGGACTCTGCATGCCCGGGGCCCCTTTACTGGAGACATGTGCAAAAAATCATCTACTTTATTGATAGCTTCAGTGAGGGAGCCACATATGGGTCCTGTCATCTGCAATTGACTAAATTGGGCCTGTGGGTGACTTCAGGTGCCCGATTGGCCAACCACAAAGTCCACCCCTGAGGATTAAGTAATATTTACAACCAAGTATCTCTTTAATTGTTGTTCAGTTCAATCAGGACATATACATAGAATCCCCCCGTCTGCTCCATGTCCTGCTGTGCCCTACGTTTCCCAGGCTTTCTCTCTCACCATTTTTTTATTATTCCTTCTCCGCCACTTCCTCTCCGTTCTCCTGCTCACGGCTTTCTCGCTGCCATCGATCCTTGTTATTGATTGGCACAAATTAATTTAAGTGATTTTACCAGAAGGAGAACTAAGGACACCAGAAATCTGCAGCTGCAGAGATGTGATTATTAATAATAGATCATATTTAGGTTGGCCCTGTAGAACGAATGCACGTACTGTCTCCATTCAAAAGGACTGTCTACAGTAGGATCTTGACCCATAGACATGCAAAGTGGGGTACAGGTGGGCACAGTTATTACCTCTATCAAGGTATATAGATTATATCTATTCAAATTATGGTTTAGGTATAGATATCGTGTACGTATTAACGCCTTAAAAATGTCCGTAAACTCTACTTCTCCTGGGTCTTTTTATGGTAGTATGATCGCTAAAAGGGTCCACTAACTTCTTTGACAAGTGGGCACAGTTATTACATTAATCAGGGTATATACATTGTATCTATGCAAATTATGGTTTAGGTATAGATAGCGTGTATGTATGAACTGCTCAAAAATGTACCTATATTTTTCATTTTCTAAGTCTTTTTATTGTAGCATGATCACTAAAAGGGTCCACCAACTTTTTTTGACAAATGGGCACAGTTATTACCTCAATCAAGGTATATACATTGTATTTATTCAAATCAAGATTTAGGTATAGATAGTGTGTAGGTATGAACTCCTCAAAAATGTCCCTAAACCCTCCATTTTCTAGGTCTTTTTATGGTAGTATGTTAACTAAAAGGGTCTACTACCTTTTTTGACAAATGGGCCCAGTTAATATCTCAGTCAAGGTATATAGATCTATGTATTGAAATTATAGTTTAGGTATAGATAGTGTGTACATATGGTTTAGGTATATAGTGTATACATATGAACTTCTCAAAAATGGCCCGAAATTCAAAATTTTCTAGGTCTTTTTATGGTTGTATTATAATTAAAAGTGTCCACCAACTTTGTGTCTGTGTCAAGAAGTGTTGGTAGGCATCAGGAATCATCTAGAATGGTTGAATTGAACAGTCTTGGGGTATGTGCACACGATAGCTTCCTTTTATGTCTGAAATTATGCGAGGCGTCTTTGACGGCCGTAATCTTGAGCTGCTCTTCATTGAATGCAATGAAGAATGGCTCAAATTACGTTGCAAAGAAGTGTCCTGCACTTCTTTGCCGAGGCAGTCAATTTACGCGTCGTCGTTTGACAGCTGTCAAACGACGACGTGAAAAATGACAGCTCGTCGGCACAGTATGTCGGCAAACCCATTCAAATGAATGGGCAGATGTTTGCCGACGTATTGTAGCTGTATTTTCAGACGTAAAACGAGGCATAATACGCCTCGTTTACGTCTGAAAATAGGTTGTGTGAACCCAGCCTTGTGAGGTTCCCTCAGCTAAGGCTACATTCAGACGAGTGTAGCTAACCTCGAAAGTGAAAAACTGGTGCTTTTTTCGACTGAGGTTCCCCCCTTGCGGGACGCGTTGTTACGGATCCACCATAGACTTGAGTCTATGGAGGGATGCGTGAAGCATAAAAAAAATAGGACACGTCCTTTTTTTCACGGACCCTTCACACGCTCCGTTAAAATAACAGGCGTGTGAACGGCCCCATTGAAATACATGAGTCCGTGTGATGGCCGTTGTTTTAACAGCCGTCACACGGGCGTGATACACGCTCGTCTGAATGAGCCCTAAGGGTGTTTACAATAAACACACAAGATGAGACCCATGGTGGACCTTCACCTGAAGATACACTATCTGGCCAAAGGTATGTAGACACCTGACTATCACACCTACAGTATATGAGCTTGTTGGACATCTCATTCCAAAACCATAGGTATTAATATGGAGTTGCCCCCCCCCCCCTTCGCAGCTATAACAGCCTCCAATCTTCTAGGAAAACTTTCTACAAGATTTTGGAGTGTGTCTGTGGAAATTTTTGCCCATTCAACCAGAAGAACATTTTTGAGGTCAGACACTGATATTGGATGAGAAGGTCCGGCTCACAATTTGGGTCCAATTAATTTCAAAGGACTTAAGGTCAAGGCTCTGTGAAGCCACTCGAGTTCATCCACACCAATCTCCTTACACCATGGTTTTATTTGCACAGGCATGCCGGATCAAGAAAGGGCCGAATCTCGAACTATTACTGCAAAGTTGGAAGCATACAATTGTCTGAAATGTATTTGTATGCTGTAGCATAAACTTTAACCTTCACCGGAAATAAGGGTCCGAGCCCATACCCTGGAAAACAACCCGAGATCAATATCCCTCCTCCACCAATGGTCCAGATTACATTCCATTGCTCGGGGCTTTTACAGCTCAGTCGGTTGATTGGCTATTAGAGTCTCACATTTGGTGATGTCACTGAATCACTATTCTCAGTTATCTCAGTCAACTGCAGGCCTAAAATACATATCAAACTAATTTTGGGATCTGCCTATGATTTGTGGAGGGTTTCTGAGAATGGAATTTTTTGAATTTTTTACTGAGGATAGTGCTTTGAAAAATCCTCTAATCTTCTTTACTCTAAATGTCATTTGTTCAAGTACTACAGTTTGCAAACATAATTAAGGTTGAAAAAGAACAACAACATATCCATCTGAATATCACGGCATACAGGAAATCAATGGCGGAGATAATACAGAATATTTCCTTCCATAATGCAGTGAACCTTTTACATACTAATTTTATTGAAGGACTGCTAAGCTCTCAAGAAAGTTTGTATCGGGAGTTAGAAAGAAACTATATCACAATGCGACTGATTCACTGAGTATTCGATTAAATTCGATTAGCAGTATGTGTGACCTATGGGACGGATATGACAGTCAGCAGATAGAGATTTCTAAGCAAGTACCGGTCATCCTCCGGTACTCTGGTGGGCCAGTCCAACCCTAATTATGGTTATTTTAAGGGGCTGCCTCATGAAGATCACTTTTTATACTGTCAGGGCATAAGGATGTCATAGAGAGGGGTATAATAATAATCTTCATGAGACAACGCCTTTAATATAACAATAAATTGGGTTGGAATGGCCCACCAGAGGGTTCCCAGTGGGCCCAGGCTGTCTGAGCCAGAGCGAAGATCCACTATATAAGAGCAGCTCCCGTTCTGGCAGTCTTGTATCGTTCATGTATTACAAATGAATAGCCGGCATGTAATACTACATTTCCCCTTCAGCAGCCGCAGCAGAAACAGGAAGTACCCACTGTGATCAGATGATCGACGCAGCATCTCCTTCCTGTCTGTGGTTATCTGAGTTGCTACATTTTTTTTACAAACAGCTGAAAATGTCCTAAAATAAGAAAAACAGTCAGAATTGACCCATTCTTTCCTCTGGAAAAAACAGCGCTAATGATCCGACGGTCCTCTAGGTGTTTGTCTTTATGCGGCCAGCATGTGACCACTGCAGCCAATCAGAAGCCTCAGCAGGGATGTGTTATATTCCTGACATCATAGTGGCCATCACTGATGGTTCATGCCAGAAATACAACACATGACCGCTGAGGGCTCTGACTGGCTGCAGCGGTCACATGCTGGCCACATGCAAATATACCCTGGGAGGACCACCGGATGGTCAGCATTGGATCGCCGGGGGAAAGAAAAGTTGAGTACTGATTTTTTTAATTTTTTTAATGTAGGACATTTGCAGCTAAAATTTTTGAACAACTCAGATGACCCATTTAAGTTTGAGATATATGAAGGCATTCTACACCACTTGATGAACCCTATGGATCAAACACTACCTTCTCATGAGATTCCCATATTTCAAGAACCTAATGACCAAAAAATGTCAAGAGTGATTTCATTAGCTCCAGAATCTACCTTTATTGAATCTTCTTCAGGATTACAATGCAATGTGTTGCGGTATCCTTACAGCACCAGGTTGGAAGTGGCGCTGTGCAGGGAAGAGAGGCCGCTGAGCTTCCTTAGAGGGGTTTTGCCATAATCAATATGTATCACCTATAGACAGAGCAGGTAATGAATATGCGATTGTAGGGTCTGACCAATGGGAGACCAGGCTTACCTGGCCGTTCATGGGCGCCCCATATGAATGGAGTGGTACTGCGCATGCTCGTCCATCGCTCCACGCATTTCTATGGGGTTGGCAGTATTAAAAGTGGCAAATATTGGTTGCGGGGGGCACTAGTATAGAATAAGAATCAGGGACCAGAAGTCTCATGCTGCATCTCGGAGTGTTGGCAACTACAGTATAGTAAGTTAATGCGTCAAGGGCTACGAGGGCATAAGAACTTGTACCTAGCGAGAAAGCTAACTTTATACCAATCTGTGCCACATCTGTTTTTTACACTTTGTTCTTTTCTGGTACGTTACGTTGTGTTTTCCTGTTTTGTACAAAAGTGAATTATTCATGCAATGAGTCACATAATTTATTCCAAGCACATGTCACTGTAAAGATGGATATCAAACTACTTCAAATGTCACCACGTGAAATTACATTATAAGTGCACTGTTACTGTTGACCTCACCTCCAATATTGCCCGATTCCTTGGCATTAAGGGCAATCATGTAGGTTTGGGTTCTTATTTTCTCAGTTACAAGTTCAAAGCATGCATTTATTTGTGCCAATATAATCTGGTAGTGGTACTACTCGTGACAGATTAGATGTTGTCAATGATTGCATTAAATATTTCTACCACTGGGGGGTGCTTTAAAGTATGGTACCATATATGCCTGAATAAATGTGATTTGTGGCCTCAGTTGCTGAACGGCACACCAAGTGGTTAGATATGGAATTGCAAGTAAAACATAGCAATGGTTTAAATACCATACCTATGAATATGGAAAATTTGTGTTGTTATTGTGAGTGGTGCTGTATAAGGGGGGAAAAAAACAAAAAAATTATAGGCGCTTAACTGAACACCGCGGATCAGTGCGAATCCCATTCTAAATTAATTCAATGTCTAAAATACAGAAACTAGAACAGGGGGAGGAAACCTCCAGCTCACCAGCCCAACGCCTGATAGTCCTGCCTCGCTCGGATCTCCGCAACGGTCCACGGTAGGCAATAATAGGATAGAGAAAGTTGATCCAGCGTTGCAGGAATGTGGTTTAAAAAGGAACGTATTCCCAATTTTATTCGTATCAAAAGGCTTAAAATTCGATATCAGGTAAATTTGGCATCAAGGCAGTAGTCGGTAGGTATAGTGGGGCTACGCGTTTCAAGCACGTCAAGTGCTCTTAGTCATGGCATTCATTCACTCATGAATGAATGCCATGACTAAGAGCACTTGACGTGCTTGAAACGCGTAGGCCCACTATACCTACCGACTACTGCCTTGATGCCAAATTTACCTGATATCGAATTTTAAGCCTTTTGATACGAATAAAATTGGGAATACGTTCCTTTTTAAACCACATTCCTGCAGCGCTGGATCAACTTTCTCTATTCTAAAATACAGAACTTCAAACTAGAAGTCAGGCCAATAGCTATGAAAAAGGCGCTGAGCATGGCCAACCCCCTGTGGCGGAACGGGTGACGGTTACAGGCATTGTACCCAAATAAAGGTTAAGCCTGCCGCAAACCGTCGCACTCCCGCCATCCGGGTGCCATAGCTTAGATGGCGCCCGGTGCTAGATGGGGATATGTCCCCTCAAACTGCATTACGTTATGTTTGATAACCAGTTGATTTATTTTATATTGTATTCAGTGCTGCTTCACTGTCCTCCCCTCTAGGGTTAATCTGATACTGTAGGAGAGTGAGTCACAGGCTGCAAGCGGGAACTTGTCTGAATGTAAATAAGAAAAAGGAGGGGGCAAGAGCAGAAAGCACATGGCCTGATTCCTGAGGGAGGGGGGAGTGAGGGAGATAGCGGTGCTGTGTGAGATCTCAGCGAGTTGCTGTCCAGGAGAGGATGAGATAGCAGTGTGAGCTGCAGGCAGGGGCTATCTACCTCAGAGATGGTACCTGACCTAGGGACAGTAATAGAGGGCAAGTGCTGGAGTCCCATCTAACTAAGGAGGATCTGGAGACACCCCAAAGGATGAAAGGTACAGTGGAGAGACCCCATAGTGAGGTAGCCTGTCCCATCCAGCCCAGAGGGGAGAAGCAGCGGTGCCTTGTTTCTGTGTGTGTCTGTCCCTGTTAATAAACGCGCCTCTGTGGCTTGTCCCCTGTTAATCTGTGTCGCCTGAATCTATCGCCCACATTCTCTAGGCGTAAACCGACCCCCACTAACTCAAAAAGTCATTGGTCGTTGACTGGCAAAAACTACCTCTGTAGGAAACTTCTAGGGAACCATGGGTGAAGGACCGCCTTTCCCTTGGAAAGGTGAGAATTGTCAGATCGCTAGAGGCCCCACCACTGGGAATCCCACCGATCATGAGAACAGGGGTCCAGAGCTCCCCCCCATTGCTCCTCATTGCAGGTGCACTTGATTGGAGTGGCTGTCGATCATGCACCCACTACTCCATTGAATATCTATGGTACTAATGGGAAAAGCTGAGCGCTGTACTTGGCTGTTTCTGTCATTACCATAGACTTTCATGTCCTCCTCACTGCGATCGAGCAGTGAAGAGGAACAGGGTGTTTGGGACCCCATTTTCACGATCAGCGTTAGAGCCCCCAACGATCAGACAATGTGAATAGGTGACAATTGTCTATTCTGGGCATACTTCTTTAAAGGGGAACCACCTCTGCCTCGACCCTTAGGCCCTGTTCACACAGTTTTTTACAGGCGGAAAAATCTGCCTCAAAATTCCTTTTCGCTGCGTTTTTCGGCTGCGGCCATTGAGCACCATGGCCAAAAAATGCAGACAAAACCGCTTTCTCTGCCTCCCATTGATGTCAATGGGAAGTCAGAGACGGAAACGCCTGAAGAAAGGGCATGACGCTTCTTCTTCCTGCAAGCGTTTTTTTTTCCGCTCACAGGAAAAATCGCCTAGGACTTCAATTGAAATCAATGAAAGGCGATATTGAGCTTTTTTTGGTGCGGTTTCCGCGTCAAAAACCATGCAAAAAAACTCAGTGAGAACAGGGACATACAGTTACATGAGAAAGCAACTCCCGGAGTTAAAGAACTTCCTTCTCAAACTCATTTCCCATTTTGCTTAACATTCTGTAGGTCTTTCTCGAATACTCATACATCATTTTATCTAATCATCATTTGTGAACGTGGTTGTCTGTTGTAAACTAACCCTTTCTTCTCGAATGGTCTCCCAGTAATATGCTGATCACAGTTGAGTCCTCCAATGTTATAAAGCGAGGATCTGGCAGCTAGTGTTTGATTTCCCTGCAGCACCACTACAGGAGAACTGAAGAATTACACAAATCACTGGGCTATCCATGTAATGCATGGACATGGGGGTGTCCTCCAGACCGAGAGACACTTTTTCTGATCCTGTCCACTTTAAAGTCCGTATGTAGTATTCGTACAGACCTTTTTTGAAAACATATTCTGGATTCTTGACCTGGGAACCACTATTAGGCAAAATATCTACAGACAATGGTCATTGTGTTGTTTCTTAGGAATGGATGAGTATATTTTATAGAAACCATTGGTTTTAGGCACCATAGACTATGTATCAGTTCTCATATGGGCAATTGGGGTTACCCTCAAATGGGAGGGTTATCACTCAACTTGATTACATTGATAGAGGTCTATGCCACTATAAAGTTGCCCACAGTGGACAAGAATGTTGACTGGAACCAGAAAAGTCGCTCTTGAATCAAGAATATTTTGGAAGGTAGGGATCCTGCACATCATGAATACTTCTTACAGGACTATTGATTTTTGGATAATCTGCAAGTAATATGAGGCCCAGACGTTACACGCTACTGAAGACGTTGAAAGAACACGCTGTGACCGTTTCCTTAAACCTTTGCTCCATAGCTGCATGGCGATGAACCTTATTAACATTGACTTTGAGATGTTCCTCAAGAAGAGCACACAGGTAAATCCTTCTTCTCTGGCTTCAAAGGTGTTAAGGGACGAGAATTTTGGAGGAATTAATGAAAAGCTTTTACTAGTGAGAAAATTCCTAGCTTGTGCTAAGCTTCTCAGGGCTTTAATCAAACAGCACGCTGTCAGTGTGAGACATACAATCCTAACCTCTCATTTCACAGCTGGAACATCTAACATACTGTATCTCTCTCTTTGTACAAAGGACGAGCTGGAAGCTGAGGGCATGATAACATGCTGAGTACGACCCAACAAACTTGCAATTAAAAACCAAAAACATATGTGCGCAGATATTGTACGAGAACACGGGTACATACAAAAACACTCAGGAGCAGTCTCGAAAACAGAACATGTTTCGAACGTGCGAAGGACTCAGGCTCGTGACTTGGTTTCTGTTATTATGTAGACACATTACGTTTTTCACGAGGCTACACATGTCTCCATTAAAAGTTTTTAACAAAAAAATACGGAAGGGATGATATTGGGGGACAGGGAGGGATTGTGGAGAATGTTTGACATTTTGGATGTTCATAGATCCAAGTAAAAAATCTGGTTAACCACTTTTGGAGTTGACCAGATGGACCGAGCCATTTTTTGGATTTTCGTTTTAATTTTTTCCTCCCCACGTTTAGGAAGCTTTACATTTTTTATTTTTCCGTCAATATAGCTACTTGTTTTTTTGCGGGACGAGTTGTAGTTTTTAACGGTACCATTTGTTGTACGATATAATTTATTGGGAAACTGGAAAAAAATTCTTTGTGAGGTGGAATAGAAAAAAAACAGCGTTCATCAATCTTTTGAGGGGTTTCGTTTTTAACGCTTTCATCGTACGGCAAGAATGGCATGTTATCTTTATTCTACCAGTCAATACGATTATGGCAATACCAAACTTATATTGTTTTTTTATGTTTTACTACATTTACAAGGATGAAACTAATTGTTAAAAATAAAATTTGTGTTTTGTCGCCATATTCTGAGAGCCATAACTTTTTTGATTTTTCTGTCGATTGAGCGGGATGAGGGCTTATTTTTTGCGGGGTGAGCTTTAGTTCTCTGGTACCATTTTGGGCTACATAAAACTTTTTGATCACTTTTTATAAAAATTTCGTGAGATATGAAGTGACCAAAAAATAGCGATTCTGGCATTTTATATATTTTTGATTTTTACGACATTCACCGGGCGCATTAAATAATGCTATAGTGTAAGAGTTCGGCATTTTATAGTCGCAGCTATACCAATTTTGTATTTTTTTTTATTTTTTACATTACATCAGAGAATTAAATGGGAAAAGGTTTGTTTTTTTAACTTTCAATATATATATATATTTTTTTTTTTTTACAGTACTAAAAATTTTATTTAACTTTTTTTTTTTACATTTCATCAGTCCTGGGCTGCCATGACCAGCATTAGCGCCCCCCAATCGCTTTACGGAGGGCAATGAGCTGTCAAAGGGGGACGCCCCCCTTGCTTGATCGCAGCATCCAAGGGGTTAAACAGCCAGGAACAGCGCGATCACTGTTCCTGGCTGTTAGTCCCACTGTGTACGGAGCGTGCTCAGCGGGTGTGCCCGCTCCGAATACTACCTCCCCACCACAACGCAATAGTACGTCGTGGCGTGGGAAGGGGTTAAGGAGCCAAGCGCCTGGACATAGGTCACTAGATCATCAATGATCAGGAGCAGGCCACTAGACCACCAGTTACAAGTCTGAAGGAAAGGTGGCTACAAGACTCGCAGATATTAAACAAGTCAATCCCACTTAACGGAATAATATTTCATGTGTTCATGAAGAAAAACAAAAATCAAATATCAGATTCACATAAATATTTAGACCCTTTTCTATAGTAGTCAAAGTTGAGCTCCTCTTTTCATTGCTAATCCTTGAGATGTTTCTACAACTTTATTGGAGTCCATCCATGGTATATTTAATTGATAAGACATTATTTAGAAAGGCAAACAATTGCTTATTTAGTGTCCCACAGTTTACAGAGCACGTCAGAGCAAAAACAAAGCCCTGAAATCGTAAGTATTTTCTGTAGACCTCCAAGATGGGTATTGTGTCAAGGAACAGATCTTACAAAGAGTAGAAAGGGAGGCTAAAGCAATGTAGGTCCAGAAGAACCCAGTGGCCTCCGTCAATCTTAAATGAAAGAACCTGTGAAGCTGGCCACCCAGTCAAAAAGAGCAACCAAGAAGCCGATGGTCATTCTGACAAAGCTCCAGAGCCCTGCTGCAGAGATGGGAGAACTATTCAGAGGGTCAACCATCTCTGTAGCCCGCAACCAATCAAATCTTTATGGTAAAATTGCCATATTGAAGCCCCTACTCAGTATCATGACAGCCAACTTGACGTTTTCCAAAAGGCATATAAAGTGCTCTCGAACAATGACAAAAATATTCTCTGGTTGTAAAGGATCTGCCAGACACAGCTTCTGTGTCGACGCCCATGGTTAATCAGTCTACATCTGCTGCTAGGTCTGATAGAGTGACTCGATCTGCTACCACTCAGGCTGGTAGGCTAAGGAGTGTGAGAACCTATCACAGCCTGGCCAGACGGTTCTAGCTCCCGCTCTCGGTCCATTTATACCTTCATTTGCTTCTTGTCTTTGCCAGTGATTCTCTCTTGTTTCCTGGCTCTGCTGTTCCAGCTATTATTATTGACCTCTGCTTCATATTGACCCTGGCTTTACTGACTACGCTCCTGCTCTGCGTTTGGTACCTCGTACACTCCTGGTTTGACTCGGCTCGTTCACTACTCTTGTTGCTCACGGTGTTGCCGTGGGCAACTGCCCCATTTCCTTTAGCTTCTGTGTACCCTTGTCTGTTTGTTTGTCGTGCACATACTGAGCGTAGGGACCGTCGCCCAGTTGTACGCCGTCACCTAGGATGGGTCGTGCAAGTAGGCAGGGACTGAGTGGCGGGTAGATTAAGGCTCACCTGTCTGTCTCCCTACCCCGTCATTACACTGGTCTGATGTAACCAGGTTTGAACTCTTAGGCCTGAATGTCAAGCATCATGTCTGGAGGCACCACTCATCATCTATCCAATACCATCCCTACGGTGAAGCATAGAAGTCTCAACATCATGCTGCGGAGATGTTTTTCATCTTAGTTAGAATCGAGGAAGAGATAAACAGACAAAGTGGAGAAAGATCCTTGATGAAAACTTGTTTTAGGGTGCTGGGTCGAAGAGTGGCTTCCGAACAAGTCTGTGAATGTCCTTGAATGGCCCAGCCAGAGCACAATCGAACACCCCTGGAGAGACCTGGAAATAGCTGAGCATTGACCGTCCCCGACCAATCTTACAGAGCTTCAGATGATCTGCAAAGAAGAATGGGGGAAAATGCACAAATACTGGTGCGCTAAGTTTGTAGCAACATTCCCAAGAAGACTTAAGGGTGTAATCACTGCAAAAGGTTCCTCAACAAAGAAAACGGGAGAAAGTGGTGGACATGGGCCTTCAAGCTAATCTCCATGATTCTTGGGTTGCTCCCTCACCCTTGTATACTAACATTGTAGGACCTATGAATTTCTGCACAGGTTCTCACTACCAATAAAATAATTGGGCGGTGGGGGTTTGCTGTGGGGCTCATAGGATTGAATGTGGGGTGTACCTTCATTTTTCTGGCTTGGTAAAGCCCATATTTATATATAAATATACTCTGATAGTGCCATACAGTACCTGGATAAATAGTGCTGTACAGTGGCAAGATAAATAGTGCATTGGTGGAGAGTGCCATCCAGTGCCCATACGTGCATAGATAATGCTTACAGTGCCTAGTTAGTGCCATACACTACCAAGACACATAGTCCATTACACTACACTACATTACATTACGGGCATAAAGCATTACTTTACCATTCTTTGTCCAGATAGTGCCATGCAGTGCCGAGCTATATAGTGCCCACACCATTTTCGAACAGTGCCCAAAGTGTCCATGGAATCATATAGTACAACCATTGTGTTCCCATTGAACCAACATAGAGACAGATAGTGTGAAACAGTGCCCAGCGAGTGTTATGTTCTGCACAGATCTAGGGTGTGTACAGTGCCCACTAAAAGGAAATAAATATAAAAAGTGAATGGTAAAAAAGCACATTAGAAACAGGTTATAAATGATTTGCCTTGGTGGTTATGTTGTGATATTTGCACAAGATAGGTTTTACCGATTTAGCAGAACCCTCACAATCCCCTGCGACTACTATGGTAAGTTATGTATACGTGTAGAATATAACAAACACTATATAATAAATGTCTCCATGATCTACTGTAGACTTACGTGTAGTCATCTGACTCTGGTCTTTCTTGCGGCAGGAAAACGTTACTCTAGGACCATGTTAGGCTCCGGGTGGCAAAAAAAAAAATAACACTATTTGTGACCAGTCTTCCCTTTGAGTGTGACATGAGCGGCCACATGTGACCCTGAGGGGTTGCTGTCAGTTTGGAGGCAAAAGAATGAAGAGGCTTTAGCTTTGTTTGCTTCCTTTTATGCAGTCGAGTGGTTTCCTTGGTCGGAGCGGCCCATACAAGCGATGAATTTATTACAGCCGGGAGATTGATGACACACGTACTGTATGTATACATTCCCGTGACAGCCTTATTATGCGTATTAATCAAATTCACAGGCCGGCTTACATCAGGCCGCTGTCACCTTCCCATTGTGTGGGATGAAAAGAAAGGTTTATATCTGTATAAGCTTGTGTAGATTGTGGTCGTGATCCCGAATAACTGCGTTAATACATACTCTTATAGGAAAATTAGCTTAGTCTGGCCTTTAAATTGAACAGTCCGCTATGGTTTCTGAAACAGAACTGCCTGATAATCCAGAATCGATACATCTCTACTGTCCTTGTGTTCCTTTCATTAAATGGGTTATCTGAAATCAGAAAAAAGGGTCTGACTTTCTGCAGAAACAGCGCCACTTGTGTCCTTGGGATGGGTCTGGTATTGCAGCTCAAGAGAAGACGGCTGAGTTGCAATACCGGAGACAATCTATGGACAAGGGTGGCGCTATTTCAGGGAAAGAAAACAAATAGAACATTCTTTCTAATCTCCCCTCCAACTGCATCTTCACAAGACATAATCAGATGTTTGAAAAAACATACTGTAAGATTCACATACTATTTTTCCTCTGCGTTCAGTGTATGGGTAAATGTATCCAAAAGGCCCCATTGACCCAATGTATACCAAAAGAATGTCCTTTTGGCATACATCAGGGAGGTATGCATAGGCATACCTTTTTTCACTATATTGACTAGCGTAGTCGTAGTCATCCCGGATTTTTTTTTTTATAGCATGCAGTATAAATTGTTTTAGAATAGAAGTCTATGGGTGACTTATGGCACTGTATGACTATATAGTGGCATATGTTGGAGGGTTCTATATGGGGTATACAGTGGGAGTATTTCCCGACATACTGTATTCAATGCCATATCATCATTGGCATTCTTTAAAGAAGATGCGTCAGCTCTCCTGCGTTGTACGATTCTTCTTTTATTGCTCCTGAAATTGTATGGATAAATTGATATCTCGGTGTTACCATTTCCCTTGTTTATAGGGTGTCCCTATTCATATGATGCTGTCCAATAAGTGCTGACAGTCCTAGAGTGTGTAAGTCCTGCTCGTTATATATTTAACCCTGGTGGTCTATGATAGTTAAAGAATATATCTTTGGTGGTCCAGGATAGTCAAATGGTTAATGCCAACATCCCTGGAGGTCTAGCGTAGTGAATGGGTAATTTCAAACCTGGTGTCCAGTGTGTTACTCACCTCTCCGGGTTCCACTTTTGTATAATGTCCCTGGTGGTCTAGAATGGCTTTGAGCTTATGTATAATATCTCTTGTGGTCTAGGTTGGGTAAGGACAGTGTTTTTCTACTGCCATTCTTCAAAACCCAAGTTATGTTTTCAGGATTTCTTTAGTCTTGCACATGATATAATTAAATCTGGTGGGCTTTGTTAATTAAAGGATATATCTTCTGTGGTCCAGGGTTGGGAAAGTGCAAATGCCAACATCCCTGGTGGTCTAGAGTAGTGAACGGGTTATTTCACACTTAGTGTCCAGTGTGCTATTCACCTCTCCATGTTTCTCTTTTGGATAATATACCTGGTGGTCTGGAGTAGTGAATGGGTTCTTTTATACCTTGTGTCCAGTGTGTTACTCACCTCTCTAGTTTCCAGCTTTGTGACAGACAGGGAGTGAATCACTTGACTTCTCTTCCTGCTTTAGAAGCAAGTGGTCTGAAGGTATGTGGCTCTGATGGGCCCTCGCGCCTCCCTACCCTTTGGGTGGTCTTGATTTAAGAAGGCAGAGTTTAAAGGGGTTTTCCACGATCGGACATCAGGTCATCGGATAGGTCATCAGTATATGATCAGTGCGGTTCTGACACCCGGACCCCACACCGATCAGCTGCTACGGCTGCCACCGGGCATCAGATGTGATGCGGTAGTTGGAGCCGGAAGCAGCTGGCTCCGACCACTGCATAGTGGCCATTCGACAGAACTGCAGCTCTGCTCCTATTCATTTGAATAGGAGCAGAGCTGCAGTACCGCAGCTCGGCCGCTATTCCGTGACCGGAGCTATCTGCTTACGGCATGGACGTCCGGAGCCCAGAGATAGTCGGAGCAGCTGATTGGTGTGGGGTACAGGTGTCGGACCTGCACCGATCATATACTGATGACCTATCCAGTGGACAGGTCATCAGTTGTCCGATCGTGGAAAACCCCTTTAATCAAATCACAATCAGGGGGTTGATGCAGGTTGGGGTTGACTACGCATCAGTTGTCAAATTGTGTTGTCAGACAGATGTTGTTGCTGGTTGTTGTTGTTGTTAGACTCTAATTCATTGAGCAAATTGTAGGGCAAGAAATGAATGACTGCAGCACACAAAGTTGTGGTTCCTTTAAGATTCAGAAGATGCTTTGTGTACTCTATTAAGCCCTGAGACAGTAGGTGGTAAGAGACTGGTGGAATGTGAGAAAAAACAAATCACAATGTGTCATTGGTTATGGCAGAGCAGAAAAAATAATCATGTTTCGCCATAACAGCACACCACGTGGTCAGCCATGGTACTGCATTTAGAACTGGATGGCATTTTGTAGTTTTATACCACACATCTAAATGAAAGAGTGTCCTGCTCTGTCTAGCTCATGCTCATGTTTGTCCATTAAAGCACACCATGTGGTCAGACCTGGTAACTCATGTAGCACTAGATGGCCTTTTACCGTTTTATACCACACATCTAAATAAAAGAGTGTCCCGCTCTATCTAGCTCATGATCACGTTTCTCCATAACATCACACCATGTGGTCAGACATGGTACTGCATGTAGAACTCAATGGCCTTTTACACTTTTATACTACACATACTACACATCCAAATGAAAGAGTGTCCTGCTGTCTAGCTCATGATCATGTTTCTCCATAACAGCACACCATGTGGTCAGACATGGTATTGCATGTAGAACTTCAATCAGTGTTTTTTTTACGTGAAATGTTATTATTATAATTATTATTATTATTATTATTATTATATTATTATGTTTTGTTATTACTATTTAACTCCTTTAATAAAAAATAAATAACATAAACTTGTGTTTTGAAAGGGAAAGGGTAATGTGTCGTGGGTACAATTTCTATATGTGTGTATGTAATCTTACTCTGGATATATAATGATACCATGAAGCAGAGCTACAATTCCAGTCTGTGTTCATTTGATGAACTCTGTACAGTATTATCCTCTTTCCATAAGCAACTAAGTGACACCTGCTTTGCTCACTGATGTGTAAAATTCAGAGAGACTATATTTTGTCACAATGCAATTAGATAGAGGTGCGACCTTGCGCTGCATACAAAATTAGGCTTAGATTTCTCCACCAATGCCTAATGTAACAATGCTCTCCATGCAAATTGGGTATTTTAGTAGGCATATGTCTATAATGACCACCAGATGGCGAGGTTGAGCTGCTGTAAATTAAAATTACAACACCGCCTAATCCCAGACAGACCCCATTGTCTTCCATCCTGTTCCCCTGCCCATCAGTAACAGCCGTGTAATCATGGTATAGCAGGCGGGAGTCGTCATATAATATTATTCTATATCTTTATTTTTTATCTTCGCTTTATGTCAACAAAATAAGGTGTAGTTCATTTTTCTCAATGCAGCTACTACATTTTTTTCTCTGCAATACCTGTGAATTCTATAATTTGCAATTACCTCTATCCGCCATGCTTCCTTTTTATCATTACACAGCGATGTAGCAGAGCTGAATTTGATAATTTACTATATTACGATGATGCAGTAGGTTTACTTACAGTCCCATGGAAGACCACTGATAACACATTGTCAAAGCTTCATGGATAGCGTTCAGCTCTGCTGCATCTGTACCTCCCAACGCTGGAGATGGTAATAAGTTTAACCAATGACATTTCCCCATTTTATGATGCCTAGTGCCCCTATAACAGAGCGATAATAGTGCCCTCATAACACTGCCTACCACAATATCTTGCATTAGAGCCAGCCATACAACATCTTGCAGTATCTAAAGGCTGACAACCTGTCAAGACCTAGTCAAGATCACTCACATCACTCTGTAACGCCAGTGGCGGGTGCCAACGGGCTGCCTACCTGCCTCGCCAGCACCCAGGTCCTTCGCTGGTATTGGCCCTAGGCGTCTCCATCCTGCCTGTGGCCTTTCCTCCTGCTCGAGGCTGTCAGTTACTAAGGGTCTGCACGCGCTCCTTGGTCGCCACTTAAAGGGGCAGCTCCTCTGATCACCTGGTGCCTGAGCAACTTTGGAGCAACATAATTGTTTCCTGCGAAGGTTCCTGTTTGCATCCTGATCGCACCTCGCCACCCGCTACCAGTCTGTATCCAGCTACCCGCTAACAGTATGTATCCTGCAGCCTGATACTCACACCGGGACCACCTCAAGAGGTAGAGACAGGTAATCTCCCCATAGCAAAGTCCAGACACCTGTATGGGGGTTTAAGGGTAAAAACCGGGAGGCTACTTAGATAACACCCTAACAGGTGGCCCTAAGTCAATCCGGTGGAGTAGCCCAGTGGGTCCACAACTCGCTGGTCATCACAGGCTTGTTACAACCTTTTAGTATTATGAAGATTAACATTTTACATTACAATAAATCCTCGGTTATGCGACCCAGAACTAGTATTTCCAATCTTTAGATGTAAAAAAAATATATGTTACCATTCATTGACAGCAAGCAGAGCTCTTGAAAATCAAGACATTGAACCGTTAAGCATATAACAAAGTTACATAACGTTTGAGAATTCCACCATTAAGCTTTATGAAACGCAACGTAGAAAATCACTTTTGTATATCGTAAGACATTTTGGCAACGCATGGGTCTAGGGTCCATGTAAACGGCATTGTCACGTGCACTGTTCCTAGGGCCGTGTCACTGAGTCATAGGCATGCTGTGTCCTGTCCTATGGCGGCTCCGTGAAGCACTGTATTCTCTCCAAGGAACAATAGAAAAAAAACCTTTGTATGGCTCCGTATAAAATTGGAGTCACAGAGAGGTACAGTAGGGCCCCATAGCAGTCTATGGACGGCGTATTACAGATTCCTACAACATGGAACCGTAATAGCCCGGGTGCACGTTCTATTAATATTTCAGTATCACTTGTTACAAAAATAATTGCCCCTTAAGGCAGGTATAGATGTATACTAGATGTACGCAGTCACATATGTTGTGTATAACTGGTATATCTTAGTTTTTTTCACTTCCCTCTGTAAATTTCTGTAAATCACTACGCTTGCTGAGTGGGTAGACCCTTTCTCGTGTATTGTAAGAGCTGTCTTCCCTCTCACAACATGCAATCTCATAGATAAGCTAAAAAAATATATATATTGCAGCTGCATCTCCCTCCTCCCACCCCCTCCCTGTCTAGTATTCACAGTTTTACCCTAGAAGGATTGTTTGGTATCTGAGACCTTGCAGGGACGGAATGGGAAACTGAAGGCTACTAGAAGTTGAGGAAGGTGCCACTTTGCCCTAATAAGATGTAATACAACATTTCATGTGTATTTCATGGATGTTATCAGTAAGTGCGCTTTAACCCTGTAAAGTAATTGCTTTTATTGGAGAGACAAGTGTTGATATTCGTCCTTACAGGAAGGCCCCGCGATTATCTGCATACTAAGGCCCCATGCACACGACCAACAGATTTCGTCCGTAATTACGGACCCATTAATTTCTATGGTCGACAGACACCTTCCATAAAAAGAAGGACAGCCCCCAGGCTGCCATGACAACCATTGGCACTCCGCAATCGCGTAGCAGGGCAATGAGATGACGTAAGAGTGCCCCCCTTCTTTCTAATGGCTTAGATGTCACGGTCGCTATAGACCACGGCATTTAAGTCCTTAAACGTCCGGCTTAGAGTTATCTCCGATCCTGGCTGTTACAGTGAACACACAGCCGACTCTCGTTGAGTAAGGAGCGGGCTCAGTGCGTGAACCCACTCCATACTTTCCTTTCCTGACCGTGAAATACATTTATATCAAATGTCGAGAAGGGGTTAAGAAGGTTGTTTTCTTTGGGTAATGCCCTTTTATTAGAAGAATAAGCTGATCACAGGGATCCCTGCTGCTAGGATCCCCAGCGATCAGCTGTAATCTGCAGGGAAACTTTGCCTGCAGCGCCACCATTGGGGAGCTGAAGCATTACACGGTGCCCATTAAAAATCAACGGGTTGTCCATGTAATGCATGGACAAGTTGGGTCCTCCGAAGGAAGAGGCGCTCTTTGCTCTTTGCAGCCGCTCTCTGCTCCAATTTATGAATGGGGGA
This sequence comes from Rhinoderma darwinii, assembly GCF_050947455.1. Taxonomy (NCBI): domain Eukaryota; kingdom Metazoa; phylum Chordata; class Amphibia; order Anura; family Rhinodermatidae; genus Rhinoderma; species Rhinoderma darwinii. The sequence goes on along the minus strand of NC_134698.1, from coordinate 11,187,746 downwards.
TTCCCTTCTTTTACCTCAGAATTCCTAAATATGGCATTTGAAAAATGTTTTTTGTAAATGAGATATCCTTTTTAATCCAGTGATTTTTTTAATAGTTCAATGTACATTATAGTTGTCAGAGAGCTGTACCTGAAGAGCCTGCAGTCAGGGGTATAGCTATAAAGGGTGCCAAGGTATCAGTGGCACCGGGCCCTCATACTTGCCCAAAGACCCTTCTGCCACATAAGAAGACACCAGTATTATAAATGGCACATGGTAGATGGGGGTCCTATTACAGATTTTACATTGGGGTCCAAGGGGTTCAAGTTACGCCTCTGCCTCAGGTATACACCAATAATGACTGTACCGGAGTGTGCCAATGCTACAGCTGCCAATCCAAGGAGTGTCTTTTGAGCCAGGTCTGTCATTATCCTGCACTAATATTACACGGATTCGTGATCTTCACAGCCTGACTTGTTTGCTCCATCATAATCCATCTATTCAACGTTAAGTCTAAGAGCTTATTAAAAGCAGTGGGCCGTCGTAATCTGAAAGTACACAAATGGAAAATAAGTAGCACTATAGCTGTATATAACAAGTGTATAAATGTAGGTGCACCTGCCTAATGTGACGGCCTTCATTATACAAGACTGCCGATTGTTATGTATGTCCTCTCAGGTACCGAGTCAATACCATTACCTAAACAATACCGCCATCTATATTACTGCCCTTCGTAAGGTTTTATATACACCGATCAGCCATAACATTAGTACCACTGACAGGCGAAGTGAATAGCATTACAATGGCGTCTGACAAGGGAGGGCGGTATATTAGGCAACAAGTGACCAGTCAGTTCTTGAAGTTCATGTATTGAAAGCAAAGAAAATGGACAAGTGTAAAGATCTGAGTAACATGGATAAGGGCCAAGCTGGGATGGCTAGACGATTTGGTCAGAGCATCTCCAAAATGTCAGGTTTGTGGGGTGGGGGGTGCAGTGGTTAGTGCCTACCAAAGTGGTACAAGGAAGAACAAGCAGTAAACTGGCGACAGGGTTATGGCCGCCCATGGCTCTTTAATGCGTGTGGGAGTAAAGGCTAGCCCGCCTGGTCCGGTCACACAAACTACTGTAGCAGAAATTGCTGAAAAAGTTACTGCAGGGTATGATAGAAAGGTGTCAGAACACGCAGAGCTTGCTGTGTTTGTTGGTACCTAGCTATCTACCAGTCAGGGTGCCCATGCTGACCCCTGTCCACTGATGAATCAACCTATAATGGGCACGTGGGCATTAGAAATGGAGCATGGAGCAATGGAAACAGACCTGGTCTTATAAATCAGGTTTTCTTTTACATCATGTGGATGGCCGGCTGCGTGTGCGACATTGCCTGGGGGAGAGATGGCACCAGGATGCATTATGGGAAGAGGACAAGCCGGCGGAGGCAGGGGGAAGCTCTGGGCAATGTTCGGCTAGGAGGCCTTGAGACTTGGATCTCAATCCAATCGAGCATATGTGGGATATGCTGGAAAAAAAACAGTTCGGACCATTGAGGCCCCATCTTGAAACTTACAGGGCTCAAAGCAACTGCTGCTAGTAACTTGGCGCCAGATACCACAGACACCTCCAGATCTCTTGTGGAGTCCATGCCTTGATGGGTCAGAGCAGAACCTATACAATATTGGGCACGTGATTTTAATATTATGGCTGATCTAAAATATTAGTGCACTTAGAAAAGTATCATGCATATTAGTGCTCATACACTAGTGCCTGCCATATTACTGCCTGTGAAAAAGTACTAGTATACCATTGTCCATAAAATAGTACAATCTATATTGGTGCTATAGAAGAGTGTCAGCCATACTAGTCCGTATAACAAACTTACCCACTTCCTGTTCCAATATTGATGTTTACTTCAGTTCTCGGAAACTACATGTAGGGTTTCATCAGGGCATTAAACCACCGGCCCGGCCGGTATTTACTCTTGTAGGGCGGTGGCGATAGTAAGGGCCAATAATTGTGCATCATAAGACTAAAGTTACTTCCTATTGGGAATGGATACTCCTCATTTGCTGGGCCATCTAGAAACATCAGCAGCTTTAACAATAGGTCAAGTGAGAGATTGGCGTCGGTGGGAAATTGCAATGGGCAAGATGGTAAAACGCGTGAGAAAATTTTGCAGCCGAACATGCCCGCCCAGCCCGAGATTCAAGAGCTGAGGGGGAATAATGCTGGGAGTCATTGTCTGTCAGAGGCTCCCAGACCTAAGTGGTAAATCACAATTGGTATAAGATTATGCCACTAAAACAAAACCCAAGTTTTACCCCTGTTAGGTTGCATTTACACATATCGGGAATTGTGCAAAATCGCACCAAATAAATCCAGAAAATAACAGCATTTGTAAATACACTTCGAGCCTAGATGGTATTTTTGAGTGAAAAGGGTGGAAACCCTAGCTACATATGAATATCCAGTGGTTGTTTGCATATCATTCCTTCTTTCTGTACAGATCAGAGATTCTCACAGTAGAAAGATAATCCCGTTTGACCCTTTTGATCGCCCTGTGGTCCATGTCCATATGGGTCTATTCAGAATTTGCTGAAGGAGATGATACAGAATGTAAAGGGTCAGCACTAGTAATGTAATAACATCAAAAACATCCGCTGTCACTAGAGCCAGTAGAATCAAGACTTTCTAATTTGCTTCCATGGCAACCAAGAGAAAGTTCTGATTCTTTTTTTCCTAAGAACATTTAAAAAAAAAAAGTTTAATAATACACCAAAGACAACAATTAATAGTTATCATAATAAGAATATTTCTTCGAACAGCTTTTTTTTTTACATGGAACTTTACGGATGTATTAATATATTCAACTGATGTAGCTGAGGTAAAGTATCAAGCATTGGAAAAGTTGGACTTGTGAGGACAAACAATATATTAAGTTGGTTACCAATACGGAGAGTGCCATAGTCGTCACATGGTGTCACTGGGTCGCAGTCAACTGGCCTTGTAGGAGGATAGCACACAACAGACAGTGTGATGTCAAGCCAACAGATTTTTAGACAAATAGATTTTTTAACGTCTAATGGAGATGCTGGTTTCACCGAGCTCTACTCCAAAAGACCTTCAAATCTGGTCATGACATTTCATCAATATAATTTCCTTCTTTCATTTGAATTTTGAAGCTTGGACAAAAAAAATCAAGACAAATCCGTAATAATCCTGTATCATAGGCCACTATTTATGTTGAACAAATACATTTGCCAAAGCCCTACACTGGATATGACATTCAAGAATCCATGGTAGTCCAATATATGGATGATATGGCCATTTGACAGTTAAGTCGGGCAGTCTATAAACCTTCCTACTGAAAGTTTAGGTGAATTGTTAAACAATGGCCCTTGTAGGCAGCATTAGGATGTTGTAGGCAGCATTAGGATGTTGTAGGTAGTATTAGGATGTTGTAGGTAGTATTAGGATGTTGTAGCCAGTATTAGGATGTTGTGGGTAGTATTAGGATGTTGTAGCCAGTATTAGGATGTTGTGGGTAGTATTAGGATGTTGTAGCCAGTATTAGGATATTGTAGACAGTATTAGGATGTTGTAGGCAGTATTAGGATATTGTAGGCAGTATTAGGATGTTGTAGCCAGTATTAGGATATTGTAGGCAGTATTAGGATGTTGGAGGCAGTATTAGGATATTGTAGGCACTATTAGGATGCTGTAGCCAGCATTAGAATATTGTAGGCAGTATTAGGATATTGTAGGCAGTATTAGGATGTTAAAGGCAGTATTACGATGTTGTAGGCAGTATTAGGATGTTGTAGGCAGTATTAGGATGTTGCAGGCAGTATTAGGATGTTGTAGCTAGTATTAGGATATTGTAGGCAGTATTAGGATATTGTAGCCAGTATTAGGATGTTGTAGGCAGTATTAGGATGTTGTAGGCAGTATTAGGATGTTGCAGGTAGTATTAGGATGTTGTAGCTAGTATTAGGATGTTGTAGGCAGTATTAGGATATTGTAGCCAGTATTAGGATGTTGTAGCCAGTATTAGGATGTTGTAGGCAGTATTAGGATGTTGTAGCCAGTATTAGGATATTGTAGGCAGTATTAGGATGTTGTAGGCAGTATTAGGATGTTGTAGGCAGTATTAGGATATTGTAGCCAGTATTAGGATGTTGTAGGCAGTATTAGGATGTTGTAGGCAGTATTAGGATGTTGCAGGTAGTATTAGGATGTTGTAGCTAGTATTAGGATATTGTAGGCAGTATTAGGATATTGTAGCCAGTATTAGGATGTTGGAGGCAGTATTAGGATGTTGGAGGCAGTATTAGGATGTTGTAGCCAGTATTAGGATATTGTAGCCAGTATTAGGATATTGTAGGCAGTATTAGGATATTGTAGGCAGAATTAGGATATTGTAGACAGTATTAGGATGTTGGAGGCAGCATTAGAACATTGTAGGCAGTATTAGGATGTTGTAGCCAGTATTAGGATATTGTAGGCAGTATTAGGATGTTGTAGCCAGTATTAGGATGTTGTAGGCAGTATTAGGATGTTGTAGGCAGTATTAGGATATTGTAGGCAGTATTAGGATGTTGTAGGCAGTATTAGGATATTGTTGGCAGTATAAGGATGATGTAGCCAGTATTAGGATATCGTTGGCAGTATTAGGATGTTGTAGCCAGTATTAGGATGTTGTAGGCAGTATTAGGATATTGTAGGCAGTATTAGGATGTTGGAGGCAGCATTAGAACATTGTGGGCAGTATTAGGATATTGTAGGCAGTATTAGGATATTGTAGGCAGTATTAGGATGTTGGAGGTAGTATTAGGATATCGTTGGCAGTATTAGGATGATGTAGGAAGTATTAGAATATTGTAGGCAGTATTAGGATATTGCAGGCAGTATTAGAATGTTGTAGGCAGTGTTAGGATATTGTAGGCAGTATTAGGATGTTGGAGGCAGTATTAGGATGTTGGAGGTAGTATTAGGATATCGTTGGCAGTATTAGGATGATGTAGGAAGTATTAGAATATTGCAGGCAGTATTAGAATGTTGTAGGCAGTGTTAGGATATTGTAGGCAGTATTAGGATGTTGGAGGCAGTATTAGGATATTGTAGACAGTATTAGGATATCGTTGGCAGTATTAGGATGATGTAGGAAGTATTAGAATATTGTAGGCAGTATTAGGATGTTGTAGCCAGTATTAGGATGTTGTAGCCAGTATTAGGATATTGTAGGCAGTATTAGGATATTGTAGGCAGCATTAGGATGTTGGAGGCAGTATTAGGATGTTGTAGGCAGTATTAGGATGTTGGAGGCAGTATTAGTATATTGGAGGCAGTATTAGGATGTTGTAGGCAGTATTAGGATGTTGTAGCCAGTATTAGGATATTGTAGGCAGTATTAGAATGTTGTAGGCAGTATTAGGATATTGTAGGCAGTATTAGGATATTGTAGGCAGTATTAGGATGTTGTAGCCAGTATTAGGATATTGTAGGCAGTATTAGAATGTTGTAGGCAGTATTAGGATATTGTAGGCAGTATTAGGATGTTGTAGGCAGTATTAGGATATTGTAGGCAGTATTAGGATGTTGTAGGCAGTATTAGGATATTGTAGGCAGTATTAGGATATTGTAGGCAGTATTAGGATGTTGTAGCCAGTATTAGGATATTGTAGGCAGTATTAGGATGTTGTAGCCAGTATTAGGATATTGTAGGCAGTATTAGAATGTTGTAGGCAGTATTAGGATATTGTAGGCAGTATTAGGATGTTGTAGGCAGTATTAGGATATTGTAGGCAGTATTAGGATGTTGTAGGCAGTATTAGGATATTGTAGGCAGTATTAGGATATTGTAGGCAGTATTAGGATGTTGTAGCCAGTATTAGGATATTGTAGGCAGTATTAGAATGTTGTAGGCAGTATTAGGATATTGTAGGCAGTATTAGGATGTTGGAGGCAGTATTAGGATATTGTAGGCAGTATTAGGATGTTGTAGGCAGTATTAGGATATTGTAGGCAGTATTAGGATGTTGGAGGCAGTATTAGGATATTGTAGACAGTATTAGGATGTTGGAGGCAGTATTAGGATGTTGTAGGCAGTATTAGGATGTTGGAGGCAGTATTAGGATGTTGTAGGCAGTATTAGGATGTTGTAGCCAGTATTAGGATGTTGTAGGCAGTATTAGGATGTTGTAGGCAGTATTAGGATATTGTAGGCAGTATTAGGATGTTGTAGGCAGTATTAGGATATTGTAGGCAGTATTAGGATGTTGGAGGCAGTATTAGGATATTGTAGACAGTATTAGGATGTTGGAGGCAGTATTAGGATGTTGTAGGCAGTATTAGGATGTTGGAGGCAGTATTAGGATGTTGTAGGCAGTATTAGGATATTGTAGGCAGTATTAGGATGTTGGAGGCAGTATTAGGATGTTGTAGGCAGTATTAGGGTGTTGGAGGCAGTATTAGGATATTGTAGGCAGTATTAGGATATTGTAGGCAGTATTAGGATGTTGGAGGCAGTATTAGGATGTTGTAGGCAGTATTAGGGTGTTGCAGCCAGTAGTAGGATGTTGTAACCGGTATTAGGATATTGTAGGCAGTATTAGGATGTTGTAGGCAGTATTAGGATGTTGTAGGCAGTATTAGGATGTTGGAGGCAGTATTAGGATGTTGTAGGCAGTATTAGGATGTTGCAGCCAGTATTAGGATGTTGTAGGCAGTATTAGGATATTGTAGGCAGTATTAGCATATTGTAGACAGTATTAGGATGTTGTAGGCAGTATTAGGGTATGTTCACAATGCAGCGTCCGTAACGGCAGAAATTACGGTGCTGTTTTCAGGAGAAAATGGCATGTGCATTACGGCATGTGCATTACGGACGTAATTGGAGCTGTTTTTCCATGGAAAACGGCTCCATTTACGTATGAAGAAGTGACAGGCACTTCTTTGACGCGGGCGTCTTTATTTACAAAGCGCCTTTTGACAGTGGCGCGTAAAAAAAAATGACCGTCGGTACAGAACATCGTAAGACCCATTCAAATGAATGGGCAGATGTTTGCTGATGCTTTTGAGCCGCATTTTCGGACGTAATTCGGGGCTAAAACGCCCAAATTACGTTCGTAAATAGTGTGTGTGAAGCTAGCCTAAGGATATTGTAGATAGTATTAGGATGTTAATATAATGGTGGTTTCTCTTGGCTCAAATACCCACAAAATCTCTCTCAGACCGGAGCAGGCAAAAGTAAATTGGGTATGATCCAACAAATACCCTAAATAGCATATATAAAGTACAGTGAAGTTTACCGCTCAGACGGCACTGGTAACAGTCCAATATCATTCAGTATAGACACTCTCTCCCAGAAAAATGCAGTGGACAGTCCGCAATCCATCAAGGTAAGTAAAAATCTTTAAAATTTCTAGGCGGCACGCCAAACACTCTCGCCCGACCCTGGGTTTCGCCCTTCCGGCTTCCTCTGGGGCCCCAGAGGAAGCCGGAAGGGCGAAACCCAGGGTCGGGCGAGAGTGTTTGGCGTGCCGCCTAGAAATTTTAAAGATTTTTACTTACCTTGATGCTTTTATTTCTTGTTACTTCTGTGAGTATGGATTAAACTTGGCGTGGAGCAATCTTTTTGCAGAGGGTGTTGCACTATGTGTCTTCCTTTTTCCATCTATTAGAGACATAAGATCCTTTTCCTACCAGGAGTTCTTTGAATGTGGAGGGAGACGATAAGGAGCTTGGTGGAACTACAAGGATAAGAATTACCAGCCACACCCTCATTGGATTGCGGACTGTCCACTGCATTTTTCTGGGAGAGAGTGTCTATACTGAATGATATTGGACTGTTACCAGTGCCGTCTGAGCGGTAAACTTCACTGTACTTTATAGTATTAGGATGTTGTAGGCAGTATTAGGATGTTGTAGCCAGTATTAGAATATTGTAGGCAGTATTAGGATGTTGTAGGCAGTATTAGGATGTTGGAGGCAGTATTAGTATATTGTAGGCAGTATTAGTATATTGTATCCAGTATTAGGATGTTGGAGGCAGTATTAGGATGTTGTAGGCAGTATTAGGATGTTGGAGGCAGTATTAGGATGTTGTAGGCAGTATTAGGATGTTGTAGGCAGTATTAGGATGTTGTAGGATGTATTAGGATATTGTAGGCAGTATTAGGATGTTGCAGGCAGTATTAGTATATTGTAGGTAGTATTAGGATATTGTAGACAGTATTAGGATGTTGTAGGCAGTATTACTATATTGTAGGTTGTAGGATGTTGTAGCCAGTATTAGGATATTGTAGGCAGTATTAGGATGTTGTAGGTAGTATTAGGATGTTGGAGGCAGTATTAGTATATTGTAGGCAGTATTAGTATATTGTAGGTAGTATTAGGATATTTTAGGCAGAATTAGGGTATGTGCACACGCTAGCTGCCTTTTACGTCTGAAATTACAGACTGTTTTCAGGAGAAAACAGCTCCGTCGTTTCAGACGTAATTGCTCCTCCTCGCATTTTGCGAGGCGTCTTTGACGGCCATAAATTTGAGCTTTTCTTCATTGAATTCAATGAAAAACGGCTCAAATTACGTCAAAAGAAGTGTCCTGCACTTCTTTGACGAGGCAGTCATTTTACGCGTCGTCGTTTGACATGGAAAACGGCTCCATTTACGCCTGAAGAAGTGACAGGCACTTCTTTGACGAGGGCGTCTTTATTTACGCCCAAATTACGTTCGTAAATAGTGTGTGTGAAGCCAGCCTAAGGATATTGTAGACAGTATTAGGATGTTGTAGGCAGTATTAGGATGTTGTAGCCAGTATTAGGATATTGTAGGCAGTATTAGGATGTTGTAGGCAGTATTAGGATGTTGGAGGCAGTATTAGTATATTGTAGGCAGTATTAGGATGTTGGAGGCAGTATTAGAATGTTGTAGGCAGTATTAGGATTTTGTAGGCAGTATTAGGATGTTGGAGGCAGTATTAGGATGTTGTAGGCAGTATTAGGATGTTGTAGGCAGTACTAGGATGTTGGAGGCAGTATTAGGATGTTGTAGGCAGTATTAGGATATTGTAGCCAGTATTAGGATGTTGGAGGCAGTATTAGGAAGAAGTAGGTAGTATTTGGATGATGTAGGCAGTATTAGGATATTGTAGGCAGTATTAGGATGTTGGAGGCAGTATTAGGATATTGTAGCCAGTATTAGGATGTTGGAGGCAGTATTAGTATATTGTAGGCAGTATTAGGATGTTGGAGGCAGTATTAGGATGTTGTAGGCAGTATTAGGATGTTGTAGGCAGTATTAGGATATTGTAGGCAGTATTAGGATGTTGTAGGCAGTATCTGGTTATTGTAGGAAGTATTAGGATATTGTTGGCAGTTTTAGGATGTTGTAGACAGTATTAGGATATTTTCGGCAGTATTAGGATATTGTAGGCAGTATTAGGATATTGTAGGCAGTATTAGGATGTTATAGGCAGTACTAGGATGTTGTACAGATTATTAGAATATTGCAGGCAGTATTAGGATGTTGTAGGCAGTATTAGGATGTTATAGGTAGTATTAGGATGTTATAGGTAGTATTAGGATGTTGTAGGCAGTATTAGGATGTTATAGGCAGTATTAGGATATCGTAGGCAGTATTAGGATGTTGTAGCCAATATTAGGATATTGTAGGCAGTATTAGGATGTTGTAGGCAGTATTAGGTTGTTGTAGGCTGTCTTGGGATATTGTAGGCAGTATCAGGATATTGTAGGCAGTATTAGGTTGTTGGAGGCAGTATTAAGATGTTGTAGCCAGTATTAAGATGTTGGAGGCAGTATTAGGATGATGTTGACAGTATTAGGATGATGTAGGCAGTATTAGGATTTTGTAGGCAGTATTAGGATATTGTAGGCAGTATCGGGTTATTGTAGGAAGTATTAGGATTTTGTAGGCAGTATTAGGATATTGTAGACAGTATTAGGATGTTGTAGGCAGTATTAGGATATTGTAGGCAGTATCGGGTTATTGTAGGAAGTATTAGGATGTTGTAGGCAGTATTAGGATGTTGTAGGCAGTATCGGGTTATTGTAGGAAGTATTAGGATATTGTTGGCAGTTTAAGGCTATGTTCACACGGGGTATTTTGCAGAGTTTCTTGACGCGGAAACCGCGTCGCAAAACTCGGCAAAAACGGCCCGAGAACGCCTCCCATTGATTTCAATGGGAGGCGTCGGCGTCTTTTTCCCGCGAGCAGTAAAACTGCCTCGCGGGAAAAAGAAGATACATGCCCTATCTTCGGGCGCTTCCGCCTCTGACCTCCCATTGACTTCAATGGGAGGCAGAGAAAGCGTACTTCGCGCTGTTTTATGCCCGCGGCGCTCAATGGCCGCGGGCGAAAAACGGCGTGAAAATCGCCGCGAAAATCGGCGTGCAGGGAGAGGAATATCTGCCTCAAAATTCCAAACGGAATTTTGAGGCAGATATTCCTCCTGCAAAATACCCCGTGTGAACATAGCCTAAGATGTTGTAAGGAGTATTAGAATGTTGTAGGCAGTATTAGGATGTTGTAGGCAGTATTAGGATGTTGTAGGCAGTATTAGGATGTTTTCGGCAGTATTAGGATATTGTAGGCAGTATTAGGATATTGTAGGCAGTATTAGGATGTTATAGGCAGTATTAGGATGTTGTACGGATTATTAGAATATTGTAGGCAGTATTAGGATGTTGGAGGCAGTATTAGGATGTTATAGGTAGTATTAGGATGTTGTAGGCAGTATTAGGATGTTGTAGGCAGTATTAGGATGTTGTAGGCAGCATTAGCATATAGTAGACAGTATTAGGATATAGTAGACAGTATTAGGATATCGTAGGCAGTATTAGGATGTTGGAGGCAGTATTAGGATATCGTAGGCAGTATTAGGATGTTGTAGCCAATATTAGGATATTATAGGCAGTATCAGGATATTTTAGGCAGTGTTAAGTTGTTGGAGGCAGTATTAGGATATTGTAGGTAGTATTAGGATGTCCTAGACTGTATAATGATATAGTAGGCAGTATTAGGATGTTGTAGGCAGTATTAGGATTTTGTAGGCAGTATAAGGGTATTGCAGGCAGTATTAGGATGTTGAAGGCTCTATTAGGATGTTGGATGCCGTATTAGGATGTTGTACGGAGTATTATAATGTTGTAGGCATTATTAGATGATGTAGGCCGCATTAGGATGTTGTAGGGAGTATTAGGATATTGTAGGCAGTATTAGGATGTTGTAGCAAGAATTAGGATATTGTAGGCAGTATTAGGTTGTTGGAGGCAGATTTAGGGTACTGTAGCCAGTATTAGGATTTTTTAGGCAGTCTTAGGATATTGTAGACAGTATTAGGACACTGTAGGCAATATTAGGATGTTGTAGCCAGTATTAGGATGTTGTAGGCAGTATTAGGGTGTTGTAGGCAGTATTAGGATGTTGTAGGCAGTATTAGGATGTTGTAGCCAGTATTAGGATATTGCAGGCAGTATTAGGATGTTGTAGGCAGTATTAGGATATTGTAGGCAGTATTAGGATATTGTATGCAGTATTAGGATGTTGGAGGCAGTATTAAAATGTTGCAAGCAGTTTTAGGGTGTTTCTAGACAGTATTAGGATGTTGTAGGCAGTATTAAGATATTTTAGGCTTTATTAGGATGTTGTAGGCAGTATTAGGATATTGTAGGCAGTATAAGGATGTTGGAGGCAGTATTAGGATATTGTAGGCCGTATTAGGATATTGTAGGCAGTATTAGGAGCTTGTAGGCAGTATTAGGATGTTGTAGCCAGTATTAAAATGTTGCAAGCAGTATTAGGATATTGGAGGCAGTATTAGGATGTTGTAGGCAGTATTAGGATATTTTAGGCTGTATTAGGATGTTGTAGGCAGTATTAGGATATTGTAAACAGTATTTGGATGTTGGAGGCCGTATTAGGATAGTGTAGGCAGTATTAGGATATTGCAGGCAGTATTAGGATGTTGTAGACAGCATTAGGATATTGAAGGCAGTATTAGGATGCTGTAGCCAGTATTATAATATTGTAGGGAGTATTAAAATGTTGCAAGCAGTATTCGGGTGTTTCTAGGCAGTATTAGGATGTTGTAGGCAGTATTAGTATATTGTAGGCAGTATTAGGATGTTGGAGGCAGTATTAGGATGTTGGAGGCAGTATTAGGATGTTGTAGGCAGTATTAAGATGTTGTAGGCAGTATTAGGATATTGTAGGCAGTATTAGGATGTTGTAGCCAGTATTAGGATGTTGCAGCAAGTGTTAGGATGTTGTAGGCAGTATTAGGATGTTGTAGCCAGTAGTAGGATGTTGTAACCGGTATTAGGATGTTGGATGCAGTATTAGGATGTTGGAGGCAGTATTAGGATGTTGTAGCAGTATTAGGATGTTGTAGGCAGTATTAGGATATTGTAGGCAGTATTAGGATATTGTAGGCAGTATTAGGATATTGTAGGCAGTATTAGGATGTTGGATGCAGTATTAGGATGTTGTAGGAAGTATTAGGATGTTGTAGGCAGTATTTGTATATTGGAGGCAGTATTAGTATATTGGAGGCAGTATTAGTATATTGTATCCAGTATTAGGATGTTGTAGGCAGTATTAGGATGTTGGAGGCAGTATTAGGATGTTGGAGGCAGTATTAGGATGTTGTAGGCAGTATTAGTATATTGTATGCAGTATTAGGATGTTGGAGGCAGTATTAGGATGTTGTAGGCAGTATTAGGATGTTGTAGGCAGTATTAGGATATTGTAGGCAGTATTAGGATATTGTAGGCAGTATTAGGATGTTGTAGGCAGTATTAGTATATTGTAGCCAGTATTAGGATATTGTAGGCAGTATTAGGATGTTGTAGGCAGTATTAGGATGTTGTATGCAGTATTAGGATATTGTAGGCAGTATTAGGATGTTGTAGGCAGTATTAGGATATTGTAGGCAGTATTAGGATATTGTAGGCAGTATTAGAATGTTGTAGGCAGTATTAGGATATTGTAGGCAGTATTAGGATATTGTAGGCAGTATTAGGATGTTGTAGGCAGTATTAGGATATTGGAGGCAGTATTAGGATATTGTAGGCAGTATTAGGATATTGTAGGCAGTATTAGGATGTTGTAGGCAGTATTAGGATATTGGAGGCAGTATTAGAATGTTGTAGCCAGTATTAGGATATTGTAGGCAGTATTAGGATGTTGTAGGCAGTATTAGGATGTTGTATGCAGTATTAGGATATTGTAGGCAGTATTAGGATGTTGTAGGCAGTATTAGGATATTGTAGGCAGTATTAGGATATTGTAGGCAGTATTAGAATGTTGTAGGCAGTATTAGGATATTGTAGCCAGTATTAGGATGTTGTAGGCAGTATTAGGATATTGTAGGCAGTATTAGGATGTTGTAGGCAGTATTAGGATATTGGAGGCAGTATTAGGATATTGTAGGCAGTATTAGGATATTGTAGGCAGTATTAGGATATTGTAGGCAGTATTAGGATATTGTAGGCAGTATTAGGATATTGTAGGCAGTATTAGGATATTGTAGGCAGTATTAGGATGTTGGATGCAGTATTAGGATGTTGTAGGAAGTATTAGGATGTTGTAGGCAGTATTTGTATATTGGAGGCAGTATTAGTATATTGGAGGCAGTATTAGTATATTGTATCCAGTATTAGGATGTTGTAGGCAGTATTAGGATGTTGGAGGCAGTATTAGGATGTTGGAGGCAGTATTAGGATGTTGTAGGCAGTATTAGTATATTGTATGCAGTATTAGGATGTTGGAGGCAGTATTAGGATGTTGTAGGCAGTATTAGGATGTTGTAGGCAGTATTAGGATATTGTAGGCAGTATTAGGATGTTGTAGGCAGTATTAGTATATTGTAGCCAGTATTAGGATATTGTAGGCAGTATTAGGATGTTGTAGGCAGTATTAGGATGTTGTATGCAGTATTAGGATATTGTAGGCAGTATTAGGATGTTGTAGGCAGTATTAGGATATTGTAGGCAGTATTAGGATATTGTAGGCAGTATTAGAATGTTGTAGGCAGTATTAGGATATTGTAGGCAGTATTAGGATATTGTAGGCAGTATTAGGATGTTGTAGGCAGTATTAGGATATTGGAGGCAGTATTAGGATATTGTAGGCAGTATTAGGATATTGTAGGCAGTATTAGGATATTGTAGGTAGTATTAGAATGTTGTAGGCAGTATTAGGATATTGTAGGCAGTATTAGGATATTGTAGGCAGTATTAGGATGTTGTAGGCAGTATTAGGATGTTGTAGGCAGTATTAGGATATTGTAGGCAGTATTAGGATATTGTAGGCAGTATTAGGATGTTGTAGGCAGTATTAGGATATTGGAGGCAGTATTAGAATGTTGTAGCCAGTATTAGGATATTGTAGGCAGTATTAGGATGTTGTAGGCAGTATTAGGATGTTGTATGCAGTATTAGGATATTGTAGGCAGTATTAGGATGTTGTAGGCAGTATTAGGATATTGTAGGCAGTATTAGGATATTGTAGGCAGTATTAGAATGTTGTAGGCAGTATTAGGATATTGTAGCCAGTATTAGGATGTTGTAGGCAGTATTAGGATATTGTAGGCAGTATTAGGATGTTGTAGGCAGTATTAGGATATTGGAGGCAGTATTAGGATATTGTAGGCAGTATTAGGATATTGTAGGCAGTATTAGGATATTGTAGGCAGTATTAGGATATTGTAGGCAGTATTAGGATATTGTAGGCAGTATTAGGATATTGTAGGCAGTATTAGGATATTGTAGGTAGTATTAGAATGTTGTAGGCAGTATTAGGATGTTGTCGGCAGTATTAGGATATTGTAGGCAGTATTAGAATGTTGTAGGCAGTATTAGGATATTGGAGGCAGTATTAGAATGTTGTAGGCAGTATTAGGATATTGTAGGTAGTATTAGGATGTTGTAGGCAGTTTTAGTAAACATCTCTCTACAGTCCTGATAGTTTGCTACAATGTATCAGTGTTAATGTATCATTTTTAGAGGATTGCCTGCCCTAGACTGACAGCTGTAGCAATCTCTCCACTGTGATATGTATTCGGTCTGTATAGTAATACCCCTCATAATAAACCTCATTGTGTACCGTTATATATTAGATTGTGGGATTATTATAATAAATATAATACACGTTTTGAATTATATTCAGTATTTTATTACATTCTTGCTGATGAAAAATGTTTGAGATGTAACAATATACTATTCACTCATGGCCTTGTACATCTATACATTCGTTTTTCTTACAAAAGAAAATGATTCATGTAATTATCCGCCAAGTATTATAGGTAAGGTCCGTTGTAACGGTGCTGAGTTTGTCAATTGACACAATTCGTGACGTGTGATTTGTGGTTTTATATAGAGCTGTAGGGTAACTTTCTGCTTTTTTTCGCCTCAGCGTGTATACAAACAGAGCAGCCACAAAAAGTGTAATGACAAATTCAGCTCTGCTTCACCTGTATTGCCAACTCTGCATAATTTTAGATGCCCCACGTACATTGTGCTGTATGCGCGTGTCACTGCGCATCCATCACTTCTTTGAATTTCTTCTCCTTCCCTTCCTCATTTCATATTGAACAGTCTGGACTGTGAATTTTAAGCTGATTAAACCTCCTCGCTGACTCTGCATTTGCAAATTACACAGACACAATTTGGCGGAATATCAAATGTTCTCCTTTTGTGAACCAGCACTATTCCTATTTCTCCGCAAAAATCCCTCATTCTCTCCCTGGGTCCCAATCAAGTTTTCAATAAGAGCCTTCTTCAGAAGTGGTGCAGTCTCTCCAATTTTAACATTTCACATGCCAAAGAAAACGGGAGCTCCGAACATGCGCTCGTAACACATCTGTTACACTGATATTTGCCATATGCATCTTTGCTTCTCATTCATGATAATCTTGGAATTTAACAGACGTTTTAAAAAACCATAATGAAACTGGCTTCTTTACTGGTGCTTGTACAGATGTGCCCTGTGCCCAAGTTCACAGTTGGCATATGCTGGCACATTAGAAATATACAGTTTAAATATGTGGCCTAATAACAAAGCCATACAAATAATATTGTTAAATTCTCCCCAAATAAAAGAGCCATGCAATCCCAATTATGCCACATCAGTACCACTTTAATAGAGCCTGCTTTATCAATTCCCATATAACAGTGCCAGCCGTAGCTTATACATAAAAATGTCTGCACTAGTGCACCTCTAATAGTTCTTGCCGCAATACACCTATAATAGTGTCTGCCACAGTGCTCCCAAAGTGGCTGCCCCGTGTCGTTATAACAATGTCTGCTAAATTGCCTCTATAATAGTGCCTGCCACAGTGTCCCTATAATTGTGTCTACCACAGTGTCCCTATAGTAGTGTCTGCCACAGTGTCCCTATAATTGTGTCTACCACAGTGTCCCTATAGTAGTGTCTGCCACAGTGTCCCTATAATTGTGTCTACCACAGTGTTCCTATAATAGTGTCTGCCACAGTGTCCCTATAATTGTGTCTACCCAGCTGCCCCTATAAGAGTGTCTGCCACAGTGTCCTTACAATAGTATAATAGAACCTATCCACAGGGTATATACATGCGTCATTTTACATAGTCATTTCCCCATGTAACACGACTGTGCTCCTTATATATATTGCACCAAAAAAGATAAAACGTAAATTTTATTTTGCAAAATCGAAAAAATCAGTACATGAGCTGTTTCAAAAATGAATCACCACAGATGACAGAAAAAGGACCGCCAAAAAGATGAGATAATTGTCGTGAGAGTTCACATAACAATCATATGTCCACATATACATTGGTATACAATATCATGAAAAAGTGCATAGTGCAAAGTGAATATTGACCGTTTGTATGTCTAGTTATAAAGATATGAGAACTACACTGTTACCAGCCTCAACAGGAAGGCCAATAGAAACCCCCCTACCACTATTCCATTATACTCCATTTAATAAAGTGTTAAGTGCAAACAATGAACGACCTGGAATAAATGGTGGACTACTGACCCATGTTGCTGTGTCTCAAAGATGGCGACCTGCCCCGACGAGCGTTTCGGCTTCCGCCTTCGTCTGGGGGCACTTATAATAGTGTCTACCACAGTGTCTCTATAAGAGTGTCTACCACAGTGCCCCTATAATAGTGTCTTCCACAGTATTATTATAATAGTGTCTGCCACAGTGCCCCTATAATAGTGTCTGCCACAGTGTCCCTATAATAGTGTCTATCACAGTGTCCTTATAATAGTGTCTACCACAGTGTCTCTATAAGAGTGTCTACCACAGTGCCCCTATAATAGTGTCTGCCACAGTATCATTATAATAGTGTCTGCCACAGTGCCCCTATAATAGTGTCTGCCACAGTATCATTATAATAGTGTCTGCCACAGTGCCCCTATTATAGTGTCTACCACAGTGCCCCTATAATAGTGTCTGCCACAGTTTCCCTATAATAGTGTCTGCCACAGTGTACCTCTAAGAGTGTCTGCCACAGTGCCCCTATAATAGTTTCTGCCACATTGCGCCTATAATAGTGACTACCACAGTGCCCCTATAATAGTGTCTGCCACAGTATCCTTATAATAGTCTCTGCCACAGTGTCCCTATAATAGTGTCTACCACAGTGACCCTATAATAGTGTCTGCCACAGTGTACTTATAATAGTCTCTGCCACAGTGTCCCTATAATAGTGTCTACCACAGTGCCCCTATAATAGTGTCTGCCACAGTGTCCTTATAATAGTGTCTGCCACAGTTCCCCTATAATAGTATCTGCCACAGTGTCCCTATAGTACTGTCTGCCACAGTGTCCTTATAATAGTGTCTGCCACAGTGCCCCTGTAATAGTATCTACCACAGTGTCCTTATAATAGTGTCTGCCACAGTGCCCCTATTATAGTGTCTACCACAGTGCCCTTATAATAGTGTCTACCACAGTGTCCTTATAATATTGTCTGCCGCAGTGCCCCTATAATAGTGTCTGCCACAGTATCCTTATAATAGTGTCTGCCACACTGCCCCTATAATAGTGTTTACCACAGTGCCCCATAATAGTGTCTACCACAGTGCCCCTATAATAGTGTCTACCACAGTATCATTATAATAGTGTCTGCCACAGTGCCCCTATAATAGTGTCTACCACAGTGCCCCTATAATAGTGTCTACCACAGTGCCCCTATAATAGTGTCTACCACAGTTCTCCTATAATAGTGTCTGCCACAGTGCCCCTATAATAGTGTCTACCACAGTGCCCCTATAATAGTGTCTACCACAGTGCCCCTATAATAGTGTCTGCCACAGTTTCCCTATAATAGTGTCTGCCACAGTGTACCTCTAAGAGTGTCTACCACAGTACCCCTATAATAGTTTCTGCCACATTGCCCCTATAATAGTGTCTGCCACAGTGTCCTTATAATAGTGTCTGCCACAGTGCCCCTATATTAGTATCTGCCACAGTGTCCCTATAGTAGTGTCTGCCACAGTGTCCCTATAATAGTGTCTGCCACAGTGTCCCTATAAGAGTGTCTACCACAGTGTCCTTATAATAGTGTCTGCCACAGTGCCCCTATAATAGTATCTGCCACAGTGTCCCTATAGTACTGTCTGCCACAGTGTCCTTATAATAGTGTCTGCCACAGTGCCCCTATAATAGTATCTACCACAGTGTCCTTATAATAGTGTCTGCCACAGTGCCCCTATTATAGTGTCTACCACAGTGCCCTTATAATAGTGTCTACCACAGTGTCCTTATAATATTGTCTGCCGCAGTGCCCCTATAATAGTGTCTGCCACAGTATCCTTATAATAATGTCTGCCACACTGCACCTATAATAGTGTTTACCACAGTGCCCCCATAATAGTGTCTACCACAGTGCCCCTATAATAGTGTCTACCACAGTATCATTATAATAGTGTCTGCCACAGTGCCCCTATAATAGTGTCTACCACAGTGCCCCTATAATAGTGTCTACCACAGTTCTCCTATAATAGTGTCTGCCACAGTGCCCCTATAATAGTGTCTACCACAGTGCCCCTATAATAGTGTCTACCACAGTACCACTATAATAGTTTCTGCCACATTGCCCCTATAATAGTGTCTGCCACAGTGTCCTTATAATAGTGTCTGCCACAGTGCCCATATATTAGTATCTGCCACAGTGTCCCTATAGTAGTGTCTGCCACAGTGTCCCTATAATAGTGTCTGCCACAGTGTCCCTATAAGAGTGTCTACCACAGTGTCCTTATAATAGTGTCTGCCGCAGTGCCCCTATAATAGTGTCTACCACAGTGCCCCTATAATAGTGTCTACCACACTGCCCCTATAATAGTGTCTACCACAGTGCCCCTATAATAGTGTCTACCACAGTGCCCCTATAATAGTGTCTACCACTTTGCACTTGAAGATTTGGAAAGCAAAAGCTTTAGTGTCATTTCCTGACAGTGCCCTAAGCAAGACGATTAGCAATCGACCCTGCAGAGGTGGCAGTGACACATAGACCATGTGTCTGAGGGGACCTAAAGGCCCTATTGTCACATAAACAGATGCCAGTGTTATAAATGGTACATGACAGGTGGAGGCCTTGCCACAGGATTAAGAGCTACAAGTTATGTTGTACAGACTCTTAGTAAGAAGCTGCAGCAAATTACGATGCCTGAAGCACAAAGAAATTTGGGCATTTTATTGGTCTGGGTATTGCAACTACAATACTGACACTAAAAGGCACCAGTATTACTACTGTCTAACAGAAAATACCAGCATTGCATGGTCTTATAAAAGCCTTATTCACATTGAACATTCCCTTTAAGTGTCTCTGACCATTGGCAATGCGGAGACTGTGCTCATTACGCAAGTGATTATGTTAATGGTGGATCGAGATGTGGTAAAGATAAGGCAGCCATTAGTAGGGCAATTATTATGTATCAAAACCCTAATCGACACAATGCCCTGCCTTGCCCTCCGAATTGCAAGCACGAGGCTATAGAAGATTCAAAAAGAACGAACAGCTTTCCCAGATGGCATATTTTACCATGTATCATGTAGGGGGCAGGAGACAATTAATGGCCCTAATTTAAGGATAGCTAGGTTTTAAAGGAAAGAATCCCATAGGCCTATTATGTAGTGTAATAATTAATTATGGCTGAGAAATACTTCAGTATACTGCCCTTTAAATGTTAAAGCCCCTTCTGGGACCTTTGGTTAAATAGGCTCATTTAAATTGAAGGAGCAGACATTGCCTTTTACCAAAAAATATTTCCCAAAAGCATCAAAAATTCATAGCCTGCAGCCTGTGTCTCCCAAAATTCATTGCATCCCATTTTTAGTTTATATACCAAAAATTTGCAATATGCAGATACACACCCAAAATATGGATAGTAACTAATAAAATATTTCCCCTAAATTTTCTATTCTGCACTTAATGGAGGTGCCTCATTTAAACAACCAGTTTTGAGATTGAAGCTGGTCCATCGATGATCTGATCTTTCCTGCAGCAGGTTATACATTTCCGCTAGAGTGGCCTCTGCAGGAGAAATGTAGTATTACATGCCAACTATTCATATGGAAAGCCCTGGTCCAATAGAACTCTGGTTACTAGAGAAACAGTTCTGAGTCGTTGCAAATCCAATTAACATTGTACCCTATTGACAATAGACCTCATTGAGTCTACTGTTAGTTTATAATAGTTTCAAATGAGACTATAAATTCAGTCAAGTCTCTTAGTTTTTTATTGGTCCTATTGTGTTTATTTTTTTTTTTTAAATATGTTAGTTTGCCGCAAACAAGTCTGAAACTGGTTGGTATGTTAATGAAAAAGTCTACGGGGTTGAGCCTGTAGAACTTTCAATCTAAGGCTTTGACCAATCATATTCACTGTTGCTCAGGTCACATGACAGGCCAGTTTGAGTATTGAGAAAGTTGCAAAATTATGTCTTCTACGAGGGCTGGACAGGGGCGGAACCCTAATAAATATTCATGAGCAGCCATCGTGAAAAAGAAGGACAGCTTAAAGAGAACCTGTCACCAGCATTTCACCTGTTAAACCAGCAATACCTGGTGGAGGTGGGTAAAAAATAATTTTCATGTAACCTATAATTATCTTCGAAGTCGGCTCTGTACCTTTAGTATTCAGTTTTTTGTGTCCCCATGCCATATGCTAATGAGCATAAAAGAGTCATATCTTCAGTCGAAAAGAGTCATATCTTCATTCCTCAAGCCTTTCCTAGTTAACCCCGCCTCCTTACTTTTGATTGACAGCTCCTCGCCTCCCCCCAGCACACACGAAATTCTGCGTTTGTGCATCGATGTCCTGTTCTGGTGGACAACTGGACACCATAGCGGCGCATGCGCAGTAACTAGATTTGAGACCCGGACAAAGCAGGGAAGGGTGTCGGACAATACATGTCGGACGCATGCGCGCTATCTTAGACGAGATTTCGGCATTCAGGGCGGGCCAGTTTTTGGTGGTGAGCGGGCACAAGAAGAGGAACAAACGAGACTGACAGATTATTACCATAAAAGGCGCAAAATGTTTGCGGACCGTTATTTACGATTGGAGGAGGAGTTTAAGAGAGGGTATAACGGCAATGAACTTTTTACAGCAGAGGCCAGCGAGAGGTGAGTAGAGTTCAGTAGGTGAAATTCTGGTGACATGTTCACTTTAAAGGGGTACTCCAAGCAGAAAAATTTTTTACCTATCCACTAGGTCGGAGGGGACGTCTACTGATTGTTAGAATAGGGGTCACTGGTTTCCAGTCCCCCCCAAATCGCATAGATGCCGTGAGGAGGAGTTTATATGGCACGGCAGTTGAGTATCCATGTTGGTACTCCATACAAACTCTATTGGAGTTACGAAAACAACCGAGTGCTCTGGTGGGCCCAAGGAACCCCAGCAAGAAACAGGGATATTTAATTCGGCAGAGGAGTTCAGGAGCTACACCACTGGTGGTCACTTGTCAGGGCATGATCTGTGTTTACTCATGAGGCCAAATTGTGGGTGGCACAGCTCTTCAGTCATGGTTGAAATGTGGTCTCCACCATTGACAAGAAACCAGTGTCTACACCTCCTCAATATAACCTGATGTATGAGTAATGGTTCCATAAAAGGTCTGTTCAAGAGGTCCATGAACCACTGGCCTAACATGGTCCTACCAAAAAAATCTTAAATGAGTTATGGATACCCTTTGACCTTTGACAAAGCAACAAGTTTCCCTACAGAACGGTGATGAAGAGGTTACATATGTTTGTATATATATGGCCTTTTAGATATCAATGCTGGAAATCCGGCCAAGAGAATCAATCGATAAACCCCCGGCAGATCTCATTATGCTGGCAGGCCTATGATGTACGTCCACCAATGTCAGGAGACGCTAAGTAGAAATATAATTTTGATGACAAGGAAGAGAAACACAGACTCATTTGGGATCCATCCAGAAAGCCACTTAGCTAAATGAGGAGATTGAGGCTTTGGGATCCCAAAAGTTTAATGTCCTGGATGCGGTAAAACTAGGGAGTGGTTATGACTGCGCAAAAGACAGAAGGGCAGAGCAGGTGATTATCTTATCCGCATTGCATGACATTAGTGGTATCGTTATGAACGCATAAGCCGGGCCGAAATGGTCCCGTTGACTTCTGGTGAGATTATTTTACACTTCAGTGCTTATGGTAATGGCTTCTGATATTAAATGGCACTAGTGACCCACTAAAATTTAGCCCTACGGGTATTTTAATGGGGCACATTAACAGTGATACACATCAGTTAACGGCATCAACATAGATGTGACTTTAGAACCCGGACCCTTGAATTCAACATATAATAGATGAAAAAAACAGAAATATAAAAAAACATAATAAAAATAACAACAATCATAATAATAGTAGTTATATAATACAAATATATATATATTATAAAAGGGAACATTCCCCCCAGTACTGTATAGAGGTAGTAATATGTATAGAATAATAATAGTAATAATAATACAGGACATACCATTCAGTCACCTCGTGGATGCGGGACGACGGGGGCCCCCAGTCTCTCGATAATTGGGTAGCTCAATGGTGGGACCTTCCATTCTTAAATATCTTGTGGGGAAATTTCTACTTCTCCAATACCATCCAGAGACCTGTGGGAGAACTAAGACTTTGATCACCCAAATCTTCACAATCACATGGTTCACCTTCCAACTAACCACCTTCTCCTCCTCTCGCTATGCCCTTCCGCACCCTTATGCTGTTTTGGGAAACTGACAACCTTTCCTTAACTTTGCATTTTCTCTAAACCCCTAACACCCCCCCCCCCCCCGCCATGGTGAGGGAAATCTGCTTCTTCATTGACTGTGTTACTGCCATACTCCACAGGTCTACCAACTCAACTAGGCCGGACTATACTAGTTTAGTCTTAGTCAGCGGCTCCCAAACCCTCGAAATGCAAGACAGCTTTTTTGGATTTGGCCAGGCCAGATGAAGCAGCCGTTGCCTTGTGTACAGTCCTACATTTTTCCACCCAGCTTTTGGGTGAGTGCCGCTTCCTTTTTCTTCCTTTTTTACAAAGTCTTTCACATTGCCACAACCAATTTGAGCACCACCCGTATCATTATTTCCTGTACATTATGTTCCCGGCTGCCAGGACTTGGTGCGTTAACTGTCTGTGGAGAAGTTGATAAGGTGGCAAAAGACACAGTTCCATCAAATCCAACCTATAATCCTACTGCGTTGATCCAGAGGAAGGCAAAAAAAAAACATGAGGTGGATGCCAATTGGCTCATTGGATGCCAATTGTCTCATTAGTGGCAGCTACCTTTCTTATCCACCCTACGTCTTTAGGATTTGGGCCATGGTACCCTGATCATCACAACTCCAGTTCCACTTTACCCCTTCCCTACGTTATTCTATTTTATACCTCTCATCTCTTTAATAATCTTCCCCCCAGCCTTTTTTTTTTTTTTTATCAAAATTTTTTAGAACTTCTCATTATGCGATTATTAAACTTTTTTTTTGTTGCTAAAATCGGACTACCCCTTTAAATGATACCATCTCATAAGATGTTTAGCAGCTACATGGCCAGCCCCTATGGCCTATACATACTCCACAGGATGATACATGAAACATATTATAGCCACTAGACTACAAATAGTTTTCATACATTTCCTATCAATACCCTTAAAAGGGTTCTCCAGGATTAGAAAAACATAGTGCTTTTTCTAGAAACAGCACCACACCTGTCTACAGGTTGTGTGTGGTATTGCAGCTCAGTCCCATTCACTTCAATGGAGATGAGCTGCAATACCAGACACTACCCGTAGACTGGAGTGGCGCTGTTTTTTAAAGAAAGCAGATGTTTTTTCTAATTCTGGACAGCCCCTTTAACCCTAAACCCTATCAGCCATCACCGACGCAGGCAGATTCCACATCTTAACGTTGCTGCTCAGCTATTCCTGTCTTCATTCGTGCTTTCTGTGCAGATGGAAGCATCCATTCAAAATCTTCTGGGCACCTACGTGTACAGCTGACATTTCCCATTTACCCAGATTTTAATTAAAGTGAGTCATTAATACAGAATTAAGGCTCGTCTTGTGGAGCAGATTTCTCAGTATTACATCTGAGCTGGATCGGGGCGCATGTCACATTCGCTTATTCTTGTGACCAGTGAAGCATTTAATATCTAGATGTCAATAAGAAGCAGAAAGAACTCCGGCCCACCGAGGATTAAGCACACTGTATGTGACTGCTGATAAGGGCCGATTGGCCCACTTAGATCGTCCCACTTCTTAAGCTATTAAAATGTCAAGTCCTTTGCCTAGTCGTATCGGGAGCAGCCTGCCATCCTTCATAAATATTTTTTCCGCTGGTGTCTATAACAGTCTGTGTTGCTCCTGCTGGGAAACCATTCCAAAAATATACTTATCTGTCATTAGACCGGGCATCGGCTTCCCTTGAGTACGGGGTTTGTTTGTCACTACATGTTTCGTTACTGTAATTTTTTCTGTGGCTATCCAGCTCTCCAGATTCCTTCACATGAAGCACTCTAAAGCTATGATTCATAAATTGAGCTATATAAAATCCTTGTTTCATTTTTATGGCACTGCCCTTCCACCTCTGACTACAGATTGCGTTTGTAGTCAAGGAGGGAGGGCTGTAAGAGAAATTTTAACGAGTACTGTTTATAGTGATTGGCTGAAGAACAATGCTAATGCTCAGGGATTAGGCTACAGCGTGCATCACTTGTCACTACTGAAGAGGGCGCTACTGGCCCTGATGGCCTGGGCATCTGGAGCTTACAGTCCTAACCTGGACTATACAAACTGTTAATAGCACAAGAACACTGAGCATTCACACCTGTTCACTGTAATACATTGATAGTACTAGGACTACATCCCGATACCTGTAGCCCAAGGGGGGAATTATAGCAAGGGCAAAAAGGGCAGTTGAGTGTCCAACAACACCTTAGTTTTTAAAATGACAATCTAGTAATAGGTGAAGGCACTGAGACTTGGGCACTGCTTTATGGTATTATTGAGACATGCACTGTAGAGTAATGTTATTGTGGGCACTTCCGTTTTAGCACTATATGGTGGTATTTGAGCACTCTATGATGACATCATAGTGTGCTGTATGGCACTGTTTTTTCGGCACTGTGTTGCACTATTTTGAGTACCCTATGGCAGTGTCTGGCATCATTTGTATTCTCAATTTTCATTTTCACAAAAAATGGTAAGGGGCCTCCATTTAACTTTTTAAGTTGCCCCAGTTATAATTATTTGGGTGTGTTAGCCCCACCAGCAGTATGGCTATCCTCATAGCCATACTGATATGAATATAAGCTGCCCCTAGCCAGACCTATTATCGGCCATATAGCACATGTCTCGGGCTTCCCAGTATTTGGGGAGGATATCATTGTAAATGGAGTCTGTTAAAAATTTGCCATAATAATGGCTATCCTCTTAATTTCTGACTGCAGAAAAGGTAGGGGTGATGGTGAGGGGTAATGATCACCCACTGAGTCACCGCTGCCTACCTCTGATACCGTCCTTGACTAGTAATGGCTTTGCAGTCCTGACGTTGACTAATGCCATCATGCAGTAAGTCACATACCCAGAATTTCGTTTTCCCCTGGAATATAAATGACTTTAACCTTAAGAAAATGTAAGTGATGATTGAGAAGTTGTGGTTTAGTCGCACTCTTTTGGCGGAGGAGAGCGGGGGGACCCAGCTGGAGATTATGCATCTATCTCTGTCGCTCTGTGTGGCTGCGCAGTATGACTGAGCGCATCTCTGGTATATTAGCAGGATTTGTGGGCACCAGAGTAAAGGTTCCCACTCTGCCAACCGTCTTTGCTGCTCTATAGCGAGGAACACTTCAGCGCCACCTCCGTACACCGTGGCCTTGGCACCGGACCTGCCAAGCAATAGGAAACAAGATCCCATAGAGCGTCCTAAGATTAGCACTGACTTCCTTTAAGAGGACACGTCTGTACCAGCAAATACTTGTATTTCCCATAAAATAACAAATCTGGAGCATATTTTCTTAGAAATTTGCGTTGTGCTGTTCCTCTGTTATTCCTCCTACAAATTTATGAATAAATTGTCAGCTGGGTGTTAACAGCTGGGGGCGTGTCCCTATACAGACTGACACTGTCCAATCCGTTCTCATAGTCTCAGACTGTATTGTGACACGCCCCTTTGGCAAGGGAATATATATACATTTCTAGGAGGAGCAACAGAGGGACGGTCCAACACAGAGTTCCAAGATAAAAGCTCCAGAATTGCGAAATTGCAGTGTAGGGCTAAGGAATAAAACATATATAGTGTAATAATTTTTTTTGCAATTGCCTATTATATAATTCTTAGCTGAATATTAGAGATCGGAACATAAGACAGGAGCGAGACATTACAATTCCCTGCAGCATCTCTAAAGGGTTAACGTTTGCTGCCATCCCATAATCATACTATGGACTGCTATGAATCGATCTCTATGGGATCTACCTGATTTTCTAGCATTTCATTTCCATATTGCCGTCGTTTTTTCATTGTATTAAATGCAGTATGTAAGGCGTGGCCACAGGAAGAAGTAGAGGGGCTATGCATGTCTTTAAAGCCAGGGGGACTTTGTGACTAACAGAGTGCTGCCAAAAATGGCGGCTGTAACTTAGCTACTCCCTGGACCCAACCATAGGAAGAAAGGTCAGGACATAACTGGTTAATGTAGATACAAAACAGCCTACAGTAATATAAATCTTTTCAACGTTAAAGGGTTATCTAGCTTAGACAATGATGGCAGATTACTAAAATATGTCATCAGTTTCCAAATAGTGCTGTTCCGACCCCCGCGATCACAGACGATCAACATTCAGCTCCTGTCGGAGCCATATGGCTTTTTTTGGAGACCACATGGTAAGCCATTGAATATAATAGACTTTTCTAGCGATCAGCACTGCCTCATCAGTCTGACCCACACCAATCGGACATTGATGACATATCCTAAAAATATCCCCTCAATGTTTTAAGTGCGATTAACCCTGTAAGAAATTGGATCCCATCTAATAGTTCCTAAAGGGAAACCATCAGCAAGCATGCAGATGGAACCTGTCAACTGGAACTGCTGATAGCAAAAAAAAAGGATAACTGATCCCCTCTCCATGCTATGAACATACAAAACCCTTTACGAAATTAGATCTCACCTGGTAGTTCCTAAATGGAAACCATCAGCAAGCATGCAAACGGAACCTATTGTCAACTGGAACTGCTGACAGCAAAAAAGGATAACCAATCCCTTCTCCGTGCTTTGAACATGCAAAACCCTTTAGGAAATTGGATCTCATCTGGTACTTCCTAAGGGGAAACCATCAGCAAGCATGCAGACGGAACCTATTGTCAACTGGAACTGCAGACAGCAAATATATATATATATAAGTAGCCGAAGCTGATTTATATACTATGTCAATTTTTAGGCTTTTGGAAGGCACACTAGACCCCCCTCCCCACTGCCATCCTCTAATAGATCCCGTCACACCTGCCCGGTGCCACCTGTCTACTTCTGCATGAGCGATTTATCAATTTTTACGATCATTTCCCTTTAACAAACAATCCGCCATATGATGCCGGGAAACTTTTGGATACTTGTTATGTTGCATCTTCCCAGGAAAGGAACGGGGGCGCAGAATCGGAGCTTAATTAAAGGACCAAATCAAAGCACCAGGGAGATAGAGAGGAAATGTGTAATCCCTGATCTAAGGCAGAAAGCAGACTGACGGCAGGATGAATGTGCTGTGTCAGGACTAGGCAGGAGAGAGGGGGATACAATGGGGGAGGTCACTTGCCTGCCTCCCTATAAGTCATCACAAATGCCGCTGCCATCTGTCATCTATTCTGTTTTCGTGTCAGAGTGTTTGTCATTTTCTCACTAATCATCTTGCACTGGGTATTATGGGTTTCTTGCTTCTTAAAGCAGCACCGTCAGTAAAAAAAATATTTGTATCACGGTCACCTATACAGAAGAATATGTTACTAGTTATGTCAATTTTATCATTTTGGATCTCTGTGTTTATGGATCTCACAACAGGTGGAGTAGACTTGAGTTCATTTTTTTAGGATCATTTCAGCAGCGTCCTGTCGCCTCTCCTGTCTGTTTTAGTAAGAACTTTCATTCGCCCCAGAAAATAAAATTCTGGAGCATATTTTCTTAGAACTTTACATTGTGGCGTACCTCTGTTATTCCTCCTGGAAATGTATAATTTAATTGACGACATGGCGTTACCATAGACATCGTCAAAAAGGGTGTGTCCCTATTTCAGCACTGATTGGGCAGTGTCAGACCTGTTTAGGAACATTCTCCAAAGACAAGGGGAATGGGAACACTCAACTGTTAATTTATTCATATATTTCAAAGAGGGATAACAGAGGAACGTAGAATGCAGAGATTGAAGAAAAGGTGTTCTAAAATTATTATTATTTTTATTATTTTATGGGGAATGCATGTAACAACCTTGACAAGCGGTAAAAAAAAAACCTCCTGTTGGTCAAGGTCGTCCTAGCCATGGCTTTAAGGTTGAGAGGCCTGGAGAATATAAGCGGAAGGGCTGGCACAACAGGGGCAGAGGGCGGGGGCCTCTATCATTATCATCTCTTTCCTGACTATTATAAATATCTTCCCCTTTTTTAAAGGTTCCACTTACCATGTTGTTCAGGTAACTTTTTCCAATCCTGGAGACGAAACTGAGCGTTAGGAGTTTTTTTTATCACATCACGTATGTCTGGCACAGGCAAAATATATATAATGTGACTGTAGTTCCTCTGAATCCCTGAAGTACCTACCAACATGACTGCTACTTCATCCAGGGGCCCAAGTGCAGAATAGCGTATGGGCCCACCTTGATGAGGTGGCAAATATTTTCCCAGTTAAGCTAACCCCACCCTATAAGCACCCACACAGTATAGTTCCCTATAGGCACATTATACTGTGGGGGCATTATAATGTGTGGAGCAACTATGGGGGGCTTTATACTCTGGGGGCATCCATGGGACGTTATACTGTGTGGGGGAAACTATGGGGGGCATTATACTGCGGGGGCATTATACTGTGCGGGCAGCTATGGGGGGCATTATACTGTGTGGGGCAGCTATGGGGGGCATTATACTGTGCGGGGCAGCTATGGGGGGCATTATACTGTGTGGGGCAGCTATGGGGGCACTATACTGTGGGGGACAGCCATGGGGGCACTATACTGTGGGGCCATAATACTGTGTGGACCAGCTATGGGGGGCATAATAATGTGTGGAGCAGCTATGCGGGTATTATACTGTGTGGAGCAGGTATGGGGGGCTTTATACTGTGTGGGGCAGCTATGGGGGGCATTATACTCTGGGGGCATCCATGGGACATTATACTGTGTGGGGGCATCCATGGGGGAATTATACTGTGTGGGGCAGCTATGGTGGGCATTATAATGTGTGGGGCAGCTATGGGGGGCATTATACTGTGGGGGACAGCCATGGGGGCACTATACTGTGGGGCCATAATACTGAGTGGAGCAGCTATGGGGGCATTATACTGTGTGGGGCAGCTATGGGGGGCTTTATACTATGCGGGCATCCATAGGAGATTTTACTGTGTGGGGGCAGCTATGGGGGTCATTATAATGTGTGGGGCAGCTATGGGGGGCATTATACTGTGGGGGGGACAGCCATGGAGGCACTATACTGTGGGGAGATAATACTGTGTGGAGCAGCTATGGGGGGGGGGGGGGCGGCATAATAATATGTGGAGCAGGTATGGGGGGCATTATATTGTGTGGAGCAGGTATGGGGGGCATTATACTGTGTGGAGCAGGTATGGGGGGCATTATACTGTGTGGGGCAGCTATGGGGGGCATTATACTGTGTGGAGCAGGTATGGGGGGCATTATACTGTGTGGAGCAGGTATGGGGGGCATTATACTGTGTGGAGCAGGTATGGGGGGCATTATACTGTGTGGAGCAGGTATGGGGGGCATTATACTGTGTGGGGCAGCTATGGGGGGCATTATACTGTGTGGGGGCAGCTATGGGGGGCATTATACTGTGTGGAGCAGGTATGGGGGGCATTATACTGTGTGGGGCAGCTATGGGGGGCATTATACTGTGTGGAGCAGGTATGGGGGGCATTATACTGTGTGGGGCAGCTATGGGGGGCATTATACTGTGTGGAGCAGCTATGGGGGGCATTATACTGTGTGGAGCAGGTATGGGGGGCATTATACTGTGTGGGGCAGCTATGGGGGGCATTATACTGTGTGGAGCAGGTATGGGGGGCATTATACTGTGTGGAGCAGGTATGGGGGGCATTATACTGTGTGGGGCAGCTATGGGGGGCATTATACTGTGTGGAGCAGGTATGGGGGGCATTATACTGTGTGGAGCAGGTATGGGGGGCATTATACTGTGTGGGGCAGCTATGGGGGGCATTATACTGTGTGGGGCAACTATGTGGGGGCATTATACTGTGGGGGGCATACGATTACGGCGATACCAAATATATATAGTTTTTTCTATATTTTACTACTTTTACAAGTAAAAACCTAAGTGTAAAAAAGAAAATAAATTTTGTGTCGCCAAATTCCGAGAGCCACAACGTTTTTATTTTTCTGTCGATTAAGTGGTATGAGGGCTTATGATTTGCGGGATAAGCTGTCATTTTTAATAATACCATTTTGGGGAACATGCGACGTTTTGATCACTTTTTATTCCATTTTTTGTGGGAGATTAGGTGACCAAAAAACAGCGATTCTGGCGCTTACAATTTTATTTTTACGGCCTTCACCGTGCGGGTTAAATAATGATATATTGTGATAGTTCAGACTTTTACAGATGCGGAAATACCAATTATGTTTATTTATTTATTTTTTTATTATGCTCTAGGGGGAAAAGGGGGGTTTTTGAACTTTCAATTGTTTAACAAATTTTTTACATAAAAAAAACCTTTATTTGACTCATTTTTACTTTTCTCTATTAGTCCTCCTAGGGGACTTCAACCAGCGATCGTTAGATCGCTTGCACGATATACTGCAATACTAATGTATTGCAGTATATCGTGATTCTGACAGGCCGGAGGCAGGGCTTAATCGGAGCACAAAGATGGCAGACCTGGGGGCCTTCATTAGGCCCCCAGGCAGCCGTAGCAACCATCGACACCCCGCAATTGCATTGCGGGGGGCGCGATGAGTTGTTAGAGGGGGTCACCCCCCTCTTTCTAACAATTTAACGAGTTAAACGAGCGGGATGCCGCTTGTTACTCTGAAATGTCGGCTATAACCAACAGCCGACACCCGCATCGTACTCTGTGAGCCCGTTCCATACTTCCTCTACCCGACTGGCGTATGGATACGTCAAATGTCGGGAAGGGGTTAAAATGTATCCCCCTGATAAGATTTTGGTCCTGCCTCTGGGCATAGGCGCGCGCAGGGGTTTGATGGTGTTGGGGAGGGGTAGGGGGGGGGGGGGGGTTCAAGCTGATATTTGCACCAGGGCCCATGAGCCTTTAGCTACGCCCCTGCATGACACCTTGCAGCTTAATTGGCATCATATCATGTTGGCGAAGTATCTCGACAAGTAGCGGGTGACAGTCATAATCCCTACTTATCCTCCTGGCACCTTCTCAACATCCTCCAGAGCCGATCAGCACAACACGATGTTCTGGAGAAGAGAAGGGACCATCTGATGCCAATGTCAATGAACGTTGCATTTGATATGGACATTGTAGGGCATTCTTTTGTGCGGTTTTATGTCCGAACCAGTGTTTGCCTGAGGAAGGACCTCAAAACCCGATTTAAGGGTTTTTTCAGTTTCACCGAGATCTCTGCTTGCAGTCATTCAATAGATATTCACTTCTTTGTTTACTTCCAGAGGATGAACATCTGTCCCGGTCATGTGAAGATCACACAGTTGCATGGCTCGTTACAGTATAGTTATCTATAGAATGTCAGAGGAGGCCGCCCCTTGTTGATAATGGCAGAGATGCCGCAGTCACTATTCTAAGGGGTTAAACTAGCGGGATCCGGCTCGTTGCAGTGAAGTTTCGGGGGGCCAAATAGAGTGAGATTGGTCAGGGCCCCTGGGGGTTTACTGTTGGAGCCTGTAAAGGGAGGAAAGGGAGCAGAATGGTCAGCGGGAAGCATAGCAAGCAGCGACCACTGGGGCAGGTTGTCAAAGGGGTTTTCTGAGATATTAAAATGAATTTAATAGGATTTTAGGTTGAAAATAGATCAAATTGTAATGTACTTATCTTAGTAATTCTGTGCCATTCCCGCACCGCAGATACCGCCTGTCCCCCGTCATCTCTGTTTACCTTGCTTATGATGTGATGTGTTCATGTCATGTGATTGTGGCCGCCAGTCACTACCGTTCTAAAAAAGGGTGCGGGCGGTGTGGGGACAATTCGGGATTTACGGTAAAAACAATTACCTTTATTTTTAAAGTCCTAGCCCTATTGAACACAATTAAAATGGAATCTGTCACCGGATCTTTGCTGCCGGCTGCTGCTGTGATGTATCTGGCTGGTTATGAAAAATGGGGAACCCCACATAGTTTTTTCCAATAATTTTTTTTTTTTTTAAATGACGTGGGGTCCCCCCAATTTTTCATAACCAGCCAGATACAACATAGCAGGAGCAGGTTAGCATTACCAGGGAGGGAAAGCCCAATGTTTTGGGCTTTCCCAGCCTAATAATACCGGCCTGCGGCCGCCCAGTAACCAACCGTCTCTACAGATGTTCGGGTACTGGTGCATACCCGACTCTTCCCTTTACCCCTGGAGGCGGTGGGTACCGGGGTAATAATAGGGGTGTTAGCCTCTACATCGGTTAAACACTAAGCCCCGCCTTATTAATGGACACTGTCAATCAGCCAGTGGCCATCATTAAGGCGGTAGTAATAAAGTTTAAAAGAAATACAAAGACATAGAAAAAATATTTTACTGAAATACAAAAAAACAGACAACCCCCGTTAAGCATTTTATTGAAAATAAAGAAAGCCGTCATCGAAGTAGTCCTCGAATCCGACGTAGTCCAATGACCGAACCTGTAAAAAAACACAAACACAAAAAAAAACAACATTAGTAATACATGTGGTAGGCTTAGATACAGAGCCCATGTGTGATACTGTCTGTTGTACCTTGTATCGAAGCCTACCTTAAGGCCTACCATTTGTGATCCTGTCTGATGGGCCCTGTATCTAAGCCTACCACATGGTAGGCTTAGATACAGGGCCCCAGCAGACAGTAACGTTATACTTACAATCCCCTTCGGCTCCAGGCGCAGCAGAGGTCCTGACACCATCCAAGGTTGCGACGTTGTGCGCGGTGCACAGCGTTGTGACGTCATGACGTCAAAGACATCAGTTCCTCCGCTGCGCTGGGAACGTTACTATAGTAACAGGGGCCCATGTAGTTTATCACATAGGCCCCAGTTGCTATAGTAACTTTTAATAAACGTGGTGCAAGGCCCGGCAGCAATTTCAACCGCTACGACCCCTATAGCTACGAAACTGTGTCCAGTGGTCGCAGCGGGCCCCTGTTTAGCCCGGCCCCCTGACGGGAGTACCATCTGTAGTGCCTTGATGTCGGCCCTGAGTACTGACATTCATTTTACATACAAGTCTGTTTATTATTATTATATTATATTATTATACATCTAGTACATAGGAAATGAGGTGAAATGATGACTCTCTAAATAACATTGTACGGTGGAGCCACAGCTTGTATTGTATTATTATCATTTTTATTTTCCTTGAAGGTCTAAGTAAACATTCTCCTAATTTCGGTGGCACAGTGTGAGAGCAACTAAGATAAGAATATTGCTTATTGTCCACGGAGGGATTAATGTAGTGCGTCTTCTCCACATTACGGGATTCAAGGATTCGACTGGGAATTACTTGTCAAGCATCACGACTGATACTGTACAGATGTTAGACAGCATCATTACTCTGCTACTACCCTGGAAGATGCGAGTCTTTACCTCCTGTGTATAACTGTACAAAAGAAAAATAACACAAATGTCTCGTGTACTGCAATGTGTAGGATGATGCTTTCTTATCTCGGAGCATGTATGTGGAAAAAAAGGTAGGACCTCCTTGGAGTAGAGTGGGTCTAATCGCAAGAGCAGAATCGGGTCTCTCCTGGTGCTTGGTCATGTCCCCATGCTATTCTTATCCCAGGACAATCTGATGCTTGATGAACCTCCTACCCATCTTTTACTGAACCCACTGGCTGCTAATGTGGAGGTCCCTGTCCCTTGTGCAGGTTCACACTATCCATGGAGTAGCATAGGCCAATTGGATTTGGGCCTCCTTCCTTCATGGGCCCCATAGAAGCCACCTTGTCTGCCTCTATGATTGTGTATGGCTTTGCACCTCCTTGAGCTAGCTATGAAAGCTTCCTTAGGTCAGGCCTGACGTCGTATGACTACAACTGGAGGAGGGCAAAACAGAGATGGAGTATGCTCTACTTGTGATCTGCTCTACTTGTTTCTTCCCATCGTAAAACCATGTTGGAGGATTAATTCCCTGGGTGAGCACAAGCTTAAAATTTAGCTTTGTCTATTGATAGTCAATAGTTACCTAAAAATGTATAATTCCACAAAAAGTTGCCCAAAAAACAATGTCACACTCACCGAAATACCACATTTCCCATATTCTAATAAGCTCACTGTTAAAACTTGATCCGATAAGGATCTATGTACATGTCTCTTCCATTTGTGAAGAAATTATTGAAAAATTTCTAACAATATTTGAGGATTCTACTGAAGGTCAGGGAGATAAATTTGATTCTTACCAATCTACTTACATACAATATTTTTAGTACTATGACTCTCTTCTTAGCTCTTACTCAACAATATAACATATACCTCATAGTGATGATCTGTTGTCTTGGAAGGCCTTGAAGAAGTGTTTCCCATTGATGGTTCTGCAGTACCTTGGTGCTCCTCAGAACCTGGTAGATAAAAACAATGGGAACCAGGTGGGATCCACTGTAAAAAAGAGACACCATCCAGGTGCAATACTTCCACGAGTCCAACATGTTTTTGAGAAAAAAATATATAATTAATTGTCTAAAATAATAGATCATATTAAAACATACATATAAAGAAAGAGGGTCTCTTGAGGTACAATGCGTTTCGGGGAAACAGAACTCCTCTATCAAGTAAACATGAGACCATGAAGTGTATGGTATAGCTAACTTGAAATTGGCGCCAGGGCCTCCCTGGGGGCGTGGTTACGTTTGTTGTGACCTGATAATTTATGTACAAATGGGAAGAGATAAGGGGAGGGGAGTGATGAACGCTATGGCGGTTCTTAAGTGAGAGTCTAGGATGGTCAGTGGTGTTGGATTTAGATGGGGATGGGAGGGGGGAATCCCCTGTCCCTGTTGACAGGGAGGAGATGCTGCTCGGTGGTGATGGTAGTGGAACGGGTCGGGAGGTCAGCTGTTTGGTACTGAACCTCCTCCCGTAGAGTCAGCGCTGATTGCCTGGTTGTCAGGCAACAAGCTGACGCTTTGGGGCTGCGCATGCGCCTGCCCGATGTTTGTTTCGGCCGCGTCACAGGGTTGCTAGGTGACCGGCCGATGCTAGAGTGCAGGAGGCCTGGCCGCATATATTGTGAAGATAAATTGTGTATACACAAGGAGGAGTTGGCGGGAAAGGAGAGGGTATAGGGATGGCCGTCTCGATGGGGAATGAGGGTGTTGGTAGGGGCTATTCTCCTCAGAACCTGGTCAGGGTTTTCTCCAAAAATAGAAGCGGCAATGGTAAAATTATCTTCTTGTTCAAACATTCTTGACTTGGGCTGAGCAAAGAAGTCAACAAATCTTAGCTCAAAAGTTGCACCAGTCTTAAACTTTTTGAAGTTTATGAAGTAGTAAGGGTCTACTGTTGTTGGGACACATGTTGGATCACGCATGGCTACTTTTTAGCTCTAAGTCTAGCGTGTTAATATGCCAGCTTCCAGATGATGGCTCTTATATCACGCCAAGGCCACACTTTGTCAGCCCTATTGAAATATATAAGCTACATGTTTTCAGTCCCTTTGAAATATTTGGGCATCCTTATATGGTTCAAGGTGATTTAGACAATTTTTTGTATTTTCTGCAGACGAAGACATAAAGGGATAGTTAGTTAGTATTCGTGTATAATACACGGTTATATTTGATTATTAATGATCCCTGGCAGATATCCGAGTCACTCAGTAAATCCCAATTTAAAAGATAAAAAAAGATTGTAAAAATTTGGTGTGCTCATTAAATCAAACCATCTATATCTGTTTATTAACAAGCACAAATAAAGTTGGCCCCTGAAGCCCAAGATCAAGTTGGACTCATACATCTCCCCTATGAGGGTGTTGACCTTTGTAGGACTCCAATCCATCTAGGCATTGCTATGTTATGAGACAAGAGCGGAGGAACCAGTCTAAGGGTAACACCACCCTACTAAGAGATGGGGTAAGGAGTTGACAAGCTTTAGACCTTCCTGTCCCTGAATTGCATTGGGTGGTTTGATCTAGCCATAAAAGGGATCCCCATTTTGATAACTGGTATGAGGAACCCTCTTCTTTGTGTACGCCCTATAACACAAAAATGTAACTCTATGTTTACATAGTCTACACATTATGGACCAAAGATCAATTGTGTTTATTTGTCCCTGTACTCGTTAGTTCTCTTCAAGAAGCACAACAAAAAACGACAATACATCTAATTCACCAGGTAACCTACCATATGGTTTTGTTCCATGGGAAGACCTCCTATTATGTAAAGGAAGCTCATATGAGAGTGAGGAGAACATACAAATGTCACGTGGTTGAAGATGTGGTCAAGGAAATACTCATAGAGGCAATGCCAGAGAGGCAACGTCTTTAGTTGGCTTTAAGTCCATCCAGTTTTTGGCCACCCAATCTTCCAGACATATGGCAGATTACATAAATTATAGAAACCTCAACCTACTGTGTTATCCATGGATGGATTTAATGGATACGGCCATAAAATGATACTAAGTTATCTTGACCTGGTCGACAACTGAAGACTCAATGGTGAACATTTACCAACACAAGCACTTGACCTCGATAGCCTAGAAGAACATCAAGAACATCTAGAGGAGGTCAGAGAATAAAAGCAATGACTTGATTGATTGCTATGGGTAAAAGATTCGCATTTTGAGCTCATGTGGAGTTTTTCCAGAGTTAAACCTTGTCCCTCGCTCTTCTAAACTTATTTTCAACCTCTTCTCGAGTTCCTCTGCATTATCCTGGCAGCTGGCGTAGCCCTGCAGTCTTATGTAATTGTACACGGTATGTTTCCTTGTACTTCTGGGAGAAAAACATAATGAGCGACCACAAAAGTAATTAGTATTGGGCAATCGTTTTCTAGGAATCTATCCTTTCCTGGGAATTTGGGCCTCCAAATAAGGATCCTTGGATAAAATGGATGCCAGTTATAATTATAGCGTGTTGATATTAAGTAATTGTTAGTCTGTATCTGTATAAATAAGAAGTGTTGCGATGAGCTCTCTGCCATCCCGTCATATCCATTTATAGCTTCGGCCGTGATAATTAGACATGCATTGAAAGCGGCAAACTTACTGTCTTAGCGGCTCACCCATACAATAAGCCACGTACATAGAGGTCAGTGTACACGGTATATCAAGTGTGTGTGTAAAGCAAAGCACAAGACGCCCATACAGCATGAGGTTTTGACGTGGAAACCACATTTAAAATAAAGTTAAAAAGGACTCTCCAGTTGTGAAATTAAAAATCATATTAAAATCAGTATCTCGAGGTGCCGTTTACCTGCTATTTATTTTCCTCCGTTTTTGCTACTTGGCTGCTTTTAGCTCAGTTTATTAGGACAGAGCTGTGATCTGTGACTTCAGTTTGGCTACAGTGCCTGCAGGGAGTCTGAGGCAGTCTGAGACACACCTCCTGTTTCATCATTGGTCCAGACTGCTGCTCACTCCCTCCCCTCTGTAACTTGGCCTCTTCAGATTGGCTGCTGTGTTTCTACACAAGTCTATCACATGATCACCAGTAAGTCAGTGCATTGAGATCTGATTTCTATAACAGCAAGGGCAGAATTATTATAATGTACAGACTACTAAATCATCAGTGAGAAAAAGAGGATTATCAGGTAGTTATCCCACATTTGCTGAGGGGAATGAGCCCTATTAGCGGGGAGCCTGGAGGGTCGCCTTAAATTATTCAACAACGACAGTTAACCTCTTAATAGGCTACATAGATGTAATCTTTTGTCTTTATAGTCCACAAAATAAATTCCCGATTTTATGTAAATCTAATAAAAAGTTCTGCAACTTTCTAATATTAATTGTGTGTCAATTCCTCGCCATTTTCAAGATCTCTGCTTTCTGTCACTGAATACGAAAACCTTTTTACATCCAGAAGCTGAAAACCTGTCCTGATTATGTTTAGGGGCATGGCTCATTACAAGAAAGACTATAATACACAGGCTAAGGCTACACGGTAACGTTGGCCGCAACACAGGTCGTACAGCCAAGAGTTATGTGTTATTAATTTCTTATATGATAATATTTGTCATCAGATTAGAATGGAAGGACTCTTGGAATATAAAAAATTTTATAGTCCAGAGGCATTCTGGGCTAATTGCAGCAAATGTGCGCGTACTGACCCTTCAAGGCCGTGCATGTGCGGGCGCGCGCACACTATGGGAGACAGTGTCCGGACCAGGAAGTGAGTGCCGTCGTCTCCCAGGAGGGAAATGCCACCGGGAACGTGCTCGTCCATGGCCGCGGCCATCAGAGTGTATGTGTGGACGACGATCAGCGGCCATAGACATTACAGTGGGGGGGACAGCTCTGTGAATGTCCTTGAGTGGCCCAGCCAGAGTCCTGACTTGAACCCAATCGAACATCTCTGGAGAGACCTGAACATGGCCGTCCACCGACGTCCCCATCCAACACACAGAGCTTGAGAGGATCTGCAGAGAAAAATGGCAGAAAATCCCCCTATCCAGGTGTTCAAACCTTGTGGCATCATTCCTGTAAAGGGAAGTGTCCCCTGTTTTATATATATATATACATGGTGGGCCATTTATATAGATACACCTAAATAAAATGGGAATGGTTGGTGATATTAACTTCCTGTTTGTGGCACATTAGTATTTGGGAGGGGGGGGGGAACTTTTTAAGCTGGGTGTTGACCATGGCGGCCATTTTGAAGTCGGCCATTTTGTATCCAACTTTAGTTTTTTCAATGGGAAGAGGGTCATGTGACACATCAAACTTATCGAGAATTTCACAAGAAAAACAATGGTGTGCTTGATTTTAACGTTACTTTATTCTTTCATGAGTTATTTACAAGTTTCTGACCACTTATAAAATGTGTTCAAAGTGCTGCCCATTGTGTTGGATTGTCAATGCAACCCTCTTCTCCCACTCTTCACACACTGATAGCAACACCGCAGAAGAAATGCCTCCCGATCTGACCCCCTTAGACTTTTATCTTTGGGGTCATCTGAAGGCAATTGTCTATGCTGTGAAGATACGAGATGTGCAGCAACTGAAACTACGGATACTGGAAGTTTGTGCTAGCATTTCTTCTGCAGTGTTGCTATCAGTGTGTGAAGAGTGGGAGAAGAGGGTTGCATTGACAATCCAACAAAATGGATACAAAATGGCCGCCTTCAAAATGGCCAACACCATGGTCAACACCCAGCTTGAAAAGTTTCCCCCCTCCCATATACTAATGTGCCACAAACAGGAAGTTAATATCACCAACCATTTCCATTTTATTAAGGCGTATCCATATAAATTGCCCACCCTGTGTATATATATATATATATATATATATATATATATATATATATAAAATGTCTCATGAGCCAGGGCTGTAGAGACACAGCCCTGGTCATGAGTACCTGCCTCACAACAAAGCAGGACAATTAGTCATTGTCCTGCTTTGGTTAAAACTGATGGAGACAGGAGATACTGCTTTTGATCTCCTGTCTCCATCTTAAACTTCCCGCGCGCGCGGGCGCTTATGAGTCGGCCGGTGATGTCATATCACCGCGCCGACCCATGTTAGCCGGGGCGAGCGCCACCCCCTTTTACGAGCGTACCGACAGGGTTTAAATAGCTCTGTGTTGGTACGCCCGGAAGCTTATTTCCTGCTTCCCAGCTCCACCAACGAACTCCTTCCTGCACGGACGCTCCAGGCACCAACGAGCCTAAGTATGTGCATGCAGCAATAGCTGCGTGTAACCCTTTCTCTCCATCTGGACAACGAGCATTCCTACCTCTCTCCCCCTACACTTAACCCTTGCTTATCACCCTACACAACAAGCTGGTGCCATTAAGTTAACCCTTTCCGACCTGCCTGCACATACATCTCTAGTTAACGCTTTCTGAACTTGCTGCACATCCCCTGGTGTATCCATAATTAACCCTTTCCGACCTACCTGCACATTATCCCCTGGTCCCCTTGTTACAAATCCCTCGTTAACCTTTTCCCACCTGCATATCCCCTGGTCCCATTGTTAACCCTTTACCTGTCTATCCCCTGGTAACCCTTCATCCTCCACATCCCTTGTTAACCCTTAGTGAGTGTACAGGGACAGTTACAGTTAGGATGCAGTGGGACAGAAACAGTGAGCGTAGGTGTATTGCAAAGTAACTTATATGTATGTTTAGATAAGTGGGTGGTGATATAGATTAGTATTTGTGATACCTTCTTTACAGTACTGTGCCACGTGTAGTGTCAGTGTATTCAATGCATATTGAGTTGTTATGTGTATTGGGATACACTGATACTATACTGTGATTATTTACTGTGTTCTGTGTTTGGTGTATTTTATATCTAAGTGTGATTACTGTTAGTAATAATAAATACCTTTATTTACTATACAGTCGTATACACTTAGTAGCAAAGCAAATACATTAACCTTAATACAAGAGAAAGGTAGGGAAGGTAGGCATAATCCTAGTGACCCTAATATAAAGGGCGATTCAGCCAGTGAACCCCACTATTACACCAGCCCTTTTTACAATAGCCAAGGAGACTGGAGGCTGTTATCGCTGCCAAAGGTGCTTCACCTAAGTCCTGAGTAAAGGGTCGGAATACCTATGTCAATGCAATATTTTTGTTTTTCCTTTTCAATAAATTAGCAAAGAAGGGTATTAAGTGCAGAATGATGGGGAATTGTTTTATTTTTTTTTATTTTAGCACAAGGATCAACATAACAAAATGTGAAAAATATTGAAAGGGTCTGAAGACTTTCTGAATGCATTGTATGATGGCATTTTCGACATTGTTTTATATATTAAATAGATGGCATCTCTGGCACTATCTAAGGCAGTGGTTCCCAACCTGGGTGCCGTGAGAACCCTCCAGGGGCGCTGCCACACTCCTCTGAACCACTGTGACCGTGCTTTTACTCCTCCTCCTCACAGCACGAAGTGCATTTGAGGAGGAGGAGATTTGTTGCAGCCAACTTGGATTTAGCACCCCCCACCACTGTAGATGGCACGCCCACCTCTTTAAATGGCACCCCCCCATCCCACCTTCCTATATATAGCGCCACCGTAGCTCCTTGAAGGAGTGGAATCCCCCTGTCGCCGGGGATTCCGCTCCTGTACGGAGTGCTTGATATCTCTGTCCATATATGGACAGTGACATCAGGGGCAACTCCTGAAGCGGAATCCCGGTTCACAGCGTTGCCGGTGCGGTGGCCGGTGATTTGGCTCCAGGAGAAGCCCCTGACGCCACTATCCAAAAAGGGACAGAGACGTCAGTTTCTTCTGGAGTGGATTCCCCGGT
The DNA here is from genome assembly GCF_050947455.1 of Rhinoderma darwinii. Lineage (NCBI taxonomy): Eukaryota > Metazoa > Chordata > Amphibia > Anura > Rhinodermatidae > Rhinoderma > Rhinoderma darwinii. The sequence goes on along the minus strand of NC_134698.1, from coordinate 11,145,445 downwards.
CACAGCGTCGGCAATGCTGTAGACGGGGATTCCGCTTCAGCGGTTGCCCCTGTTGTCACTGTCCATATATGGACAAAGATGTCAGGGGCTTCTCCTGGTGTGGAATCCCCGGTCATAACGTCGGCAACACTGTGGATGGGGATTCTGCTTCAGGGGTTTCCCCTGATGTCACTGTCCATATCTAAGGCATCTCTCGTACTGTATGGGGCATTTCTGCCACTGTCTGGGGCCATCTTTGGCTTTGTTATACATATACAGTATGTAACAGGGGGCATCTCTGGAACTATCTGGGGACATCTATGTTGTTCCATATCTCTGGCCCCATCTTGGGCATATTTCTGCCACTGTTTGGTAAATCTGTGGCTCTATATGGGGGCATCTTTGGCATTGCTTTATATATTTAACAGAGGGCATCTCTGGCAATATCTGTGGCATATCTTGTACTGTATGGGGCAATATTTGGCATTGTTATACAAATATTTAACAAGGGGCATCTCTGCCACTATCTGGGGCAATGTCTGCCACTGTATGGGGCATCTCTACCACTATATCGGGGCCTCTCTACCACTGTATGGGGCATTGTTGGCAATGCTTTATATATTTAACAGAGGGCATATCTGACACTATCTTAAGGCATCTCTTGTACTGCATGTGCCATCTTTTCCACTGTATGGGGCCATATTCGTCATTGTAATACATATATTTAGTTGGAGGTATCCTTGTCACTGTATGGGGCATCTCTGGCACTATATCGGGGCTTCTCTGCCACTGTATGGGGCATCTCTGGCACTATATCAAGGATTCTCTGCTACTGTATAGGGCATCTGTCCCACTATATCGGGGCTTCTCTGCTACTGTATAGGGCATCTGTGGCACTATATAAGGGGCTTCTCTGCCACTGTATGGGGCATCTGCGGCACTATATCAGGGCTTCTCTGCTACTGTATAAGACATCTGTGGCACTATATGGGGGCATCGTTGGCACAGTTTTAGATATTAAATAAGGGGATCTCTAGCGCTATATGGGGTCATCTTTCGCTGTACCTATTTTCACGGATGCCTAGCAGTTCCCACACATTTAGATTGTCTGCAGATCTACAAGGAGCAGTAGAATCTATCGAATGATGTCTATGTCTTCGGCCTCATTTGCATATATAATTTGCTTCTGTAATGAGATTTTCATGAAGTCCTATCTGTGATCGTCATTAAGATCCTGCGTTATACAATGCATGTTGTGTATGGAATTACAGTAAATTTTATGTGCGAGTCAGAGCTTTCTGATGGTCCTTCTACCCCTACCTGCTGTTTATATAAATCTGCAAGGCCAACTGAATGCATCTTAAATACGGTGTACGCTTCCCTCTCCTTCACCCGCAGCTCCGCCATACACTCTCACGTCATGTGTTCCAGCTAATAAAAGGCTCAAATTGTTAAAAAGCTTTTGGCGCCCATCCTGTTATTTCCCTGAAAATTACGATAATGTCTGTACCTGTGTACACACACCACCACCACACCGGACATTACAGATGACAGAATCACAAAGGGGAATAGAATATATGTGCTGTGTATGTGCACGATGAATGGCCACAGAGATAAACAGTATGTGAAGAAATAACAGGGGGAGAGAGAAAAAAATAACAGATGGATGGAGAGAAAAAAAAAGTAATAGAAAGAGCAAAAAATTAAATAAGGAAAGTGAAAAATTACAGAGTGAAAGAACATCAGCGCACAGGAGGCTGGAAATAACTGGATAAGGGAATAAGCGCGATGGAGAAGTGGGGGGACATCCAGGAGAGGAGACGTGGGAGGGGGAGGGAGAGGGAGGTAAAGGCGAGGAGAAGCCGGCGGAGAGAAAGGATATGAAGGAGCAGGGTTAAAAGCAAAGGGGGGATGGAAACGTGCAGGATAGGATAAGGTAATGTACGAGACCGATGTAGGAACTTCCGGGACCAGATTGGGGGAGAACGGGATCTCATTGCTAGAGCAGGGGGCCACTCAGGTGGTGAGTCTCTGCTAGTTTATTATGTCATGCCATCCCCTGCCCTGCTGCCATTTTTAAAAGGTCCCAGATAACCCCTTTAAGTATACACTATATGGACAAAAGTATTGGGACACCTACACGTGACACCTACAGGAGCTTTTATAACATCTCATTCTAAATTCATAGGCATTAATATGGAGTTGGTCTCCCCTTCGCAGTAAAATATTTTCCACTCTTCTGGGGGCTTTCTACAAGATTGTAGAGTGTATTTGGGAATTTATGACCATTCATCCAGAAGAACATTTGTGAGGTCAGACATTGATGTTGGGGGAGGGGGCCTGGCTGACAATCTCCGTTCTAGTTCATCTCAAAGGTTTTGGATGGGGTTGATGTCAGGGCTCTGTGTGGCCAGTCAAGTTCTGCCACCCCAAACTCACCCAACCAACCAACAACCAACCACGTCTTTACGGACCATCTGCACTGGGCGTAGTCATGATGGTGCAGAAAAAGGCCAAACCCAAAACTGTTCCAATAAAGTTGGAAGCTACAATTGTCCAAAATGTCTTGTGTGCTGAAGTATTAAGATTTCCCTTCACTAGAACTAAGGGGCTTAGACCGACCCCTGAAAAACATCCCCATATTATTACCTCTCCTCCACCAAACTTTACAGCTGGCACGATGCAGTCAGGCGGGTAACGTTCTCCTGGTATTCACCAAACCCAGACTCTTTTGTCCATAGCATTTATTTACATAAAAACAGAAAACCCTTCAACCTATAACAGATATTGAAGTGGTGCTAATGGGGGTGGAGAAATGGGTGTCCCCTTATATGATGTCCAAATGATATAATAGGGCATATAGTCAGGGGTTGCCCCCATTGAGACCACAACTTTAGCTGTAGTAAAGCATTGTGGCAATCACATCTGTTTGTAGGTACCGTACCACTGTTAGCCCTTGTTCCCACAGTGCAGATTTGTTGCAGGTTTTGCATGCATTTTTCAAGACAAAACCAGAATTGGATCCAGAGAACCAGACCGATAGGCCTTTCTTTATATATTTCTTCTGCTTAGGTTCAGTTCCTGGTTTTGGCTTGAAAAATACTTGCGAAATCTGCAGCAAATCTGCGCTGTGTGAACAAGGCCGTAGGAGGACCATCACTGCATTACACTGATTTTCTGTTATAATAGCCAATTACACCATATGTTTAGATCCAGCATTCTGTGCTGATTAATATATCTTTATAGCGATCAGAACTCCAAATCCCCGGCATAGACGTAAAGTTAATGATAAAATTCCTTCTGCCTGCAGCCACCACTAGAGGGAGCTTCACAGGTTACTGCATACCGTGTTATTATTGAGTTCAAAGTGTTCAATGTCCAGTAAGCTCCTAAGCGCCCCCTAGTGGTGAATGCAGGCAGACAGAATTTTATCATTTCACAATACAGTATATTTATGCAGGGGACTTGGAGCTCTGAATCAGAAAAACTGAGCTCCACCACTATAAAGATATTTTAAGAAATATCTCAGAACAGAATTTTGGATATATTTAGACTTTTCAAGGGTGGACATTTACTTTAAAGTATATCCACCCAATACCCAAAAATTCACATTTTTCCATGAAGGACATATATCAGCTATCCATATAGGGGATAAATGTATGATTGCTGGGACCTCCACCACTGGGACCCCCACAGATCTCTAGAACAGGAGTCCCGACCTCGTGTTCCTCCCCAGAGCACAATCACAGTGAGCAGGATTTTGAATGGGACGGTAGACGCACATATGCAATGTCTATGTGGCTGACGGAGACAGCCAAGTGCAGTGGTCGGCTGCTTCCATTATTCCTATAGACCTTGAATGGAGCGGCAGCGCACAAGTGCCACCACCGTTCCATTGAAAATTCACAGAGGTCGGGATCGGTGGGAGTCCCAGTGATCATACATTTATCACCAAACCTGTGGATAGGCAATTAATGTCCTTCATGGTAAAACCCCTTTAAGATCTTTCTCTTTCTGCTTGTGACATGGGGGAAACCTTGTTGTTACCAACGATTTAATTGCCTTGGCCAAAAATAATGGTTTTGCCTCTTGTACCTTTCTCCTCGTGAGTATTTTTATATGTCTGTCTATTGTACTGACATACGTCCTTCTGTATTAGTCCCTTATTGCCGGCACTCTTTGGAAGTCTATTTGAGGCGCGGAGTATTTGTGTCTCTCTCACTTCAGTACGTTAGGTGCTCTGTCCGTCTGATAAGGGCTAATGAAATTTCAGGCTGGCTGATTAGATCAGGACACTGACTGCTGGGAATGGATTCGCAGGATTAGAGGATTCTGCTGGCACAATGAAGAGGTTGGGGAGGGTACTGGGGAAGATAACTAGGTGTACACCAGATGTACCGAGTGCCAGGTATTCTCGTGTACAATATACTGCATATATCAGCAGGAAGGCAATGTCCATGTCATATAACCATTATTGCAGGTCACTTACTGCATGTAGTAGCCGCTCATAACACAAAGATGGAGCATGGAGATAAGTGTGCCAACAATGACCATGGCACAGTATTGCCAAAATTATTGTACTGTATGTGCGCTACTGCGGCTGGGAGATTCAATGGGCACAATTCTCGCTGTGGCTGTAATAATTGAGTGGGCGCTATAGGACCCATAAGACTAATACAGACCCAGACCAGGCCTCTTAAACTAATAGCGACCCCAGACCACACCCCTAAATAAATACAGACCCCCAGATCAGACCCCTAAATAAATACAGACCCCCGACCAGACCCTCTAAATAAATACAGACCCCTAAATAAATACAGACCCCAGACCAGACCCTCTAAATGATTTCAGACTCCAGACCCCCTTAATAAATACAGACCCCTTAATCTAATACAGACCCCAGGCCAGACCTCCTACACAAATACAGACAGCAGACCCCCTAAGCAAATACAGACCCCTGGGACCCCCTGAATACAGACCATAGAATAAAACCACTACATAAATAAAGACCTTAGACTAGACCCCCTAAATAAATACAGACCCCTTAAACTAAATCAGACCTCAGACTAGACCTCCTACACAAATATAGACCTGAGACCCCGTAAATAAATAAAGACCCCCAGATCAGACCCCAAAATAAATACAGACGCACACCAGACCCCTTAATGAGTACAAACCCCCAAAATAAATACAGACCCTCTAAATACAGACTGCAATCTAGAACTCCTAAATAAATACAGACCCCCTAAATAAAGACCGCAGACTAGGCCCCATAAATAAATACAGACCCCAGACGAGACCCTAGACCCTTTAAATAAATACAGAACACCTAAATAAAAACTGACCCCAGACCAGAGCCCCTAAATACAGACCCCAGACGAGACCCCTAAAAATACAAACCCCTTAAATAAATACAGACCCCTAAACACAAACCGCAGACTTGAACCCCCAAATAAATACAGATCCCAGATCCCCTAAATATATACAGACCCCAGTCCAGACTCTGCAGGAATGTATTTTGTCAGGCCATGGGGCACCTCGCAGACGTTCCTGTTCTTCTTGGAGGTCTTGCCTTTTCTCCGAGCATCTGGAACATTCCGGTAGACTTGGCACGTGTCATATAATGATGTCATCAGCTTCTCTAATTAGAAATCCCTTTTCTTATTAAATATACACACGAATATTGATCACAGCTGATTCAGCTCCTTTGCCAGGACTAGGTAGGTATGCCACACATTAGAGCTTTATAACCAAGCCGTGTGCCACCTGGATTTGCATAAATTCCAGACTGCAGGCTGGCAAAAGTATTCGGCACACAGATAGGACAGACTGAGCGGCCAGGGACAATCTAATTGTATTTCCTTAAACTGTCATTAAAACATTTATAATTAAGAGAAAGAGGAAGAAGAAAAGGACTGGGAATTAATCATTCATGTCCGCATCAACTTCAATAAGTTGTTCCCTGTATCACGGCAGTAAGGTGAGCGACGAGCCGCGGTCTTCATCCTCCTTCTCGAAACTCCCTCCTTTGAAATACGGCTCTTTATTACTGAGTATTAATCCAGTGTCTGACTAATGTACCCTGGGCCCAGCAGAGCGAACGATCCTGACGGCCCACCCCACGGCTGTGCATTGTGCGTGCCCATCTTTATTTGCATTGTACACGTTCCTGTCATCCAAAGATCATGTTGACCATTAAGAACAGGGTCGAACTGGCCCACCAGAGTACCATATAATCCTCAAGTGGGCCCAGGCTCCGACGTAATAATGGGCCCATAAAACAAGAGTGCCCCAAAAATTCAGCTGAAGGAAATCCAATTTGGAGCTGAATTCGGAGCCGTTACGTGCCACTTTTCTTGTGGGATGATTCACAAATAACCTACTAGACGTTATTGATAATATGTCCGGTGTGTACAATGATAACAACAAAGATTACGATGCAATCAACCCCTACCCAAAATTTATATATATGTCGGAGATCGGGGGAAAGAATAAAGGGGACTCAAGGGCTGAGCCCGCTCCATATGTTGAGTGTGTCGGATGTATGTTAAAGCGGACACTGCAACGAGTGGGATCCCGCTTGATTAACCCATTAGATGCCGTTGTCAATAGCCACCGCTATAAGAATAAGGGAGCGGCCACTTCCAAAGTCCCATCGCCTCCCCCCCCCCATAGCGTGATCGTGGAGTGCCGATAGGTGTTATGGCAGCCTAGGGGCCTAATGTACATCAATAAGTCTCATGTACACCAATATGGTACCAATAAAAACTATAGCTCGCCCTGCAGACAGCAAGGTTTCATCTTCATATCAACAGAAAAATAAAAAAGTTATGGCTTTTGGAAGGTGGAGAAAAAAAAAAGCTGAAATTTAAAAAAGGAAAACGGCTATGGAGGGAAGGGGTTAAAAGAGGACATGTACATGTTCTGTATAGATGGAGGGTGAACCCTCAGAATCATTACCGTGTGGAGCCCAAGAACCACAGTTCGACGCTGATCACGGGGACAAGGGACATCACGTGGATCCATTATGAAGTTGAGTCTTGTAAGGCTTCATTCACATTGACATTCAAGAGATCTGTTATTCCGTCAGTGTTTATTGACAAAAAATCCAGCACAGAATGGGGAATACAATGCACAGGGTTTATTACGGATTCTAGATGTGCTGTATTGTAGTGAAGTGGATTTTGCAAACTCTCGTACAACTTTTGGGACAAGCCAGTTTTTACATGCCATCTCCATAGAAGAACTTCTATGAACATTTCCTTGATCTGCTTCTTGAGAAAAAAAAAAGCCAAAGCTCATTGAGACAGATCCATGCGTATTCACATATATGAGAAGGAAACGTTGTTTCAAAATTGTTGTCACCTCTGCTCCATCCTATTTTTGTGCTAGCACCAAGTGCTTTTGTGACAGTGACAGAATGATCAAAATACAGTGACAACACACGGACTCCTTATATAGTGCCAGACATATTATCCCTCAAATACAGTGCCAGACATATTTTCCTCCAAATACAGTGCCAGACATAGTTCCCTCAAGTACTGTGCCAGGCATAGTTTCCCTCAAGTACTGTGCAAGGCATAGTTTCCCCCAAATACAGTGCCAGGCATAGTTCCCCCAAATACTGTGCCAGACATAGTTTTCCCCAAATACTGTGACAGGCATAGTTCCCCCAAATACTTTGGGATAGTTCCCCAAATACTGTGACAGACATAGTTCTCTAACTACAGTGCCAGGTATAGTTTCCACAAATACAGTACCAGACATAGTTTCCACAAAAACAGTGGCAGACATGGATCCCCAATACTGTGCCAGAAATGTTCTCCCAAATACAGTGCCAACCCCAGTAACCAAATTACAGTGCCAGCCATAGTAACCAAATTACAGTGCCAGACATAGTTTATTAAATACAATGCTAGACCTAGTTCCCCCAAATACTGTGTGAGATATTGTTCCCCCAAATACTTTACCAGACATAGTTCTCCAAATACTGTGCCAGACATAGTTCCCCCAACTATGGGCCCCACCCCCTACTATGCCAGACATAGTTCTCCAAATACTATGCCAAACAATATATGATGCCAGTCACTGTGCCTACAAATGCAGTGACAGCCACATTGGTCCCAAATGTAGTTAGCCAGTGGTGTAACCATCGCGGTTGTTGGGGGGTGCAACCACCACAGAGCCTGAAGGGAAAGAGGGCCCGCAGGGGGATGCCCTGGATCTTTTTAGGTTGTCACATCAGGCTCTGCCACAGAAGGTCTGTGCGAGGGCACATACAATGTCCTGACTCTGTCCGGCATCAGGATGTTTTTTGCACCACGACACAGACCTTGTGTGCCGGGGCCTGATGTGTCAGCCTGAGTAGAACTGGGTTGGCCCCTGCTGGCAAGAGAAGAGAAGCAGAGAGTAAATGTATTTTTTTGTCCAATCTGTGGGTGTTCAATTGGGGGAAAGGGGCTCAGCACCGTGTCCCACTCAATCTAGCCACGCCCCTGGTAACAGTCACAATGCCGTCAAATAAAGTGACCCCAGTACAGTGACAGTCACAGTGTCCCAATACAATGACAGACATTGTGTCCCCAATATAAAATTTAGGACCAGTTTTACAAAAAAAGTTGCTGTCCAACCCCCCCTTTGCTTTTCTTTTTATCATTCCGCCATATAGTGCCAAATTAACTATTTTTAATATTTGTGGGGGTTTTATTTGTGTTTTGCATAGTAGATTTATGTCTATCCCAGACAACTTACAGTTATGGCAGCATTACTCAGCAGGACAAGTTCTGCTTAAATATATTAGATTGAAATAAAGTGACTTTATCCTCGGTGACATTAATCGAGCAGGTGTTTGCCCACCTGCCTGCGCAGTAGGATGTATGCAGCCGATCGCCTCCGTTAAGTGTGCAGACTGGAAAAACATGATGGATAATGTGACTGTCTGCGCTATGCTGCATGACCGGGCATCTGAAATGGTTAATAGCGACTGCGGGGCCATCCGTTCTTCCACTCCATTGGTGCTGAGGAGGCATTTAATCAGAATTTATTATTGTGATTGGATATTCTCGCTGATGGGGGCAGAGACATAACATCTATTTAAGACGCAATAAATCTTGCTGTTCCTTTTTATTATAAATATTTAATTCTGGATATATTGTCATATGTCATATGTTTATTTTCACCGCCTGGCAGATTCCCCGCCATATATCAGCCTTTGTGCCTCGGAATAGTTCTTCAGTAATTGACATTTTGTAGAGGAAGCATTTGCAAAATATCCCCCGCAGGGTACCAGTTGGACTGGCGGTGCCGTCACTCTTTATTATATATGTCCGTCCCCCTTTTAGATGTGGGTTTATGCCCTTGTGACCCTCTTTTATATGGACAGCAACATTTTTCAGGGCATTGTTTCCCCCACATTGAATGTGACAGATGAGGACGAAGCTCCATGGACTTCTAGGCAGATATCTCCGAAGCACAACCGATACAGTTCGCCTTGTCCAGAAAGGCTGCCTCCAAAATAGAGGAAAGGTATATGTATATATATTATTATATACACCACACCAATATCTTATATATTATAATATTAAAGATGTACACGGGTCGACGTTTGGTCCCTCATTGTCGGTCCATGTTTATCAGTATTACAATTAGCATCCCAATGCCTTGAGGCTGCAATAAAGTCAGCATCTTGTACCTGGTGGTTAGTGCATTGGTGGTCATGTTACGAGACGTGGTTGGGCCCCAGACCTAGAGTTCTAGTGTAACCCCACAATACAACTACAATCATAATCATGTGTTTTGACCCTTTGATTAAAGAGTCTGTCTTCTGTATCATGGAGAACTCATTCGTGTAGATTCATCTGAGTATTCAGCTATTAAAATTGATTCTACAACGTATTCTTCATGAAAAGTGGGTCATGTCCGTAAGACTTAAGCTCAATGTCCTGTAGTAACCCCATTGACTGAACAATGTCAATGTTGGATAGATCTAATGAAAGTCTGGAGACCTTGTAACCATTAGGAACCATTAGGAACTCTATTCAAAGAACTTAGAGCTTATATGACCGCTGGCTGGTGAAGGACCCATGGAGAAGGTGGCATAGCTGAGATTGGCCACATCCCCCTTTGCCATGCTCCCATTTTTCATAGGCAGTGCAATGGAGAAGGTACTAGCCAAGGACCATGCCACCCTTCTCTCCTACTAAGTATGATGGTTCTGGAAAGAAGTGTTCAAGTGGCGGACCAACACCAAAGTAGTGGTCTCCTCTACTCTGTTCATTGTGTTTCATCGTAATCTCCAATTTCTTACACAAGGTCATAATTATTTTGGCTACCACAGTGGAAATAGATACGAATATTTATATTGAATACATTGTACATTTTTTCTCCGGTAGGCTTTCTCGGACTTCATGGACCTCATGACATCTTTCTATCTTCAGATTATTGTCAAGTTTTTCTAATTCTCATTAAAGGTGCAAAAACAAACATAGCTAATTAGATCTGGTATTTTTAGATAAATTATAGATTAGGATTAGAAAACATATACTATTTTATATGAGTAGATCAGGACCCGGAGGTTATGAAGAACATCTGCCGTCTTGTCTACGGGAACATTTTCCAGTTTTAAGACAGTCGCTTTCATTATCCATGTGCTGTATCTATATAAAAAATAATTCCACTCAGCTCTAAGTTATTTCCTCGAAGCTCATTACCATAATCACAGTCTGATTTCACGCACGCATTAAAAAGGTAATGAATTATCAAAATATTTTCATCAGGCACTAAATCGCAGAGGGAAAAAGAGAGACAGACAGGAGGAGCTGCCATTTGTTACGTGTTCATAGCAGCTCCACATTTTTAAGCTCATTGTGCAGTAAGAGGCCGGCTGATGAAGAACAGCCCGAGGGCCATAAAACCCGTTAAAAATGTGACTCACCTAGAGGATTCTGGGATGCTGCTTTCTTCAGCTGCAAATTGCTCTACGTTGTTTGGCCGCATAAATGTTACACGTTGGCGTTCCCGTCAGGCACGGTGACTACATTTTAAATTGAGAAGTACTGGAATGTTTTTGTATTTTTTTTTGCTCTTTCCCTTTCCTTGAATTCAAGAATATTCTCTCATTTTTGGAGCACAATAGTCTTTGATTATCTGTTGAATACTGAGGTCCTCACCGTTGTGATGGGGTCAAGGAAGAGTAGGAGATGCTGGAGAAGGTTTCTGCTGAGCAAGAGGATCAGCTTTAGCCTGTTCATGTTGAGTAGGGTAGGTATATGGTAGAGACAGTTGGTGTAAAATGCGATCTGTCCACCGATCCAGCTGAAGTGGACCCAACCAACTGTTTGGTAGCCCAAAAAGACATGCATCTTAATAGTAGAATATCCATTGCTAGGCTTCGGAGTCTGAGAATCAGATACCTCCAAGATACAAGTCAGGGCAAGGATATGGAATGGTTTAAGGCAAATTAACCGGATATGTTATTGGTTGGTTAAGGTTGTGAATCGCATCTATTATGCCTTCAACATCCGCCCGGAAAAATTTCTTGGAGAATTTAGACAGGAATGCCCCAAATGTAAGAAGCCAAAAGCCGATCTGATGCATTGCTTTTGGTCTTGCCCTAGTAGAGAGCTATTTTGGGAAAAGGAAAAAGAGTTAGGTAGGGTTATAGGGGGTAACTCTTGGCCTTCCATTGGGGTATATGTTGGGAAGACTCCCGACGTAAACCTCCGACAGAAAGCCAAAAAGTATCCCACTGTATGGCATACAGTGGAATACGTCGCCCAGGAATTTTTCCGATGTATACGATAAACGTAGGTCAAAAATGAATGTGAATGGGATCTAACGCCTACCTGGTCTTTTTGGTGGCTAGAAAAATATTTTAAAACAATTAATTTCCGATCTACCTCCTTCAATAGAAGAGGTCCAGGTATATGGTAAAATTGAAAAAAGAGACCTGATGCTAACTAGCCAGAAAGTCAATAAACAATTGAATAAAAAATGGAGTGATATCCTTAAAAAGCTTCTCTCAAATAGGGGCGAGAAAATTTAGATACAGGTCGAATTAACTGGACTGATAGATTTAGTGGTAACTTAGGGCTGAGAGGCTGTCCAGTGCTCATGTCCGGGGAGACGGGAGATGGGAGGGGGGAAGGGAAAAAGATGTATTATGTGGTTTATGAGTATTCATCGATATGGTATTTGTTTTTGCAATTTCTTTGTTCTGGAATTTGGTAAATTGTGACTACATTTTACAGCGCTTGTGCCTCATCTTGAAGAAAAGCGATCGCCTCCTAGAGCGCCTATGCCTCGTTTTGAAGATAGGCTATCCCCCCCTGGAGCACCTGTGCCCCATCTTGAAGAGAACAGACCCTGGCAGATTTGCTGGGAACCTACCTGCATTGATGAGGGTCACAATGATCCTTCCTTGGTAGCTCCTTACAATGAAACCCCGAACATCTGCTCTGCTGTTGGAAGCTGGAGTCCTCTTTTTTTTTTTACTTTCGACTGCTTTTGCTAGCCATCTTTTGCACTTTTTGAGAATACAGGGACTTCACCAGTGAATTTGGTGGACGCTTATTGGACTATTCCTGGAAAAACTTGGTGTTGGATCGGCAAGACAAACACCGCAAGTTGGATACTCATTTCTTCATTGGCATTAGATTACCAAGTGTCACCTTCAGACCAAGTGTCACCTTCCGATTCATTTTGCTGTGTGTGGTAACCACAGAAAAAAAGTGGGACATATAATAAGATTAAAAACACAAAAAATTGCCATACTCACAAATTGGGCAGGTATAATCCCAACAGGACGCAGCCAGGTCAAAAATGCTGCTGAAGGAAAGTGCTCAGGTGCTCAAGTGCTGTATGTGGTAGACTACTGATATGGGATTATATGGTGGGACCCCATGACCTAACCTCCCCCCTCACCTCAAACTGGACATTGCTGTTTCTGGTCTATTGTTCTCCATACCTTCAAAGGAAATATCGGAAACCTTAACGTGATGGAAGATGACTTCATTTGTAGGACAAAAACATCTAAAACTATACACACCCTTTAATTTTTTTTGCCACTTAGCAAATCATAAAGTTTCTCCATTGCCTTATGATGATTTAGCTCTTTTGTTGCTTCAGTGTCACAATCTCCAGCCGCCACAATAGACGACTAAACCTCCATGAATACCCTCACTATGAGCGAAGGAAACGTTCCTTAGGATTTGCCATCACCTGGCACCTCCCTGTGACAGTCTCCAGACGATGTCGCGACCTGCTCGCCACAATGTCCTCTCATCCTGTGACATAGGGAGAGCAGCAGTCTGATCTCAGCAGCAGAGCATCATTAGCATACTCATTATGTATTCATCCACCGGTGTCACACAGCTAAGCCAGATGCAAGAGGCTCCATTTGCAGTAACCCTTCGTCTACCCCAGAGGGAGTGCGTGTTTGTGCAGAGAAGAAGGTCTTTTGATATATAACCTCTTCAGTACGTGATGGGGATGTTCACCGTAATCTCATGTTTAACATTAAAATATATTTGCTGAGACTTTTTGGTTCTGTTAACTCAACACATGTGCAAGTGCAGCCCCTCCAGAATTATTAGCCAATTAAATATAAATATTAGGAAATCTCAAAGTTATAATATTAGGGGATATATCTATCGATCTATCGATCGATAGATCGATCGATCGATCAATCGATCGATAGATATATATCATGTGCCATATGCTAGTGTCTTCTTGTGTGGCAGAGGGGCATTTTGCCCCCCTCAGGCACCATGGCCTAGGTGCCACTGCTACCTCTGCACACCCTATTGTTATGCTCTTGCTTAGAGATTAGCAAATTTCCTGATACAGAACTGTCCAATGTCTCCGGAATACAGTCTTTAGTGAGCTAAACATATCTGTCTCCTGAACTGGGCATCTAAATGACAGCTGGTCCCTGGACTGATACATTGTAACAAACTGCAGCTGGGTGACATTGTCTCCATCGCCTCCTTGCCGATCTGAGGGGCCCTCATGCTCCAAGTATGTTCTACCAAGTTTACGGTTCTCCTCAAATATCGAAGAAGTTTTGATTGGCAATTTCCCTTATTTCAAACTAATACTCAATGTGGGCATATTAGGCTTTGGAAAAGCACTTTGTTGACTTCATCCTGTAGATGTACAGATTTAATGGTTGATCTGTCAAATCCAGCAAATCCAATGTCATAGTGATAGAAAGGAGGCCAATGATAAGAAAATTGAATGTTTTTTGTTTATGAGGGTACGTGTTAAAATGTGTTGGACTTGTGATGCATCTCATTATATGTCTGAAGTTTATAACATCTGCCATCTGTAATGGGATTTGAGAGTCAATTTATGACTTTTTCCCTTCCTGTTTTATTTGTACTATAAGCAATTTAAAGGGGTATTCCAACGAGAGACATCTGCGGCATATTCATAGAATAGGAAGGAGGGGAGCAGTCTTGCCATAAATGTCCCTCATCGTAACACCCCTTTAAAAAGGACCAGTCACCACTTCTTCTATTTTAGTAAATACTTGTATTCCCCCCATAAGATCACAAATTCTGGAACATCTCTTAGAACTCTACATTGTCCCGTCCCTCTGTTATTACTCCTACAAATATATGAATAAATTGACAACTGGGTGTAACCATTCCCCCTGGTAAAATGGGCGTGTCCCCACACAGTCTGAGACTGTGAACACTGATTGGACAGTGTCAGTGTAAGGACACACCCCCAACTGGTAACACCCAGTTGACAATAAATTCATAAATTAGTAGGAGGAAGAACAGAGGAACGGCTCAATTTAGAGTTCTAAGAAAAGAACTCCAAATTGCTCCAAAATTGTTATTTAATTGGGAATATAATTATTTATAAAAACGGACGTCAGGAGGGGTGACAGGTTCTCATTAAAAGGGGCTGACACTAGGAGAGACCAATTTCATTTTAAAGGGGTTCTCCGGTTCTATGGTATAACATTGGAATAGGCCAGCAATGTTTGATCGATGAATGTCTGACCTCCAAAGTCCCCTTCATGTTTACATAGGCACAGTGGCTGTGCCTGGTACTGCAGCTCATCTCTTTCATTTGAATTGGAGATCAGTCTTTAACGTCGATGTTGAGGAATTTTAGCTCATTCTTTTACATAGTTATATTGTTGATTAGGTTGAAAAAAAACACAGGTCAATTAAGTCCAACCTATAATCCTACCGTGTTAATCCATAGCTAGGCAAAACCCCCATGATGTTAATGCCAATTGGCTCATTAGGGGAAAAATTCCTCCCTAACTCCAAACATGACAACCAGAACAAATCTCTGGATCAACATCCCATCTCCAGAATCTAGTATTTATAATCTGTAATATTATATTTTTCAAGAAAGGCATCAAGGTTCTTTTTAAACTTGTTCGAATAATCAACCATCACAACATCCTGTGGCAGAGAGTTCCATAGTCTCACTGCTCTTACAGTAAAGAATCCCCATCTGTGATGGTGCTGAAACCTTTTTTCCACTAGACATAGAGGATACCCCTTGTCCTTGTTACAGGCCTAGGTGTAAAAAGATCATTAGAAAGATCTCTGTACTGTCCAGTTATATATTTGTACATTGTAATTAGATCGCTCCTAAGCCGCCTTTTTTCTAAACTGAATAGCCCCAAGTTTGATAACCTTTCTTGGTACTGCAATCCACCCATTCCCTTAATTACCCAAAATTGTACACAACATTCCATGTGTGGTCTTACTAGTGATTTGTATAGAGGCAAAACTATGTTCTTGTCATGAGCATCTAAGCCTCTTTTGATGCATCCGATGATTTTATTTGCCTTGGCAGCAGCTGCCTGGCACTGATTGCTAAGGGTAAATGTACTGTCCACCAATATCCCCAAATCTTTTTAAGTAGTAGGTTTACAAAGTGTTTTACCATTTAGAGCATAAGTGTAAAATTTGTTTCCTCGGCCCAAGTGCATAACCTTACATTTATCCACATTAATCTTCATTTGCCATTTCTCTGCCCAAACTTCCAGCTTCCCCAAATCCCTCTGTAGTATTACATTATCCTCCTCTGTAGTATTACATTATCCTCCTCTGATTACTTTACAAAGTTTAGTATCATCTGCAAATACTGAAATTATACTCTGTAAACCCTCTACAAAGTCATTAATAAATATACTAATAAGAAGAGGGCCCAATACTGCCCCCGGTGGAACCCCACTGGTAACTGTGACAAAACCTTATTTCATTCAGGTACATTGGTAAGATTTCATGCATGAACTGCACACTTCAGATCTTGCCACAGTATCTCTGATGGGTTTGAGTAAGATCAGACGAAACGGGAGTCGTGTGACTTCCGTTCTCGGTATAGGGTGTGGGTCCCACAGCTGGCACTCGCACCTATCAGACATTTATAGTATATCCACATGTCTAAGATGGGGATACCGCTTTAATTATGTTTCTTCTCAATTATTACGGTAATGGTTTTGTATTTTTGATCATTGTCCGACTACACAACCCAATTATACCTCAGCTTCAGCTTATGGACATATGACTGGACATAGCCCTTAATAATTCCTTGAATAATGGCAAGTTGTCCATGTTCTGGGCAGCAAACCATCTCCACATCTTCTCACTGCCACCATCATGTGGTGTTCTTACTGTGGACTGCTGGATTTGCTTTCCAACAGAGATCATGGAACCTGCTTTATCCAAAAAGTTCTATCTGTCCATAGAACATAACTGAAATTTTTGGCGTGTTTGGTTACCTTACTGTTCCCCCATATATAATTTTTCTGCCTAGGCTTTTGCTTCATCATTGACCGTAGAGGCCTGCATTGCTTTGGATCTTGTTCTTGGACATTTTTGACGTCCTTGGTGAGTAATTTTGGATCGTAGACTGGGAAGGATCACCATAAGTCTTCTCCACTAGGGGATACTGGACTTTACCATAGTTCAGTGGATCTTCAGAGGCTTAGGAATAACTTGCAACCCTATTCAGACTGATATATTTTAATAATTTTATCTAAAATATTCAGAAATTTACTGTTATGGTGGCATCATGTTCTTGGAGAAACTTTGTGGTGGATTCCTGACTTGTCGAATTCCTGACTTGTCGAATTATAGGAAGAGCTTCAATTGTGCTCACAACTGCTAGAGGTGGGGAAACTAGTTTTTATTTTAAGGGGGCAGTTATTTTTTCATATGGGTGAGATGGATGTTGTCATGCAAAATGTTACCTTTGTCTAGTACTACTTTTTGTTAAACCACTTCCCGACCACCCACTGTCGGATGGGGCAGGTCCCGAGTCTACAGCAATGTCTTTTGGAGTACAATGAGCACTCCTGTTATAAGCTGCTGTACTTAAAGAACCCTTCTGAATACGGTCGGGATCGGTGGAACATCCAATAATGGCCGTTTATTCCAATGATCACCGCGATCAAAGGGGATTACTTTCCCTTTCGATCGTGTCACCGGAGTTTCCTGGTGACCCGATCGAAGACTGAGCGAACCTAGAAAGGACCCCTAGGGCTGTCTGTTTTAAAAGCCTCATGTTAGATCACAGCAAACCATCCTCCGATCATGGCCATTTAACCCTTTGGTCGCCACACTCCGTGAAAACGGCATGATCAAATAGGACTTTAACTTTCAATCACGTCACCGTATTTCTTGGTGACCCGATCGAAGACTAGGGGAACCTTCTGCAGTCAGACCTGGGGACCTAGAAAGGACCCCAGGGCTGTATATTTAATAAGCCTGCTGTTAGGACACACTGTGCTGCCCTAACATCATCCTGTGTCAGGGTCAGTTCACACGTTGCGTAAATACTGCGGATTTTCCACAACAAAATTCTCATCTACAAGCTGCGTAAATACTGAGCGGAAAAAATGCAAATAAATTGACCTGCAGTGCGGAACTTTATTCCGCAGCATGTCAATTGTATTTGCATAAATGCTGCTTATTTGTTGCTTGTTCCCCATTCCGTCGCAAAAAACGCAAATCAGAAAAAAAAATAATCTCATACTTACCCAGAAGTCTGTATTCCTCCCTCTAGCGCAGCCTCCTGGGAAGATGTTTAATCCCATGTGACCGCTGCAGCCAATCACAGGTTATAGCGGCGGTCACATGGGATGAGACATCATCCCAGGAGGCCGGCCTGGCTGACGTCAGAGGGCCGGCGTCCTGGGATGACGCATCACCCCATGTGACCGCAGCTGCAGCCAATTATAGTCTGCAGCGGTCTCCTGGGATGAAACTTCTTCCCAGGAGACCGGCCTGCTAGCAGGCCGACTAAATGCTGCAGTTTTCCGCGGCGGATATGCTGAGCGAAAAACTGCACCACAGTTTGGTGCGGTTTTTCACCCGGAATTCCCTGCGGCGCACAGGGCAGATAAGCTGCGTGCTATGACGCAGAGTATCTGCCTCGTGTGAACTCAGCCTCATAGTATACAGGAATATGTTAATACATTATATGTAATGGCAGGAAGGAGGTGAAGGGAACAAGTGAGCCCTAATCTACCCACCGCCCTGTCCCTGCCTACTTGCAACGACCTGCCATAGGCGACGGGGTACAACTTGGCGGCGGTCCCTACGCTGTCTAAGTGCAAGGGAGTACAAACAGGGAACACGCAAGGGAAGGGGCAGTAGCCCACGGAACGCCGCGAGGAAACGGAGCGGTGAATGAGTCAGTCAGGATCAGGATGTAGTGGAGTATACAAACGCAGAGCACGGAGCAGGAAGCAAGCCAGGGGCAGAGCGAAGCAGGATAAGCGGGAACTGAAGCAAGGCAGAAGCATGGCAGAAGCAGGCTGGAGCAAGGCAGCAGTGGGGCCAGGAATCCAAGAAGAATAACAAGCACTGAGGAAGAGAACACGGCAGGTATAAATGGACAGGGGGCGGAGCTAACTCCGACTGACCAGGCCGCGATAGGCTCTCCCACTCCTGAGCCTGCCACCCTGGTTGGTGGGAGCCGGTGTCAGGCCTCAGGTGTCGACTGATTAATCCCGGGAGTATACACAGACGTAGTACCTGGCAGATCCTTTACAGTACTCCCCCTTTTATGAGGGGCCACTGGACCCTTACTAAGAGGACCCGGTTTAGTGGGGAAGAGAAGGTGGAACCTCCTGATCAATACCCCAGCGTGAACATCACGAGCAGGTACCCAAGTCCTCTCCTCCGGCCCGTATCCTCTCCAATGGACCAGGTACTGGAGGGAGCCCTGGATCATCCTACTGTCCATAATCTTGGCCACCTCGAATTCCACCCCCTCAGGGGTGAGAACGGGAACAGGAGGTTTCCTCGAGGGGGACCAGGACGGGGAGCAGCGTTTAAGGAGGGAGGCATGGAAGACGTCATGTATGCGAAAGGATGGGGGCAGCTCCAGACGGAAGGATACAGGGTTGAGGACTTCAATGATCTTATAAGGTCCAATAAATCGGGGAGCAAACTTCCTGGACGGGACCTTAAGGCGCAAGTTCCTGGACGACAACCAGACCAGATCCCCGACGACAAACCGGGGGTTAGCAGAACGTCTACTATCAGCCTGAATCTTTTGTACGCTCTGGGACGCCTCTAGGTTCTTCTGAACCTGGGCCCAGACTGTGCACAGTTCTCGATGAACGTCCTCTACCTCGGGATTATTGGAACAACCAGGAGAAACGGAGGAGAACCTTGGGTTAAACCCGAAATTACAGAAAAACAGGGAGACCCCTGACGAGTTACTGACCCGGTTATTCAGGGAAAATTCGGCGAGGGGAAGGAATGAGACCCAATCAAATTGACAGTCAGAGATGAAACACCTTAAATATTGTTCCAGGGATTGGTTAGTCCTTTCCGTTTGGCCATTAGTTTCGGGATGGAAGGCGGAGGAGAAGGACAGATCAATCTCCAGCTTTTTACAAAAAGCTCTCCAAAATAAGGAAACAAATTGTACCCCTCTGTCAGAAACGATATTGACTGGGGCCCCATGGAGACGCAGAATGTGTTTAACAAACAAAGAAGCTAACGTCTTGGCGTTAGGTAGTTTCTTGAGAGGCACAAAGTGGCACATCTTACTGAAGCGGTCTACTACCACCCACACCACCGACTTGCCCTGAGATGGAGGCAAATCGGTGATAAAATCCATGGAGATATGGGACCAAGGTCTCTGGGGAATAGGCAAGGGACGTAGTAAGCCCGCAGGTCGGGACCTAGGGGTCTTGGACCTAGCACAAACCTCACAAGCGGCGACGTAAGCCCTAACATCTTTAGGCAACCCAGGCCACCAATAGTTTCTGGTAATGAGGTGTTTGGTACCCAAGATGCCAGGATGACCAGATAGTGCGGAGTCATGGTTTTCCCTGAGTACCCTTAGCCGGTATTGCAGGGGGACAAACAGTTTGTCCCCAGGGAGGTTCCCGGGAGCTGAACCTTGATCAGCCGCGATGTCAGAAGCGAAATCAGAATCAGTGGCAGAAACGATTATACCGGGAGGCAAAATACAAGCAGGATCCTTCTCGGAAGGAGGATTGGCCATGAAACTACGTGACAGTGCATCAGCCTTAATATTTTTGGACCCAGCCCTATAGGTAACCAAGAAATTAAATCTGTTAAAGAATAGTGCCCAACGAGCTTGTCTAGGATTAAGCCTCCGGGCAGATTCTAGGAAAACCAGATTCTTGTGGTCAGTAAGGACCGTTACCTGGTGTCTGGCCCCCTCTAGGAAGTCATGCCACTCTTCAAAAGCCCATTTAATGGCTAAAAGTTTGCGGTTGCCAATATCATAGTTACTCTCCGTGGGCGAAAACTTCCTAGAGAAGTAAGCACAGGGGCGGAGATGGGTGAGGGAGCTGGTACCCTGGGACAAGACGGCCCCCACTCCCACCTCGGATGCGTCAACCTCCACAATAAATGGCTCTCTTTGGTTGGGCTGAACCAGCACGGGGGCCGAGATAAAGCACTTCTTGAGGGTCTCAAAAGCCTGGACGGCCTCAGGGGGCCAATGGAGGACATCAGCACCCTTGCGAGTAAGGTCCGTAAGAGGCTTAGCGACGACCGAGAAGTTGGCAATAAATCTCCTGTAATAGTTAGCGAACCCCAAAAAACACTGTAGCGCCTTCAGGGAGGCAGGTTGGACCCATTCCGCCACAGCCTGAACCTTGGCAGGGTCCATGCGGAATTCATGAGGAGTGAGGATTTGACCTAAAAATGGTATCTCCTGTACCCCAAACACACATTTTTCGGTCTTCGCAAACAGATTATTGTCCCGGAGGACCTGGAGGACCTTCCTGACATGCTCCACGTGGGAGGACCAGTCCTTGGAAAACACCAGTATGTCATCAAGGTACACTACAAGAAAATTACCCAGGTAATCTCTCAGGATTTCATTAATAAAATTCTGGAAGACGGCAGGGGCATTACACAATGCGGATAAGGTTATATGCCCCCCGTAGATCGAACTTAGAAAACCATTGGGCCCCCTGAACCTGATTAAAAAGATCCGGAATCAAAGGAAGGGGATACTGGTTCCTTACGGTGACCTTATTCAGGTTCCGATAATCAATGCACGGCCTAAGACCACCATCCTTCTTCCCCACGAAGAAGAAGCCAGCACCTACAGGAGAAGTCGAGGGGCGAATGAAACCCTTGGCCAGGCATTCTTGCATATACTCCCTCATAGCTTTACGTTCAGGACATGAAAGATTAAATATCCTACCCTTAGGAAGCTTGGCACCAGGCACCAAATCGATGGCGCAATCGTAATGTCTATGAGGGGGCAACACCTCGGAGGCCTCCTTAGAAAACACATCAGCGAAGTCCTGAACAAACTCAGGAAGCGTGTTTATCTCCTCACGGGGAGAAATAGAGTTAACCGAATGACATGACGTCAGGCATTCACTACCCCATTTGGTGAGATCCCCAGTATTCCAATCAAACGTGGGATTATGCAGCTGCAACCAGGGAAGACCTAATACCAGATTGGACGATAATCCCTGCATCACCAGTACAGAGCACTGCTCCAAATGCATGGAGCCAACAAGGAGTTCAAAAACAGGAGTATGCTGAGTAAAATAACCATTAGCAAGAGGAGTGGAGTCGATACCCACTACCGGGATAGGATAAGGCAAATCAATAAAAGGCATTTTTAGAGACATAGCAAATTCCACAGACATGATATTAGCAGATGAGCCAGAATCCACGAAGGCACTGCCCGTGGCAGACCGGCCAGCAAACGAGACCTGAAAGGGAAGCAAAATTTTATTGCGTTTCATATTAACGGGAAATACCTGTGCGCCCAAGTGACCTCCCCGATGATCACTTAGGCGCGGAAGTTTTCCGGCTGCTTATTCTTGCGCCTGGGACAGGTGTTCAGTAGATGCTTGTCGTCCCCACAATAGAAGCAGAGACCATTCTTCCTGCGAAACTCTCTACGTTGTCGAGGGGACATGGAGGCCCCGAGTTGCATAGGTACCTCCGAGTCCTCCGTGGAAGAGCGAGGAGACGGGACCTCGGGGGGAATCGCAGGGAAGTCAGAGGGGAACACATTGAAACGTTCAAGCTGACGTTCCCTGAGACGTCGGTCAAGTCGTACTGCTAGGGCCATAACCTGGTCTAGGGAGTCAGAAGAGGGGTAGCTAACCAGCAGATCCTTCAGGGCGTCAGATAATCCTAACCTAAACTGGCACCTTAGGGCCGGGTCGTTCCACCGAGAAGCTACGCACCACTTTCTAAAATCAGAACAGTATTCCTCAACAGGTCTCCTACCCTGACGTAAGGTCACCAGCTGACTCTCGGCTAAGGCAGTCCTGTCAGTCTCGTCGTAAATGAGTCCGAGGGCAGAGAAAAAACGATCAACGGAGGAAAGTTCAGGGGCGTCATGAGCCAAGGTGAAGGCCCACTCTTGGGGCCCTTCCTGGAGTCGGGATATAATGATACCCACCCGCTGGTTCTCGGAACCTGAGGAGTGAGGTTTTAGGCGGAAATAAAGTCTGCAACTCTCCCGGAAGGAGAGAAAAGTCTTACGGTCCCCTGAGAACCGGTCAGGTAACTTGAGGTCGGGTTCTAGAGGTGAGGTGAGGGGTACTACTATGGCAGCGTCAGACTGGTTGACCCTCTGAGCCAGGGCCTGGACCTGTAGGGAGAGGCCCTGCATCTGCTGGGTCAGGGTCTCAAGGGGGTCCATGATAGCGTCAGCGTAGGAGAAGTGGTAGACTAGGTATGGGCTTGTTATTATGTAATGGCAGGAAGGAGGTGAAGGGAACAAGTGAGCCCTAATCTTCCCACCGCCCTGTCCCTGCCTACTTGCAACGACCCGCCCTAGGCGACGGGGTACAACTTGGCGGCGGTCCCTACGCTGTCTAAGTGCAAGGGAGTACAAACAGGGAACACGCAAGGGAAGGGGCAGTAGCCCACGGAACGCCGCGAGGAAACGGAGCGGTGAATGAGTCAGTCAGGATCAGGATGTAGTGGAGTATACAAACGCAGAGCACGGAGCAGGAAGCAAGCCAGGGGCAGAGCGAAGCAGGATAAGCGGGAACTGAAGCAAGGCAGAAGCACGGCAGAAGCAGGCTGGAGCAAGGCAGCAGTGGGGCCAGGAATCCAAGAAGAATAACAAGCACTGAGGAAGAGAACACGGCAGGTATAAATGGACAGGGGGTGGAGCTAACTCCGACTGACCAGGCCGCGATAGGCTCTCCCACTCCTGAGCCTGCCACCCTGGTTGGTGGGAGCCGGTGTCAGTCTAAGAGGTCTGGCCTCAGGTGTCGACTGATTAATCCCGGGAGTATACACAGACGTAGTACCTGGCAGATCCTTTACATTATAAGTATAAAATAATGTTGTTAAAAAGTTATAATATTTATTTTATTATATTTTTTATTATAAAAAATAAATAAAAATGTCCACAAAAAGCCATTATTTCGTATAAAATATATTTTAATGCCCATACTTGACATAAAAAAACAAAAAAACGTACGCATATTAGGTATCTACACCACCGTAATAACCTGGAGAATCAATTTAACAGGTGATTTTGTGTGGAACGTAAACCGTATAAAAAATAAAATGACAAAAAAACAATGCCGAAAATCTTTTTCTAAATTTCAAAAAACAAAAATGACATCAATTACGCAGTAATTTGTTTTTTACCTCCAAACTGCCCAAGGAAAAAAATAAAATTTCTCCTGCATGAAACAAATCTTCATCCAGCCACGTTAATGAAAAAAAAACAACAAACTTATAGCAGCTGAAAGGCCAAGATACAAAAACAAAAAAATTGAAGAACGTCATTAAAGTCTTATCTAGAAACACATGATATCTGGGATATACTTTTTCCCAGCATTGTATGATGTACGTCAGTCAGTATAAACACAGTTTGTAAATCTTGAAGTTTTTCCTAGTTCTTTTTCTGCACCTGTTTATGTCATGTTCATGCGGCGACCATAGCAGCGAGTGGCCACCGTCACATCATTACACTATACCCTGCCGTTTCCCGTTATAACCGGTGCTGTTTTCCTATGTATAACTGATTATTATCACTACATAGTGACAGAGAGAATATTTTTACCGACGCGTCCTCTGTGGGAGTTTAATTGGCGGTCTATTGTCCCTAGGCAAGACCACCCATCCTCCCCATGTAGCTCTAACCTTTTCGGTTCCCTCCTCCATACTCCGCAATCGTTCTTGCACCTTTGCTGGTAACAGCCCCGGCTTGATGAATGATGTATTTTTATCTGACAGTAATTGGAGTGAAATCACATTCCAGGTGCCACCTCGGTCTCCTATTATTTCCTGCCCACTGCAAGATTTCTCCGCAGCCGGGAGGATGGGACGCTGTGTGCTCACACCCACTCCCCTGACATAATCATATAGTACTCCAGGTTGTACTACTTATAAGTACTAGAAAGTTGATTTCTACTTCTGGTCATCGTAGAAATAATGTTTCCGCAGAATGTCTTATCTTCTGCTTGGACCTTCAGGCTCTTCGGTGGTTGTCTCCATCCATCAACGGATTCAAAGGTTGCACAAAAAAATAGATGCACACGCAATCACTAAGTGAATACAGATGGTTTACTTATAGGGGTTGTCCGAGTTTTTCATACTGATGATCTATCCACAGGATAGGTCATCAGTATATGATCGGTGGGGGTCCGACACCCAGACCCTGCACCGATCAGCTGTTCCGGCTGCCTCCAGGCACCGGATGTCCTTGTCGGAAGATGGCTCCAGTCACAGTATATAGTTCGTGCTGCAGTGAATAGGAGCAGAGCTGAGCTGCAATACAGCCGCTATGCTGTGTACGGAGCCATCTCACCACTGCATAACATCCGGTGCCAAGAGGCAGCCGGAATAGCTGATCGGTGCCGCGTCCGGGTGTCGGATCTCCACCGATCATCTACTGATTTTTTCATCAGTATGAAAAACCTTTCCGTGCCCGGACAACCCCTTTTTAAGTTCAAACAAAATAAGTAAACAGACAAAACATATAAAAGCAGCTGAGTATTCACCTGGCTGATCTGGGGAGGCCCGCTGTTCTATAACACCCAGAAGTTGCACTGAGAGGGGACCTGTATATATATATTTCAGTTCCAGATGAGCTCCGCTTTCCTTGTCTATCCAAGTTTTTTATTAACTTGACGGTTTCTAGTTTCCCCATACACAACCCATGGCAAATCCTAAGGTTCTAGAAGTTTTAAGACCACCCAACTTTAATCAGTATAAATTCCAGCGCATGCTCTTACTTTTAGAACTTTATTACGTTCTTGTTGCTACGGTACTCCCCCGGTACGTCTTTGCAACAATATTAGCTCGGAGTCGTAGAGCCGACAAAAACGAACTCCTTCCATAGATCTTCCTCTTCTGATCTTCCAATGATCCGAGTCTTCTCATAATAAGATGAAGCTTCAGTCTGGTCATTTGTCCTCAAGTGGAAGGTTCCTTGAGGTCAGTTTTATTCCTTTGGTCAATTATCTACTTTTCCTTGACTTAGTGTTCTCCAAAGTCTTCACCAACACCAAGGTCCAAGGACATGAATACTTTTCTTGTGCTACTATGTTATTATCTAGCGCTCCTTTCCATTAGGAGTGATAATTATTGGAATACTCTGAATTCTGTTCTTGCAGAAATAACGTAACTATCGAAGATCTAGGTTTTTCTACCATATTGTCTCCTCGTTGGAGTTCTTCTTCAAGACTTCAAGAAATAGTGATGTACTTTAGCTCTTGATAATTAATCTGCATGATGTCTGTGTACCTGGAAAGCTTCTAGTTCCAGCATGGCATTACTTCTCTGATATGTCTGCTTGTTGAGCTGCAAGTTCAGAGTTCAGTGGGTGTTCTCCCTCTTCAACCCAACTCTAAATGCTCTTGTGACGGCTGTTCTTTTAACAGCCGTCACACAACTTCATGTACTTCTATGGGGCTGTTCACATAGCCGTTGTTTTAACCGTAAAAAAATAGGACACGTCCTATTTTTGGCAGTTTTCACGGATCCCTCAATGGACTCAAGTCTATGAGGGATCTGTGAAAACGGGTCCCACACAGGTGCAAATCGGACGTGAAAAGCTGCCATTTTTCACAGCCGATTTGAATAAGGCTTTACACTGACTTGGATGGGCAGGCTTTGATTTCTGGGAGAAAATCTATTCAGGGATATATAACCAGCTGTGCATGAATAATAGTGATCTTCTCTGACCACTGATGCCTTTCCAATGTCTCGGAGCAAGAACAAGGTTTGCTTGCAATCTGTAACCATGGAGTAGAAGTTGAACTTACCTGATGCATTTACCTGGTGCATAGGAGCTGTATACACCAAACGGCAGGATCATTTTTGAGTGGCAAAGTTACCAAACATTTTGAGGCACATTAAGGCAACAAAAACTATTATTGCAAAAATGTACATACCCTTTAGGCAGCATACACTGGGTATTTATAAGCTTTTTGGCAATTTTTTTTATTTTTTACCAATTTCCCACCTGGGCTTTGCTCGGCCTGTCCATATGATTTGTGATTTGCTTACATTCGGAAATATCAATACCTTCTGCGAGCTATGGAAATGACAGAAGGAGCGCATGGTGGATCTACTCTAGCTTACCGTGGTTTAGACTCACTACATTCGTATAAAAAAAATAATATTTGAAATAAATTACAAATTTCAACAAGGGAGCGTTATTTCTGCTGGAAATCGGAGGAGGACACATTCAGCAAAAGCCCAGGGATTCAGATCATTAATCATAACATTGGTGAGAAGTCATCTTACCCTCGAAACAGCTGCATCCACAAAAATTGGGAGTCCATTTTCCGGCACAGTCACAACAAATTCACATATCAATCGTTCACAGGAAAACCGTCCGAATCAAATCCAGTGACATGAAACAGAAATTCATTTATGACTGTGATGTCTGCTCACAAAAGTAATTAATGGCAAATGAAGGAAAAACAAATTGAAATTGAAATTACAAACCCAGAAAGGATTTAAAAGATCCATAAACATCATAGAAAAAATGAGCTACGAAAAGTCTTGGAAGTAAATGCAGTAAAATGTCTTTAATCTGGTAATAATGGGACCTGATAGGTGCCGTATTATCAAATAGGGGTTGTAGGAGATAGGAAAAAGGGGGCTGCTTTTTTTTCAGCAACAGCGCCCCTCTTGTCCATGGGTTGAGTCTGGTATTGCATTCAGGTGAAATAGGCTGAGCTGCAATACCAGATGCAGCCCATGGACAGGGGTGGTGATGTTTTTGGAAATAGACGCAACTCCTTTAAGAACAGTGCCAGGGGCAAACAATGGGTCCTATAGAAAGAGCAAAATAAGGGCCCCTTCTGGTGGTGGCTTACATCACCATGCCGTCCTGGTAGCCGGGGAGTGGTGTTTGTTGAGCCTTCTACTCATTGCTCTTTGGAGATTTTTTGATATTTGGACTGGATTCCGTTTCCATATTTGCTCATGTGGAGGGCCCTGTGGAGAGGGAGCCTTGTGCAGGTTCATATGACCTATGGAGAAAATGGATATGGCAACCTGATTCGGGCCCCGTTCCTTGAGTAGAGGTGTAACTTGAGGCTCCTGGGCCCCAATGCAAAATCTGTATCAGGTCCCCACCTACCATGTACCATTTATAATACTAGTATCTTCTTATATGGCAAACGGTCCGGCCCAATATTATTTTTTAAACTCATTTTCGGTACATTAATTGTGCCCTCTCGAACCCCCACAAATAGCTTTTTTTTCTTTTTTTAAGCTTCCCCTCATATCTATCTATCTATCTATCTATCTATCTATCTATCTATCTATCTATCTATCTATCTATCTATCTATCTATCTATCTATCTATCTATCTATCTATCTATCTATCATCTATCTATATATCCATCCATCCATCCATCCATCCATCCATCCACCCACCCATCTATCTATCTATCTATCTATCTATCTATCTATCTATCTATCTATCTATCTCATATCTATCTATCTATCTATCTATCTATCTATCTATCTATCTATCTATCTATCTATCTATCTATCTATCTATCTATCATCTATCTATATATCCATCCATCCATCCATCCATCCATCCATCCACCCACCCATCTATCTATCTATCTATCTATCTATCTATCTATCTATCTATCTATCTATCTATCTCATATCTATCTATCTATCTATCTATCTATCTATCTATCTATCTATCTATCTATCTATCTATCTATCTATCTATCTATCTATCTATCTATCTATCTATCTATCTATCTATCTATCCATCCATCCATCCATCCACCCACCCATCTATCTATCTATCTATCTATCTATCTATCTATCTATCTATCTATCTATCTATCTATCTATCTATCTATCTATCTATCTATCTATCTATCTATCTATCTATCTATCTATCTATCTATCTCATATCTATCTATCTATCTATCTATCTATCTATCTATCTATCTATCTATCTATCTATCTATCTATCTATCTATCTATCTATCTATCTATCTAATCTTACAATTGTAGCAAACTTTTAGCTATGTGAACTATTAGATCTGTACAGGTTTTCAATCTTTGCATGTTAACAAGAATGTTTCTGTTCACTGACAGCAAACATAACTTTTGGAATCTGCTGTCAGTGAATGGAATTGCTTCACAAAGTATATTAGAGAGTTGTATAACTTTTCATTACACAATCTTCACTGTTCAGCTCACTGTGATAGCAGGACATTGCAGGAGCTTGGACATGTGAGTAGCAATACTTTACTGCCCTAGACCACCAGGGACTTTACCATTAACCACATAAATTCCATAGGCAGCAGGAAGATCCCTATTAAAGAGGACCTGTCACCCCTCCTGACATGTCTGTTTTAGTAAATACTTGGATTCCCCATTAAATAACAATTCTGGAGCATCTTTTCTTAGAACTCTACATTGTGCCGTTCCTCTTTTATTCCTCCTAGAAATAAATACATAAATTGACAACTGGGTGTTACCAGTTGGGGGAGTGTCCCTACACAGTCTGACTTTGTCCAATCAGTGCTGACAGAATAAGACTGTGTGACTCCCCTTTGACAATAGGAATGGTAACACCCAGTGGTTAATTTATTCATATATTTCTAGGAGGAATAACAGAGGAATGGCACAAAGCAGTTCTAAGAAACTATGTTCCAAAATTATGGGGAATACAAGTCTTT
This sequence comes from Rhinoderma darwinii, assembly GCF_050947455.1. NCBI lineage: Eukaryota > Metazoa > Chordata > Amphibia > Anura > Rhinodermatidae > Rhinoderma > Rhinoderma darwinii. Next base: position 11,115,828 of record NC_134698.1, on the reverse strand, counting down.
ACAAAAAATGGGAAGTCACCGTCACACTAGACCACCAGGTATTGTTGTCTTTAACCCTTTAAACCACCCTACATTAAAATTAACTCTTAAACCACCCAGTGTAATTTAGTGATGTATGGTGGTATCATATGGGAACTACATGGCAGTATTATGTGAGCTTCTTACTGGAGTATTATTTGGATACTGCATATTGTTTCTGGAATTACAAGAAAACTGTCTGCAATCTGTGCCCTGCAGGTGTCAGGCAACATGTTGGGAGTTGTAGTTACACAACAGCGGAAGAGCCACATGTTCAGACCGTTGCGTTACAGTGTAATAGGGGGAATGTGTACATCATATTTCAGCTGAATCTCGGCTATACATTTTTTTCCATTATCTTAAAGCCTCTGAGGTCCCGATTAATTACATTTTCCAGGTCCTGATTTCACCTCGCACAAGATCTTTTCTTATAAGTTCGGAGTCGGGCTGCTATTTTAATATCTTTATAGTTAGAGAAGTGAAATATTTCCCTGGGTGAAAGACCCAATAAAAAGTGTAATTAAGTATATAATATCTGCCTTCAGTTTATGTGGCGTAATGTCTCAATTTGTAACTCCTTTTGGATCCGTTATCTATCCACATATTTCACGGAAGAAAAAGTCATAGAAAAATTTTGGACTAAAAATTGGTCTGGATTTTAGATGATTTTAGGACTAAATTATTTGTGGTATAAAAGGTCCGGCTTATCTGTAGCTTTCAGGTTGTTGTAGAACTAACAGAACCCAAAATGCCCTGCCAGACACAATACCACCAAATATGCCACGTCAACTATGTCCAATACTACCAATTAATGTGACCCTAGGGCAATACCTAACGTTTTACCATAAAGTATCCCCATAATTACCCCATCCCTATGGTCAAAGTGACAGATCTTCCTGGGGAAACTCTAACCAGGTTCCAAAGAACATTTGAATTCTGCAGAACCCTGGTCGAAAAACATGGTGGGCTTGTGCAGAAGCCGTGTGTATATATATATACCCAAGGGTGGGATCATATCCCATTTTATGGAATCAGTAGAGCCTTTTCCATAACCTTCAGGTTTCCATACTTTCACGGCAAGGCTCTTGCATGAAGTTTTATACAATAGGAGAAGAACAGGGGAAGGGGTTATGGAGTTTTAGAGGCATCCAGGTTGGTAGATTAGGATCTCCGTATCAGAGGATCCTCCGGTAGGTTGTGCCCAATAATGGTCCCTCAAGGTCCAGCAGAAAACAACCACATTCGGAGTTGACTTTGGAGCCAATAACTTAACACTAAGGTCTATTTCTTATCTTATGATTCACAAATAACCTATTAGATCTTCTTGATGTCATGTGTGTACAATAAAAGCCAGGATTATGATGTGACTAAAAGGCGACATGCACATGTTCTGCGGAGATGGTGAAGGAACAAGGAACCAAAGTCCAACACTGATTAGAATAGTTCTCATTCTTGCCGGAGGCACTTGTAAAACCCTTCCAGGGTTCAGTTTTGGGAGGGGTCTGTGCCCAATGTAGCTTCAATTTCCTGTTCTTAGGGGACGAGACTGAAACCTGTGTGGTCTTCTGCTGCCATAGGACATCTACTCAAGGTTCAATGTTGTGTAGCTTCACATATGCTCTTCTGTAGATGTTAAACCCAGCAGACAAGAAGCAGAGATGTCTAAGGGAACTACAACTCTCAGTGGCTGCTGGTTTTACGACATGTACAGGTTTTCCACGTGTGGACAACGTTCAGTTCTGGTCATGAGTTCTGAATGATGTCTTCAATATTCTTACTTTTTCAGACTCCGTGTGCCACAATTGATCGGTTGATGTCAGACTTATGGAGAAGTCATTCACCGTGTATTAAATTGTGCTATATAATTAGATTCTATTCTAAAGTATTTAATTACTGCGGATGATAAATCATATGCAAATACGCTCCACATTCCTAACACTTATTTATCTGGCTGACACTTTTGAAGCATGATCGCCCTGGAAATGATCTCAAATCTCAAACAAATAAAGAAGTAGATGTCATGAAAACAGATGATAACGCCATTGTCTGGGATTAGAGGGATTATAATATGTTTCGAATAAAGGATCGACACTACTGTATGTCAAAAGCCACAATGCTAAGGAAATTCAACAAAGTCGAAAACCAGGTTCATCTTCTGGAAGGAATCTCTTGATGTTGAGTGAATATGTAAACTAAAGAGATGAAAGGCATTGAGTACTTTGACTACTTATTGGCCATAAAATTGTCTTTTTATGTCTGGCTCTTGATGAATTTCTCCCTTATAGTGTAAATGGTCCAAGGACTAGAAGGAGGACTGTAGCGTCCATGGCCGTGGGCCGTCGGGTTCACTCACCTCCCGACACCCGTAGCCATGGATCTGTGAGTGCTGGTCCCCATCTCCTTCCTAGGAGACGCCAGCGCTCACTTCCGCTCCTCCGCTCCGGTGCGCTGTGTCCCGTAGGGTGCGTGTGCACGCTCGTGCCCGCTCGTAAAGCGCCAGCGCGCGCACATGAACATAATCATCATCATCAACCCACATGATTTCCTGGTCTATAAGAGGGCTCCAGCCCCCCTGATCCTTGCCTGAGTGTTGTTAGTTTATCCCAAGTCTGTCCCAAGTTTATCCCAAGGGAAAAACAAGGAGAGTCGATCCAGCGCTGTTGTAGTGTTTAAAAAGGGAATCAGTGTTTCCACTTTTATTATAAACAGAACCGATAAAAACAAGGGGACATATATGAAAACACAGAAAAAGGCCATACTTGCAAATGGACACAGCCAGGTCAGAAAATGCTGATGAAGGAGTGAGCAGGTGCTTTAAATAATAATAGCCACTCCCACTGGTCTTGAGGGGAGTGGTGTGTGGTGCATGGGATGTGTAGTAAGAAATAATAAATGAATAGTGTGTGTGTGCAAGTGTAATACTATGAGTGAAATATAGGGGGCAGTAATGAGTAAAGTGCCTCAATAGAAATAAAATGGATAATGGGGTGCAAGTGTGTGAAACATGGAGGGATAGTGTGTACGTCATGAGGCACAACGTGTATAGCCAGGTAGAAGCCTATTTGTGACGCCTTGATAGTTCATAGAGCGGGCTACCCTGCTTGCTATGCCAAACAACAACACACCATGCTCTCCCAGCATCAAAGACCCAGCTGTGTCCAAGAGAAGCGAATATATGTAGTAATGAAAAATACCTGGGGTATTAGTAATCATTTTGGCCAAAAGGACGCAAGCTCGCAATCCACGACAAGGATCCCCAGACTTGCGAGTCCCTAACTCCTTAGATGGAACAGAACGTTCCTGATGTACAAACAGAACCGATAAAAACAAGGGGACATATATGAAAACACAGAAAAAGGCCATACTTGCAAATGGACACAGCCAGGTCAGAAAATGCTGATGAAGGAGTGAGCAGGTGCTTTAAATAATAATAGCCACTCCCACTGGTCTTGAGGGGAGTGGTGTGTGGTGCATGGGAAGTGGCTATTATTATTTAAAGCACCTGCTCACTCCTTCATCAGCATTTTCTGACCTGGCTGTGTCCATTTGCAAGTATGGCCTTTTTCTGCACTTTTATTATAATGAAATAGGCAAAAATTAACAAATAGACGGACGCAGTAACGAGGCAGTTTAGGGTAGATGGTATTGAAGCCTACGCGTTTTGAACACTCTAGGAATATTAGCCATGACCAAGAACACCGAGAGTGTTCGAAACGCGTAGGCTTCAATACCATCTACCCTAAACTGCCTTGTTACTGCGTACGTCTATTTGTTCATTTTTACCTATTTCATTATAATAAAAGTGGGAACACTGATTCCCTTTTAAAACAATACAACATCGCTGGATCGACTCTCCTTGTTTTTCCCTTGCAACTTACCGTGGACCGTCGCGGAGATCCAGGCGAAGTTAGAGTGTTGGATGCAGGACTGGTGAGCTGGAGGTTTCCTCCCCCTGTTCTTTCTTCTTTTTGCAAATGTTCCCTTAGTGTTTCCCACTCCAGTTGTTACCCATGCCCTGTTACCTGTTCCTGTATCCCATGCTGTGTTTTTGTTCCTGTGCCTACTAGTATTGGAGTCGTGTCCTACTGCACCTGCTGTCTTTTGCCACGTCCAGTGTTTTCTGCCACGTCCAGTGTCTTCTGCCATGTCCAGTGTCTTCTGCCACATCTTGTACTGCCCGCCATGTCTGGCGCAACCTGCTGCACCGACCTCCATCCGTGCTGGAGCCAACGCCACTGTCTGGACTAGTTCAGGTACCCGAGTGTTACGAACTGCTATAGACTTTTGTATAGACTGAGACCTGGTCAGCTGCCTCTCCACTACGGCAGAGTGGTCATGTGGGTCCACACACCCTGTGACCGTGACAAGGACCATTTGACTATGACTAGTTGGACCTTCCATTATCAGATTGTCCATCTTTAGCTTATCCAACTTTAGTTTAGAAAATTCCTCTTAAAGTGGCCATAAACATTAGACCTACATTTGACGAACCCATCAATTTTGGTAGTACTGGCCGGCCATCTAATGTGTATTAGATATTCAGGCGACGTTACTTTGGCAGATGCCGGGGGGGAAAATAGGATCGGGCATGTTCAATTTCAGCATGCCCAATCCATTGTTCTAAAGGGAGATAAGCTGCTGCCAGATCTGTTTGGCAGCGGCTTCTTCCCCTCTCCCCATTGGGAACACATGCACAATCGGTTGGACCAAGTGTGTATGTGTATGGGGAGGTCGGGAGAAATAGCTGTGAGCCAAACAAGGTGTAAGGCCACCTTAAAGGGAATGTGTTGCCGGAAAAACATGTTTTTTTTTAAAAAATTAAACATTTAGTGTGTGGGTGATTAAACATTGTTCAAATGTAATGGTGGGGGGGGTAGGGAAACGGACAAGTGAGCCCTAATCTACCCGCCACTCTGTCCCTGCCTACTTGCAACGACCCGCCCTAGGCGACGGGGTACAACTGGGCGGCGGTCCCTGCGCTCAGTAAGTGCATGACAAACACGACAAACAAACAAGGGAATACAAGCAAGGGAAATGGGCAGTTGCTCGCGGAAACACCGTGAGCAACAGAGTAGTGAACGAGCCGAGTCAAGCCAGGAGAGTGCGAGGTACAAAGCGAAAAGCAGAAGAGTAGTCGGTAAGCCGGGGTCTGTATGGAGCAGGATCAAAAAGTAGCAGGAGCTGTAGCTGGGCCAGGAAACCTCAAGGAAAGAATTCACAAGCACAGATGGACAGGAAGAGCAGGCTTAAATAGACCGAGGGCGGGAGCTAGCTGAGTCTGGCCAGGTTGCGATAGGCTCTCCCACTCCTAAGCCTGCCAGCCTGAGTGGAGGAAGCTGGTGTCTGTCTCAGGGATGTACACTCAGGTGTTGACTGATTAATTCTGGGAGTTAACCCCGAAGCAGTGCCTGGCAGATCCTTTACAGTACCCCCCCTTTTATGAGGGGCCACCGGACCCTTTCTAAGTGGACCTGGCTTACTGGGGAAACGCAGGTGGAACCTCCTGACCAATACCCCAGCGTGAACATCCCGGGCGGGTACCCAAGTCCTCTCCTCGGGCCCGTATCCTCTCCAATGGACCAGGTACTGGAGGGAGCCTTGGACCATCTTGCTGTCCACGATCCTGGCCACCTCATATTCCACCCCCTCAGGGGTGAGGACGGGAACAGGAGGTTTCCTCGAGGGGGCCAAGGACGGGGAGCAGCGTTTCAGGAGGGAGGCATGAAACACGTTGTGTATACGAAAAGACGGGGGTAACTCCAGCCGGAAAGAGACAGGACTGAGGACCTCAATGACCTTATACGGCCCAATAAACCGGGGAGCAAACTTTTTGGACGGAACCTTGAGACGCAAGTTCCTGGATGACAACCACACCAGATCCCCGACCACAAACAGGGGGTTAGCAGAACGTCTTCTATCGGCCTGAGCCTTCTGTATGCTCTGGGACGCCTCTAGGTTCTTCTGAACCTGGGCCCAGACTGTGCACAGATCCCGATGAACGACCTCCACCTCGGGATTGTTGGAACAACCAGGTGAAACGGAGGAGAACCGTGGATTAAACCCAAAATTACAGAAAAAGGGAGAGACCCCTGACGAGTTACTGACCCGGTTATTAAGGGAAAATTCGGCGAGGGGAATGAAAGAAACCCAATCAAATTGACAGTCAGAGACAAAACATCTTAAGTATTGTTCTAGAGACTGATTAGTCCTCTCCGTTTGGCCATTGGTTTCGGGATGGAAAGCAGAGGAGAAGGACAGATCAATCCCCAACTTATTACAGAAGGCTCTCCAAAACAATGAAACAAATTGTACCCCTCTGTCAGAAACAATATTGACGGGGACCCCATGGAGACGCAGGATGTGTTTGATAAACAAGGTAGCCAACGTCTTGGCGTTGGGTAGTTTCTTGAGGGGCACAAAGTGGCACATTTTACTGAAGCGGTCTACCACCACCCACACCACCGACTTGCCTTGGGATGGAGGCAAATCGGTGATAAAATCCATGGAGATATGTGTCCAAGGTCTCTGGGGAATGGGCAACGAACGCAGTAAGCCCGCTGGTCGGGACCTGGGAGTCTTGGACCTGGCACAAACCTCACAGGCGGCGACGTAGGCCTTAACGTCTTTAGGCAAACCAGGCCACCAATAATTTCTGGTAATGAGGTGTTTGGTACCCAGGATGCCTGGATGGCCAGATAGTGCGGAGTCGTGATTTTCCCTAAGTACCCTTAGCCGGAATTGCAGGGGAACAAACAGCTTGTTCTCAGGAAGGTTCCCAGGAGCTGAACCTTGATCAGCAGCAATTTCAGAGACTAAATCGGACTCGATAGAGGAAATGACTATACCTGGAGGCAAAATACAAACAGGATCTTCCTCCGAAGGAGGGCTGGCCATGAAGCTACGCGACAGTGCATCCGCCTTAATATTTTTAGACCCGGCCCTATAGGTAACCAAAAAATTGAATCTGGTAAAAAACAACGCCCATCGAGCTTGTCTCGGGTTTAGCCTCCGGGCAGATTCTAGGAAAACCAGATTCTTGTGGTCGGTAAGGACCGTTACCTGGTGCCTAGCCCCCTCCAGGAAGTGGCGCCACTCTTCAAATGCCCATTTAATGGCTAAAAGTTCGCGGTTGCCAATATCATAGTTACACTCCGTGGGCGAAAACTTCCTAGAAAAGTAAGCACAGGGGCGGAGATGGGTGAGGGAGCTGGTACCCTGGGACAAGACGGCCCCCACTCCCACCTCGGACGCGTCAACCTCCACAATAAATGGCTCCCTTTGGTTGGGCTGAACCAGCACGGGGGCCGAGATAAAGCACTTCTTGAGGGTCTCAAAAGCCTGGACGGCCTCAGGGGGCCAATGGAGGACATCAGCACCCTTGCGAGTGAGGTCCGTAAGAGGCTTAGCGACGACCGAGAAGTTAGCAATAAATCTCCTGTAATAGTTAGCGAACCCCAAAAAACACTGTAGCGCTTTCAGGGAGGCAGGTTGGACCCATTCAGCCACAGCCTGAACCTTGGCAGGGTCCATGCGGAAATCATGAGGAGTGAGGATTTGACCTAAAAATGGTATCTCCTGTACCCCAAATACACATTTTTCGATTTTGGCAAACAGTTTGTTTTCTCGAAGGACCTGGAGCACTTTCCTGACATGCTCTATGTGGGAGGACCAGTCCCTGGAAAACACCAATATGTCATCAAGGTACACTACAAGAAATATCCCCAGGTAATTTCTCAAAATCTCATTTATGAAGTTCTGGAAGACCGCAGGGGCATTGCACAACCCAAAGGGCATGACGAGGTATTCGAAATGGCCTTCGGGCGTGTTAAACGCAGTCTTCCACTCATCCCCCTCTTTGATGCGAATAAGGTTATACGCCCCCCGTAGGTCCAATTTAGAGAACCATTGGGCCCCCTGAACCTGATTAAAGAGATCAGGAATCAAAGGAAGGGGATACTGGTTCCTTACCGTGACCTTATTCAGGCCACGGTAGTCAATGCATGGCCTAAGACCCCCATCCTTCTTCCCTACGAAGAAGAAGCCAGCACCTACCGGAGAAGAAGAGGGACGAATGTAACCCTTGGCCAGGGATTCCTGGATATACTCCCTCATGGCTTCACGTTCGGGACAAGAAAGGTTAAATATCCTACCCTTAGGAAGCTTAGCTCCTGGTACCAATTCGATAGCGCAATCGTATTCTCTATGAGGCGGTAATACTTCGGAGGCCTCTTTAGAGAAAACATCAGCGAAGTCCTGAACAAACTCGGGTAGCGTATTCACCTCCTTAGGGGGAGAAATAGAATTAACAGAAAAACATGACGTACAACATTCATTACCCCATTTGGTTAGCTCCCCAGTATTCCAGTCAAACGTAGGATTATGCAACTGCAACCAGGGAAGACCTAGAACCAAATCGTACGATAATCCCTGCATCAATAGTACAGAGCATTGCTCCAAATGCATGGAGCCAACAAGGAGTTCAAAAACAGGGGTATGCTGTGTAAAATAACCATTAGCAAGAGGAGTGGAGTCGATACCCACTACCGGAACAGGTTTAGGCAAATCAATCAGAGGCATAGCGAGAGACATAGCAAATTCCACAGACATGATATTAGTAGAGGACCCTGAATCCACGAAGGCACTGCCGGTAGCAGACCTACCACCAAAAGAGACCTGAAAGGGAAGCAATATCTTAGTACGTTTCATATTTACGGGAAATACCTGTGCGCCCAAGTGACCTCCCCGATGATCACTTAGACGCGGGAGCTCTCTGACAGCATTCTTACGCTTGGGACAGTTGTTTACTTGATGCTTGACATCCCCACAGTAGAAGCAGAGACCATTCTTCCTGCGGAATTCTCTACGTTGTTGAGGGGACACGGAGGCCCCGAGTTGCATAGGTATTTCTGAGTCTTTAGGGGAGAAACGAAGCAACGGGACTTCGGGAGGCATCATGGGGGAGTCGGAGGAAAAAACACATAAACGTTCACGTTGTCGTTCCCTGAGACGTCGGTCAAGTCGTACCACTAAAGCCATAACCTGGTCTAAGGAGTCAGAAGAGGGATAACTAACTAGCAGGTCTTTCAGGGCATTCGACAGACCCAACCTAAACTGGCACCTTAAGGCAGGGTCATTCCACCGAGAAGCTACGCACCACTTCCTAAAGTCAGAGCAATACTCCTCAACAGGTCTCTTACCCTGACGTAAGGTCACCAGCTGACTCTCGGCAAAGGCAGTTCTGTCAGTCTCGTCATAAATAAGTCCGAGGGCAGAAAAGAAACAATCAACGGAGGAAAGTTCAGGGGCGCCAGGAGCCAAGGAGAAGGCCCACTCTTGGGGCCCTTCCTGGAGCCGGGACATAATTATACCCACCCGCTGGCTCTCAGAACCTGAGGAGTGAGGCTTTAAGCGAAAGTAAAGCCTACAACTCTCCCGAAAGGAGAGAAAAGCCCTCCGGTCACCTGAGAACCGGTCGGGCAACTTGAGGTGGGGTTCAAGGGGTGCGGTGAGGGGAACTACCAAGGTAGCATCAGGCTGGTTGACCCTCTGAGCCAGGGCCTGGACCTGTAGGGAGAGACCCTGCATTTGCTGAGCCAGGGTTTCACGGGGTTCCATAATGGTGTCAGGGACCAGGGTAGACTAGGTATACGGCTTGTGAATTTGTAATGGTGGGGGGGGTAGGGAAACGGACAAGTGAGCCCTAATCTACCCGCCACTCTGTCCCTGCCTACTTGCAACGACCCGCCCTAGGCGACGGGGTACAACTGGGCGGCGGTCCCTGCGCTCAGTAAGTGCATGACAAACACGACAAACAAACAAGGGAATACAAGCAAGGGAAATGGGCAGTTGCTCGCGGAAACACCGTGAGCAACAGAGTAGTGAACGAGCCGAGTCAAGCCAGGAGAGTGCGAGGTACAAAGCGAAAAGCAGAAGAGTAGTCGGTAAGCCGGGGTCTGTATGGAGCAGGATCAAAAAGTAGCAGGAGCTGTAGCTGGGCCAGGAAACCTCAAGGAAAGAATTCACAAGCACAGATGGACAGGAAGAGCAGGCTTAAATAGACCGAGGGCGGGAGCTAGCTGAGTCTGGCCAGGTTGCGATAGGCTCTCCCACTCCTAAGCCTGCCAGCCTGAGTGGAGGAAGCTGGTGTCTGTCTCAGGGATGTACACTCAGGTGTTGACTGATTAATTCTGGGAGTTAACCCCGAAGCAGTGCCTGGCAGATCCTTTACATCAAATTTTTTTTATTTTTTTGCACGAGTCCAGGAAATATTATAAATTATTTCTAATTTATAATACTACCCATTTTTGGTCACTAGATGGAGCTGTTCCCAAAATTGCAGCATTGCAACGTTGGGTTAAAAGCCCTCGCTCTAGTGAGCTCTCAGCATCCCCCCCTCCTTTATCCTGGCTAGTGCCGGGATAAACGAGGGGTTTGAACGATGTAACCTCCTACACTGTGTGTCGCCATTTTTTGAGCTAACCCACAGTGTAGTAGGTTTACATACAGTAGTAAACACACACAAACACGAACATACATTGAAATCTCTTACCTGCTCCTGCCGCCGCGGCTCCCTCCGGCCCGTCCGCTCCGTTTGCTGCCGCTGGTGCAAGTGCACAAATCCGGAAGCCGCGACCGGAAGTAGTAATATTACTGTCCGGCCGCGACTTCCGGTCCACAGGAAAATGGCGCCGGACGGCGCCAATTTCGAATAGGACTGTGTGGGAGCGGCGCATGCGCAGTTCCCACACAGACGCCGTACACTGCAGTCAATGGGACGGGAGCCGTTCGCAGTCCCTATGGGACTGTGGCTGCCGTACTCCATGTCTGTATGTGTCGTTAATCGACACACACAGAAATGGAACAAAAAATGGCAGCCCCCATAGGGAAGAAAAAGTGTAAAAATAAGAAAAAGTAAAACACAAACACACAAATAAATATAAACGTTTTTAATAAAGCACTAACATCTTGAACATATGAAAAAAATTTTGGGTGATGACACTGTTCCTTTAACTCCAGCTATTCATCTGCTAGAGGGGAAGATCCCCATCAGGATCTGACTTTATGGGATGTAATAGAGAACTTTAGCCAAAACATCTCTAGGCTCTGGAAGACCATATTGATCTACTGAAATCAATAGACCCTTCAAAATCAGCTTATCACTGGGGGACCTAGCACCATGACACATATAACAGCTAGCAGCTAGTCTTAAGGGGACCAAACCAGACCAATCCAAACCAATTTAAATGGGTTATCTGCTCTGGAAAATCCATTACCAACTCCACTATTAGGGAACTCTTAATAATAAAGTCATCCATTCAGGGTAATGCTTAATTTCTCCTGTAGAGGCGCTGTAGGGGAATTGAACACCTCTTTTTAAGTTACCACAGATTTCAGTTGATCACTGGAGGTTCCAGCAGTAAGAAACCTTTTGATCTGCCTATTATCAGGGGACTTCTTTAACAAAGAAGGATTATCTAGAGCAGACAACTTCCGATCCGTGGGAAAATCTTTAATATCATAGTAAAAACTTTGGCATTCTTGGAAATCATGAAACTGTATCTCTAAAAGAAATGTATATATATATATATTAGATTTTTCTATTTAGTCAGATCATTAATTCTCTACATTGCACTGGAAACATCAGACTACTTGGGATTTGGGGTCATAATAGTTTCCTGAAATACCCGACCCCTTAGAAAAATGTTTTTAATATTTTTCCTGAAAGCTGCAACTACAGTATATATGACCATGTATGACCAGCAGGTGGCAATGATCTAATGTAATTTCTCGAATTTAAGTTCTGACTTCTCATATTACAGATGTCTATAGCTCAGATAACAATAGTAAAGTTCCTTTAATTCAAAACATCCAACATAAATAAGATCGGATATATTTTTGGAGATGGCCGGAGTCCAGATTAGGAGGTTCAGGATTAATAGAGTTGTACTATCGTTTTTCAAAAGAGGAAAGAGGGTCCCGAGGTAGGGATCAATATGAGGTCTCCCTCATGGTAAAGGGTAATGCCAACACGGACAGAGGAGCCTGGTGCTTGTTTCATCCCCTTTGCAAGACTCTTGTGCCGAATCCCCTCACCCTTGTAGCTAACATTTCAGTGACTATGGAGAGGGGGATCTTTCACAGGATAGTACCACCCAATGCCAAAAGAAGTTAGGACCATCATTGACTGGCCCCTCTTTCTCTCTGAAAGCCCCATAGCAGCCTCAGGGCCTGCATCTATGGTACATATACCCTTGTTTGAAAGACACATTGAAGTTGGGTTGACTTTGTGAAGGAACGGTTTGGACCTATGTTAGATGAGCTATATTTTTTCTGAATTTCTTTACTAGTACTAAAGTTATTAAAAATAGGAAAAAGGAGCCCAAGGTAGGGATCAAAATGAGGCCGTCCTTATCGTAAAGGGTAATGCCAATCAAGACAGAGAGGCATGGTGCTTGTTTCATCCCCTTTCCAAAACTCTTGTGCGGAATCCTCTCACTCTTGTAGCTAACATTTCAGTGACTATGGAGATAGGGGTCCTTTACAGGTTCTTAGCACCCAATGCTAAAGAACATGGGAACATTCATGAATGGCCTCTATTTCTCCCTGAAAGCCCCATAGCACCCTCAGGGCCCACATCTATGGTACATATACCCTTGTTCGAATGGCACATTGAAGTTGGGATGACTTGTGAAGGAACGGTTTGGACCTGGGATCGATGAGCTATATTTTTACTAGTACTGTAATTATTCAAAAAAGGATAAAGTTGCTCAAGGTAGGGACCAAAATAAGGCCCTCCTTATGGTAAAGCGTAAAACCAATCAGGACAGAGGGGCCTGGTTCTTGTTTTGCCTTTTCTGTACCTATTCCAAGACTCTTGTGTCGAATCCCCTTACCATTGTAGCTAGCATTTCACTGACTACGGAGAAGGGAGTCCTTCAAGGGTTCTTATCAACCAATGCCAAACCTGATCGGACCATCCATGACTGAGTCCTCTGTCTCCGACAGCCCCATAGCAGCCGCACGGCTTACAACTATGGTACATATGCTCTTGTTCCAAAGACACATTGAAGTTGGGATGACTTTGTGAAGGAACGGTTTGGACCTAGGGTAGATGAGCTATATTTTTTCTGAATTTCTTTACTAGTACTTGAGTTATTTAAAATATGTAAAAGGGCCCCAAGGCAGAGATCAAAATAAGGCCATCCTTATAGTAAAGGGTAATGCCAACCAGGACAGAGGGGCCTGGTGCTTCTTTTGCCTTTCCCGTACCTTTTCCAAGACTCTTGTGCCGAATCCCCTTACCTTTGTAGCTAACATTTCAGTGACTATGGAGAAGGGAGTTCTTCGAGGGTTCTTACCACCCAATGCCAAAGGAGATCGGACCATCCATGACTGAGTCCTCTGTCTCCGAAAGTCCCATAGAAGCCACACGGCTCACAACTACGATACATATGCCCTTGTTCGAAAGACACATTGAAGTTGTGATGACTTTGTGAAGGAAAGGCATGGACGTAGGGAAGATGAGCTACATTTTTTCTGAATTACTTTACGGGGAAGAAGCCTCCTAGAGAATTAGAAGGGAAGCACAACAATTTCTAATCCCATTATACAGAAGTTCATCATTATTCATGCTGGTGACATACACTGTTTTGCCAATAGCTGTATGAAAGACTTCAAAGGTTTCCAGTGCAAATCTGAAGTATGGTGAATGAAAGGCATTTTGAAGACAACTTAACATTACATAACCAGTAATACACTGGAACAAAGCAGTTTAAAATTTTGACTTTTGTGCATATTCAGTATAAACCCCATATGATGTGGAATTGACCTGGAAACGAAACGATCCCTGACATTGATTCCAACTCATTTCAATTAATTCCTTCCATTTCAAGTCATTTAATTAATCTCTATATGAGTTTGTACCTTCTATTCGGATTTCCATGTAAGAATCTATAGATGTAGCAGAGCCGATTCTGTCATTGGACACTACGCTTTAGGACATCACAATGTGTGGTGGTAAGACTACTTCATTATCTTCACTCAAAATTTATCACGATACAGCCCTGGTGAGTTGAATGACAATAATTGACCATTTTTGCTCTGCTACATTTATATACTATTTTTTATATTCTAATCAATAACATTTTTGACACCTATTTGTTGTAAGATATTGGGTGTGAGGCAGGAAAGTAATGCTGAGAATATTTGTATGATTCACACTGTAGAACAGTGAATGCGGCTAGGTGGCATTATCCTTTATTAATGCAACACCACTTAGTGGCTACAATATGTAAAAAAATGGGAGTGGGCATTATTATATATTTACGACTGGTACTGCACTATAGTGTCAAATGTGAGTAGAAAATTACGACAGAACACACTTCGCTGGAACCTGAGGAGCTTGCTGGCCACCAGGTACTAACCTCTTCACTACCAGGACCACCAGAAAAAAAACAGATATTAAAGAGGCTCTGTCACCACATTATAAGTGGCCTATATTGTACATAATTTGATCGGCGCTGTCATGTAGATAACAGCAGTGTTTTTTTATTTAGAAAAACAATCATTTTTGACGGAGTTATGGCCTATTTTAGCTTTATGCTAATGAGTTTCTTAATGAACAACTGGGCGTGTTTTACTATATGGCCAAGTGGGCGTTGTGGAGAGAAGTGTATGACGCTGACCAATCAGCGACCAATCAGCGTCATACACTTCTCACCATTCATGTACCCAGCACATAGTGATCCTGCGTTGTTGACTATGTGCAGTCACATACACACACATTAACGCTACTGAAGTGTCTTGACAGTGAATAGACATTCCTTCAAGCCAGGACGCGATGTCTATTCACAATCCCGACACTTCGGTAATGTTTGTGTGTGACTTACAGCACAGCACATCGAGATCACGCTTGCTGTCATTTACAGTGAGATCTCGCGAGATCACGCTTGCTGTTCTGTAAGTCCCACACAAATGTTACCGAAGTGTCGGGATTGTGAATAGACGTCACGTCCTGGCTGGAGATAATGTATATTCACTGTCAGGACACTTCAGTAATGTTAATGTGTGTGTATGTGACTGCACATAGTGAACAACGCAGGATCACTATGTGCTGAGTACATGAATGGAGAGAAGTGCATGACGCTGATTGGTCACTGATTGGTCAGCGTCATACACTTCTCTCCACAACGCCTACTTGGTCAAAAGTAAAAACAAGCCCAGTTGTCTATTAAGAAAGTCATTAGCATAAAGCTAAAATAGGTCATAACTTGGTGAAAATTGATAGTTTTTCTAAATAAAAACCATTGCTGTTACCTACATTATAGCGCCAATCTCATTATGTAGGAGATAGGGCACTTATAATGTGGTGACAGAGCCTCATTAACCTCTCCACTAAACTGGACTACCAGGAAAGCTGTATGATGGTATTATTCAGTCACTCTATGTTGGTATCAGTCAATCACTGTATGGCATTATTATTACTCACTGTATGGTGGTATTATTCAGTCACTGTATGGTGGTATTATTCAGTCACTGTGTGGTGGTATTCACTCACTGTATGGCAGTATTATCAAGTCACTGTATGGTGGTATTATTCAGACACTGTATGGTGGTATTATTCAGTCACTGTATGGTGGTATTATTCAGTCACTGTATGGTGGTATTATTCAGTCACTGTATGGTGGTATTATTCAGACACTGTATGGTGGTATTATTCAGACACTGTATGGCGGTATTATTCAGACACTGTATGGTGGTATTATTCAGACACTGTATGGTGGTATTATTCAGTCACTCTATGTTGGTATCATTCAATCACTGTATGGCATTATTATTACTCACTGTATGGTGGTATTATTCAGTCACTGTGTGGTGGTATTCACTCACTGTATGGCAGTATTATCAAGTCACTGTATGGTGGTATTATTCAGACACTGTATGGTGGTATTATTCAGACACTGTATGGCAGTATTATTCAGTCACTGTATGGTGGTATTATTCAGTCACTGTATAGAGGTATTATTCAGTCACAGTATAGAGGTATTATTCAGTCACTATATAGAGGTATTATTCAGTCACTGTATGGCGGTATTATTCAGACACTGTATGGTGGTATTATTCAGACACTGTATGGTGGTATTATTCAGACACTGTATGGCGGTATTATTCAGACACTGTATGGTGGTATTATTCAGACACTGTATGGTGGTATTATTCAGACACTGTATGGCAGTATTATTCAGTCACTGTATGGTGGTATTATTCAGACACTGTATGGTGGTATTATTCAGACACTGTATGGAGGTATTATTCAGACACTGTATGGTGGTATTATTCAGACACTGTATGGAGGTATTATTCAGACACTGTATGGTGGTATTATTCAGACACTGTATGGTGGTATTATTCAGACACTGTATGGTGGTATTATTCAGACACTGTATGGCAGTATTATTCAGTCACTGTATGGTGGTATTATTCAGTCACTGTATAGAGGTATTATTCAGTCACTGTATAGAGGTATTATTCAGTCACTATATAGAGGTATTATTCAGTCACTGTATAGAGGTATTATTCAGTCACTGTATAGAGGTATTATTCAGTCACTGTATGGTGGTATTAATCAGTCACTGTATGGTGGTATTATTCAGTCACTGTATGGTGGTATTAATCAGTCACTGTATGGTGGTATTATTCAGTCACTGTATGGTGGTATTAATCAGTCACTGTATGGCGGTATTATTCAGTCACTGTATGGCGGTATTACTCAATCATTGCATGAAGGCATTGTTTATAGTTAATTACTGGTGAGGGAAGGTGGGTGGTGGTTTTGGATGTCGGCCTTGTTAGCTAAATTCTGAAAAAAATGTTCCTGCTCAAAGTGCAATATTTTTTAAGAGTAATGCAAGAGAAATGTGGAGCAGATTTCAACTCTGACTTTTCAGAGGCCTTTTTTTTTTTTTTAAATGAGAGCTACCCTAACTGGTTGCTTCGGGCAACTACTCAAATTTTCCTGTGCACCAGTGATAAGCCCCCGCCACTAATGAATTATTAAAGAAACCGTTACAAGACAAACTCAGCTCTGCTACACATAAAGTTTTTGTACATTCAAAGGAGGAAAGAGAAGGGTGACTTGGGTTTGAGAGCCTGTCTGTGAAATATTTCTTCACACATCGACTTTCTGAGTCAACTCTCTCTTTGATTTGGAATGTGCATTCAGGATACACGGGACAGAAAGACATCAGGTCACCACCAACCTCATCATGAAAGCCCATTAGCCTTAACTGGTTTCTGTGTGCTTTATTTTCTAGATCATCAACTTTACTAACAATTGTGCTGTTTCAAAACATCAGGAGATGAGACAAATGTGGCCGTCTGGTCAGTTAAATTGCCCTGTCCTGCTTGTTTTTTATTTTTAGATTATCACTGATGTATTTGGAAGACTCGATCCTTATATTCTGCACAAGTTTTATCTCGGAATTCAGTATTTTAAGTAGAAGTCGGATCCATCATTTATTTGTTTCCTTAGTTGCGTTTTGCTTCTATCTCAGCTTGAATTCCTTGCTGTCTTCTCTGATCAGCAATGTGGAATAGAGAATTAGACCAGGGCTTCGTGGTGACCTATCACAGCTCAACTCTACAAACCGAGGCATCGTACCCGCGAGCCGTAATCGTCATCATGATATGCAACCCAACCACGGTAGACCATCATCAACTAACCATAAGAATGGGACAATCCAAAGCAATGGAAGATGTTGAAATAACATGGCCATTGAGGGCTTCTTGAAGTCTAACATACAGTAGGGGTTCCAATCATGGAACACCCTGAATGTTTTTGCCTTATCCATTTAAAGGAAAACTCTGGCGAAAACTCACACTGTGTTATATCTAGTGTAAGGCCTTAGGGCTAGCATTAAAAAAAACACCAAAAAAATAACTCCTGTACCAAACATCAAGCCCTGCAGTAGGCATACCAGAATATATCAGTTTTCACCGGAGGGTTCCTTGGGATATACGAGGCAAAAACATTTATCACCTATCCACTGGCCAACTGCCGGGACCCGCACTGATAGCTAGACCAGAGATTCACGATTCCCTGCCCACCCAACCACAAGGCCATGGTGAGGAGGAGTTTGCATGGAGCTATGGTCAAGCATACGGACTGCCGCTCCACACAGTTTCAATGGTATGTATCTCTGACATTTATGGCATATCCACAAGATATGCCATAAATGTCTGACCTACCTCTGGAATGGAGCGTCCTGACCAAATCTTACCTTTTCGGCTGTTTCCATCTCGTCAGTTCAGTGGTGGGAACCCAGCGACAGTGGCAAAAGGTGTCACGGGGTCACCCAGAGATAGGTAAGGGGCCCAGAGGTGGTTCCAGCATCAAGAGAACATTTATGGCATATCCTGTGGATATACCATAAATGTTCGAGATGAGAATAACCCTGTAACTGTTTCTGTATCTCACATTGTGTTCCCCCCACCCTCTATGAGCTAGAGTAGAGATCAACTACGAATAATGGTTCCCACTTTGGCGGACGCAACATGACCATGTATGACATTGTCACCATCTCATTTGATCCCTTTGAATGACAAATTTAGCTCTTATATATGGGAAATGTTTGTAGATGCCAAGGAAGGTATTGAATCTATAATCAGGCTTGTTACAGTAACTTCTGTATTTTTCATTTTACCAACCAGCCAACGAGTCCAAAGTAGATAAGAGTTACAACATAGTTGGCTGTTGTAATCACAAACAAGTTCAGATAGTCTTTTTATATTCTTGTTCAATTTAGAGTCGAGTTATTACAAAGGGAGACGAGCGCAGTGTATAAAGGAACCTGTGTTCTGCTTTGGAAGAAAGCCCAGGCTACTGAGATTGCTAGATCTATTGCAATCAATATCAAATGAAAGTGATCTTGACATTGAAATCATGACATCTGCTTAAGAAAGAGGCCACCAGTGACAAGACACACGAGAAAGTGGTGAGAAAAATATACCTGAGCCTTTTAACTATAGTTCATCTCTTCACATTAGTTATTTCTGCACAATTCATGAACATCTATCAATGCTCCGCTCTTCATAAACCTCATCGTCGGCCAAGTGACAAAAATATTTAATCATAACGATCATTCGACTAAGATAAAAAAATATTCTATGAAGATACAATATCTCCTGACCACCCAGTGGTTCTTGAACCAAGAATGAACCATGGACCCATACTATTGGGAACACACACAAACCTCAAGAGGCACCAGCAGTAGGGTCAGACTGGGCCACCAGAGAGCAAACGGATGTCCCAGTAGGCCTAGGCTCCGATATAATAATGACTCCGAAGGTCCAGCAGAAGACAACCCGATTTGGAGCAAACCACTGGTCACTGCGGTCTATTTTTTAAGGGTTGATTCACAAATTAGACCTTACTGATGATATTTCCAGGGTTTCCAATAAAGATTATGATGGAGGTGTACATGTTCTGTAGGGATGAACGGTGGCCTTCAGACCTATTTGCTCTGGTGGCCCAAGGAACCTCAGTTTTAAACTGACCAGCAACATCAGTCTTGCATATATACCGTATGAGAACCAAGACTTCTTCGATCTAACAGAGGAACTGATTAAGAAACCGAAGAAATTTAATGGACACGCAGTGGTGGTGCTTTGGGGGTTTCATGGAGAATTGTACTTGCCTGATAGGTAAATAACAGCCGAGCCCATTGTTTCTTTGTCAGATGAAACGACTACATCTATTACTATCACCTTGAACTTTTATACTTAGTTATAGAACTAAGTGTCCATAGTGCAAATTATAACCAGCTTAATGCATTGAGTAGTCCAGGAGCTGGTCCAAAATGTCCCATAAATGGGAACCAGGGGGTTGTCTAAAAATTTCCATTGATTACCTATGCTAGGGATGTGTTACCAGTAGGGGCCCGACCCCCAGTACCCCAAACAATCAGAAGGACAATTGGGCCGCAGTCATTGGAGTGTCATGGCCAGAGGCGTAACTCGAAACGCCTGGGTGCGAATGTAAACTCTGTGACTGGGCCCCCTACCTACTGTACCATGTGACTTTTATTTAACTGGTGTCTTATTATGTGGCAGGTGGCCCTTTGGGCCCACTCAGGCAGCAGGGCCCATGTGTGACTGCTACTTCTGCACCCCCTATAATTACACCCCTGGTCACGACCACTTCACTGGTGGTCCATACACAGCGGCACAACTGACCTGTGGATGTGAAGTGAATAAGGGTGACCTTAGCTCGAAGAGGTCCCTTTGTTCTCGATGGAGGTCCCGACCTACTATCAATGATAATTTCTAAAAAACCTCTTTAAAAAAAATCTATTTCTAACTCTCTTTCCCCATGATTGAGACCTCCTATATTCAGGTCTCGTAGCTTCCTTCTATTCCAAGATATTCTTTTCATAAATTGTTGCCCAAAACTGAACCAGATATTTATGGTTAGACCTCAACAAAGCAAAAACCCAAATCACAGATAACAAGTAGCAAATATAACAACGACACAATCAAAAATATAGTGTAACTGTTTAATTGAGACATAGCGTAAACTTGTGAGATTATCACAGAATAGTAAAGGTTATAAATGGATGGATATAGAGATATACTGTATATACAAGAAGAGAATAAAACAACAATTAAAAGGACAACTCGGTCAAATATTTCAACTTCCAAATGAGCTCTTTACAAATATGGCTTAGATAACTCATAGAAACTAAACTGCATGGACAATATTGACATAGTCCTGTGCCCGGCAATACTGGCAGCTATTCTGAGAGCTAAACCAATATTCAGTAAGAACTCAAGAGCATATTTTTTGGTCCTCGTGCACAGCATAAAACATTGGCTCAGAAACTAAAAAAAAAAAGTCTACTTTCTATCAAGAAACAGTGCCACTCTTGTCTACAGGCTGTGTCTGGTACTACAACTCAGCCCTATTATGGGACAGAGCTGCAATACTAGACACGGCCTATAGACAAGAATGGCGCTACCTCTGGAAATCTCATATAACCCTTTTAATGGCTTCCAGTTTACCTTGTAGGACATGGGTCTTGTATAGCACCAGATAACTAATCTATAACAGTGTACCAGATCAGAACTTTTTTTTCATGAAAAGGAAGTTATTATCAACTTAGTGACAACTTTTTAATAATTCTTGGTCTTCCTAGGACTGAAGCTCGATTCTCTGGCAACTAATTCAGTGCTTCTAATTAATGCAAAGAAGGTTCTGTGGCTCCTCATGATCCTCCATTCAACCGTTGCTTTTTAATAAAGTTTAATTAATTTCCATGCCAGTCCTCAAAGCCATCACCCAACCCCCACCCTCACTTTATTTCCATATATCCATTAATTAGTCTATTTCTTAGAACAATCTGGACACAGTTTTAACTCATCGACTCTTATAGACTTTTCCATGTCCATGTTTTCCTCAATAATCCACTTTCTGAAATGTTTTAATGCCTCCAACTGCCTAATATCTCAGATCTCTGGAAAACGTTCCCATAACCTCCCAGTAATCAAAATAGATTGTAAAGTTTTTGTTATAAATTGAGATCCATCATTATTATTTTCCTTTTGTGAGTTATGCTTCGTATTCGTGGTTGAAGACAACTTTATCGAGATGCTCTATAACAGTAAATCAAAGGCTGAAGACCATAGATGGTGATCAGATCGTCCCAAGATCCTTTGTCTAAAATATGTAGTCCCAGGCTGTTTTAGGGGTAATAACAACCCTTAGGCCTCATGCACACTTCCATCACCGTTTTCACAGACGTTTTTCACGGATCCATGTGTCCGTGATTGTATCAGTGTGGTTCCCGTGTGTACTCCGTGTACACTTCCATGTTTCCGTTTCCGAGAGGAAACTAATTCCATTAGAAACATTAGAAATCTATATTGTGAGCGCCGCGCATGGTACTCACTGTCCAGCGGTAGTCACTGTCCAGGGTGCTGAAAGAATTACGATCAGTGCTGGGTAGAGAGAAGGGGCTGCAGAGTAACTCTTTCAGCACCCTGGACAATGACTACCGCTGGACAGTAAGTACCAAGTGCGGCGCTCACAATATAGATTTCTAATGTTTCCTTTAAAAACCTGCAACAAAAAAAGTTTATACTTACCCAGAACTCCCTGCTTCTTCCTCCAGTCCGGCCTCCTGGGATAACGTTTCATTTCATGTGACTGCTGCAGCCAATCACAGGCTGCAGCGGTCACACAGACTGCTGCGTCATCCAGGGAGGTCGGACTGGATGGGAAAAGAGGGACGCGTCACCAAGACAACGGCCGGGGTACGTATGAACGTCTTTTTCTTTTTATCACTGCGTTCCGCTGCGGAGCACTGATAGAGAGAAGAGGCTGCAGATCAGAGCTGGATAGAGAGAAGAGGCTGGCGATCAGTGCTGGAAAAAGAGAAGGGGCTGCCCCATCTCTCTATCCAGCACTGATCAGCAGCCTTTTCTCTATATCAGTGCTGGATAGAGAGAAGGGGCTGCCGATTAGTGCAGTGCAATATCTCTCTCTACGTGTACTTCTGCCCGCCTGACTGTTGCTAGGCAACGGCTCCGTCACACACGGACGGCACACGGTTGCCTTCCGTGTGCCTTCAGTTTTTTGGACGTACCCATTGACTTGTATGGGCCCCACGGTCACGGAATCTCGGACCAAAGTAGGACATGCTCTACTTTTGTCGGAACGGAACAATGGAACCGTCAAAAAAACTGAAGTGTGCATGGCCCCATTGAAATGAATGGGTCAGGGTGCTAACCATCAAAAAAACGGCTAGCACCCTGAAGGAGAAAACGGAAGTGGGCATGAGGCGTTAGCCATATCATCCAAATACCATTTCCTCCAAGATTAAAAGGTTAAGGCCTCATGCCCACTTCAGTTTCAGTGATTCCTTGACCGTGGGGCTCATAGAAGTCAATGGGTCCGTCAAAAAAACGGACGGCACACGGAAGGTTTCTGTGTGCACTGATAGCACCCTGAACCCATTAATTTCAATAGGCCCATACACACTTCCGTTATTTTGACTGATCCGTTGTTCCATCAAAAGTAGAGCATGTCCTACTTTGGTCAATGATTTAGTGACCGTGGGGCTCATAGAAGTCAATGGGTTCGTCATAAAAACGGATGGCACACGGAAGGTTTCCATGTGCTGTCCGTTTTTAATGGATCCGTTGCCCTAGCAACGGCAGGGCGTGCCAAAGTTCACATACTGGGACATGTGATAAGTTTATATAAAGTTCAATACCTTCCGTTTTCTTAACGGAAACACGGAAGCGAAACGGAAGCAAAACGGAAGCACAACGTCCGTTTAAAATGGAAACATGGAACGGACACTGAGTACACACGGAAACCACACGGATACCAAAACGGACACACGGATCCATCAAAAACGGCCGTGAAAACGGTGATGGAAGTGTGCATGAGGCCTAAATATTTCTATGGATAGTAAAATCCAGATTGGGTGGACAAGGGGACAATTTTCTATAGGCAAACAAAATGTTCACACTCATTTGTGGTTCTTGTTTCCGTAACTGATTATGATACTTTGATTCACGTCTCTCCCCTCAGTAAACAACACAACTCTGCGTCTATCAAAAAATGAAGCCATATTGTGTTGGTATTGAAGATATTAATTTCGGTTGGGCAACAACAGAGAACTTGTTAATGTGTCACCAGAGCCAAAACCAGATCATCAAACCCTCATACTTTACTTTCCTATGCTCCGGTCAAGGGTCACAAATACTGAGGAGAACATACAGTAGTAAGCCGATAAAAAGCCGCTTGATGAAATCAATTCCAACTGAATTACTGGATAAACTGTTCTTTAGGTCGAGAAGGTCAGAAGTATATGCTCCCCAGATCTGCAATAATATGAGAAGATGACCAGAACTTGCTGAAACCTGTTGTCTACTCTACATGACCCATGAGGTTGCACGCTAGATTAGAAATAAAACATGAATACAATGCATATGCCTGGTAGCAACAGTATTTTAAAAGCATGTTTTTGTGAGCAGTACTTCCTTTGGTCCACCTCTTATGAGGTTCTTAGAGTAACACAGTAATGAGCGGTGTCTTCACTTAGTGAGTTGATTCCAAATTAAAGGGCTCATATACCCTATTATGGCATTCTGCTTTATTAGAGAGGATCCTCGGCTCAGGATCCTCATCTCTTGGCCAGAGTTGACAGTGGTTACAAAGAGAATCTCTTGCTCTGGAGGACCTGTCTTGACCTGCATTACGTAGACACCCCATTGATTTAAATGAGAACTGTGCAATGCTTCATTTCTCCTGTGGTGGCACTGCAGGGAAATTGAACACTTACTACCCGGTTTCCTCACAGATCAAAGCTTATCACTGGAGATCCCAACAGGGGGACACTGTAATGCCCACGGCCGTGGACCGCCGGCATCTCCCTCTTACCGACAGCCGCGACTGCAGGACTATGCCTCTCCGCCGGCGTCTCCCTTCCCGCGCCAATTCTTAAAGGGCCAGCGTGTGCACCAGTAAATTGTCCCCAGCCTATCCCTGTGCACCCTGGCCCTTATAAGTGACCCTGCCCCTTTCCCTAGCCTGAGCAATGTCATTTCAAACCCAGAGTTAGTTTGGGAAGGTTCCGTATCCCGTTCCCTGAAACTTGTGTCCGTGACTATCCTCTATCTGTGGTCAGTCCTGTATCCCGAGTCTAGTTTCCGTGTCCAGTCCTGTATCCGTGTCGAGTCCTGTATCCTGAGTCCAGAGACTGTGACAAGTCCAGTGTCCGTGACAAGCCAGCTTCCGATAATCCAGCACAAGCCAGTTTTCGATAATCCAGCATAAGCAAACTTCCGATAATGCAGCACAAGCCTGCTTCCAGCTACCAGCTACCCAGCACCAGCCTGCTTCCAGTAACCAGTGACTGTCCTATACTTATCTGGCCAGCAGCTACTCCGTTACGGCGGAGTAGCCTAGTGGGTCCACATCCCCAGTGGACGTCACAGACACTTAGTGATCTGCTTATTGTCGTCAAGAGATCCTTTTACAGGATTACTAGTTGATTCATTTAGTGGTCTATCTACAAGCTTCTCCCAGTATCTGCCCATTATTTGCCTAGAAGCTCTAACTTTTCTCCATCCATCGAGAGAGATAGGATGATTGTGACCAAGCGGGCCTTTTTTTTTTGTTGCTATGGAGTCCCATGAGTGTTTTTTATGTCATTGAGTGTAGGAGCCAAATATCACCTGTGTAGCCACAACCCAACCAAGAAGTGGTCTTCTTATTAAGGGCAATGGGCAATTTTTAAAAATATTTTTCATGTCTGGAGATAACTTCTTGGCATTGGGACCTCCACTGGACAACTTTATACAGCGTTAAAGAAACCTATGAGCTCTGAAAAATGGCATTGGTCCAATTGTTCTAGCTATTTACAAGGTTCCCAGGTCAGAAGATGCTGGTCAAATAATAAGCCAAAATATTTCCAGAACAATAACCAATAAGGAAGAGCTTGAGGACCATATAGAAAAAGGATGTTAGATATTATCTCAGAGTATTGAGCTTAGAGATTATATCTCCGGTTCATTTCATGTAGAGCTGATATCAAAAATAATAGGACAGTAAAGAGTCCTTCACAGGAACATAATACCCTCAAAAATTACCCAGCAAATTGTGGTTAATATACACAAAGCTGCCTAGGTGGCAGGTAGCACATATCCATTAGATAGGCATGACAGGGATGATTGTGGGCTGCTTCTACTGCGGGGTGATGGGGTGATTCCACTCTTTCATTTCGCAGAAGAGAATGAACAAGGGAACGGCTGTTGACAAAAGGGAAAATCGCTGAGA
Organism: Rhinoderma darwinii; assembly: GCF_050947455.1. Taxonomy (NCBI): domain Eukaryota; kingdom Metazoa; phylum Chordata; class Amphibia; order Anura; family Rhinodermatidae; genus Rhinoderma; species Rhinoderma darwinii. The sequence goes on along the minus strand of NC_134698.1, from coordinate 11,089,967 downwards.
CAGTGAGAAAATTACATACGCTCTGATTGATGTTTACAATGCTGGATGGAAAAAGCTGGAAAGAAATCAATAGGCCTGGAAAATCCTAACCCCCGTGTATTGCCTTCTCCATTACTGCTCTGTAGCATCTTGTTTATTTCAAAGGCAAAATAAAGCATCCTATCAGTTTCCTCGCTATAAGGGGACCTGGGACCTTGACATGGTGACATAGTGGAACTTGAGATATAGACATCATGTTTAATTGGTAATGGACCTTTATATAAAGTTGTACACCCCGTACATCAGACATAATACACAATGTTGTATTACAAGTTTCGAGGTCTACAGAGCCATAATATGGGCACCTGTAGAAATCTATAGGGCCGTGCTCTTATTTCATGCGGAGGCATATGGAGGTTTTTCTGTCCAATTTATAGGAAATCCAACAGAAAATGTTCCATCGGAAGCCATTACAAAGGCAACATACATGGCTCGCCTACAGCTCTGTTGTATAGATGCGTTGGGACACTGCCGCCGTACACGTTCTACCATGTGAATTATTCTAGAAGTATTAAGACCATTGAGTAACACAACACAGGCCAGGGTGAAAAGTACTGTGGTGGTGCATATAAGAACTGGTTATAATAATATCAGTCCTCAAAGTAGAGCACACAGTTCATGTTCTTCTCACCCTTGGAGATGGTCATTGTTGGCCATGGCCAGGTAAGGAAAGCTTCCAAAGTTGAGTTCCATGGAACCTCCTGGTTCCACCAAAACAATCTCAGAGGTCTATACTATGATATGTGCAATTAGCCAACATTAACCCCTTCGCGCCATTTCACGTACAGTTACGTGATGGGAGATGGTCATTTCGCGCATCTCCACGTAACTGTACGTGAAGGAGATGGAGCTGGCTCAGGAGCTGAGCCAGCGACATCACCGCCGGGTGACAGCTGTACGTTACAGCTGGCATCCTGAGGTATCGGCCAGGACCGGAGCTAGCCTCTGATCCGACCAATTAACCCCTCACATGCTGCGTTCAATAGAGATCGCAGCATGTGAGGAGTTTATAGCCACCGGCGCCCCAGCAACGTGATCGCTGGGTTGCCGGTGGCTGCAAAGGCGATCGGAGGGCTAATACTTACCTCCCGGTCCGCCAGTAACGGAATCCTCCTATGCCCCGTCGTTGGCGGGACCCAGAAGTCTTCCGGTACCATCGGCAAGATGGCGCCGGCTCAGCTTCCGGCTCAGAAGCTGAGCCGGCGTCATCAGCAGTGGGTGTCCGCTGTATGTTACAGCGGACACCCCGATCTATCGGCAGGAACCGGAGCTAGCTCCGATTCCTGCCATTAACCCCTTCAATGCAGCGATTCAATGCAATCGCTGCATCAAAGTGGTTTGTATGCAATCGGCAGCCTTGCCATGCGATGGCAAGGCTGGCGACTGCTACTATGGCAACAGGATGCCTAACAATGGCTTCCTATCAGCCATTACGTCAGCCGATTAGGCCCCGCCCAGAGGCGGAGCCTGATCGGCTTGCTGTCAGTGAACAACTGACAGTTCTAATACATTGCACTACATAGGTAGTGCAATGTATTAGAACATCAAACAAACAGTTGAACCTTCAAGTCCCCTAGTGGGACTAAAGAAAAGTGTAAAAAAAAAGTGTACAAAAAGTAAAAATAAAAGTTGTAAAAAATACAATAAAAGTTTCAAATAATAACACAAAACACAATCGCCCTTTTTCCCTTATCAAGTCATTTATTATTGAAAAAATAATAAAGCCATACATATTTGGTATCGCTGTTATTTATTCCGCACAGTGAACGCCGTAAAATAAAAAAATAAAAATACTGACATAATTGCTATTTTTTGGTCACTTTGTCTTCCAAAAATTGAAATAAAAAGTGATCAAAAAGTCGCATGTACCTAAAAATGGTACCTATAAAAACTATAACTCGTCTCGCTAAAAACAAGCCCTCATACAGCTCCTGTAGACTAAAAAATTAAAACCGCTATGGCTCTCACAACTTGGCAACAGAAAAAATCCATTTTCTTTACAAAAGTTATTTTCTTGTCCAAAAAGTTGTAAAACATAAAAAGTGCTATAAATTAGGTATTACCGGAATCGGACTGACCCGCAGAATAAAGCTAACATGTAATTTATAACGCGTGGTGAACGCTGTATAAAAAAAACTAAAAAAATATGCCAGAATTGCTGTTTTTTGGTTACCTTGCCTCCCAAAAAAAAAAGGATAACAAGTGATCAAAAAGTCGCATGTAGCCCAAAATGGTACCAATAAAAACTACAGCTCGTCCCACAACAAACCAGCCCTCATACCACTACGTCTATGAAAAAATAAAATTAGTCAAGGCACCAATAAGCCAGGAAATAAAAATATGCAGTTGTGCCGGCCCGAGGGGAACATTTCTTCTGTTTCAAGTGGCGAATTATCAAGGCCCCTAAAATTAGGGAACCAGGAAGGGGAGGGCCCAAACATATCTGCTGGAAGTGAGGGCGCCCGTATTATACCAGGACAACACTTTCCCAGCAAAATTCCCCAAACTGCAAAGGTGCCGAGTGTGGACCAAAAGGGGAATAAGTAAAGACCATTTATCAGTGCGACACCGGCCTGTGCAGAAAGGATTGTGTCACAGCGTAACACACATCTATGGATTATTTTATTGTTTTTTTACCCCACTATACCACCTGACTATGCCCCTTATATACTCCGCCCGCCTTACATGTACCCCCACATTATAAACGGAAACACCAATAAGACTCAAAACAAAACTACTACAAGCAAAATCCACGCTCCAAAAGCCAAATGGCGCTACCTCTCTTCTGAACCCTACAGTGTGCCCAAACAGCAGTTTACTTCCACATATATGGCATCGCCATACCCGGGAGAACCCTTTTAACAATTTTTGGGGTGTGTGTCTCCAGTGGCACAAGCTGGGCGCCACATATTGGCATATCTATTGAAAAACCATTTTCACTCTGCAACATCGAGTGCACACCAATTTCTGCCAATCACCTGTGGGGTTAATATGCTCACTACACCCCTAGGTGAATGAATACCTTGAGGGGTGTAGTTTCCAAAATGGGGTCACTTCTGGGGGGTTTAAACAGTTTTGGTCCCACAGGGACTTTGCAAATGCGACATAGCGACCAGAAACCAATCCAGCAAAATCTGTACTCCAAAAGCCAAATGGCACTCCTTCCCTTCTGAGCCCTACTCTGTGCCCAAACAGCAGTTTATGACCACATGTGTGGTATTGCCGTACACAGGAGAAGTTGCTTTACAAGTTTTGGGGTGCTTTTTTTCATTTATTTGTTGAGAATATGAAACATTTTCAGCAAAAACGACGTCTTATTGAAGAAAAAGGATTTTTTTTATTTCACTGCCCAATTCTAATAAAATCTATGAAACACCTGTGGGGTCAAAATGCTCACTACACCCCTAGATGAATTCCTCAAGGGGTGTAGTTTCGTGAATTGAGTCACTTTTGGGGAGTTTCCACTGTACTGGTACCTTAGGAGCTTTGCAAATGTGACATGGTGTCCAGAAACCAATCCAGCAAAATCTGTGCTCCAAAAGACAAATGGCACTCCTTCTCTTCTGATCCTTGCCGTATGCCCAAACAGCAGTTTATGACCACAAATGGGGTATTGCCGTACTCCAGAGAAGTTGCTTTACAAATGTTGGGGTTCTTTTATTCCTTTATTTTTTGAGAAAATGAAAAATTTTGAGCTAAAGCTACGTCTTATTGGAAAAAAAGGATTTTTTTTATCTTCACTGCCCAATTCTAATAAAATCTATGAAACCCCTGTGGGTTCAAAATGCTCACTACACCCCTAGATGGATTCTTCAAGGGGTGTTGTTTCATAAATGGAGTCACTTTTTTGGTGTTTTCACTGTTTTGGTCCCTTAGGGGCTTTGCAAATGCGACGTGGTCTCCGCAAACCATTCCTGCTAAATTTGAGCTGCAAAAGCCAAATGGCGCTCTTTCCCTTCTAAGCTCCGCCGTGTGTCCAAACAGCCATTTATGACCACATGCGGGGCATTATTTTACAAAAATAGTGGTGCATTTTCTCCTTTTAGTCCTTGTGGAAATTAGAAAAAATTAGCTAAACCTACATTTTCTTTGAAAGAATGTAGATTTTCATTTTCACGGCCTACTTCCAATAATTTCTGCAAAACACCTGCGGGGTCAAAATGCTCACTATACCCCTAGATCATTTCCTCAAGGGGTATAGTTTCCAAAATGGGGTCACTTTTGGGGGATTTCCACTGTTTTGGTGCCGCAAGAGCCTTTCAGACCCAACATGGAGCCTAAAATATTTTCTAATAAAAAGGAGGCCCCAAAATCCTCTAGGTGCTCCTTTGCTTCTGAGGCCTGTGCTTCAGTCAATAAGTGCACTAGGGCCACATGTGGGGTATTTCTAAAGACTGCAGAATCTGGGCAATAGATATTGAGTTGCGTTTCTCTGGTAAAACGTTCTGTGTTACAAAAAAAAATAGATGAAAAATGAATTTCTGCAACAAAAAAAAAGAAATTTGAACATTTCACGTCTACTTTGCCTTAATTCCTGTGAAACATCTAAAGGGTTAAGAAACTTTCTAAATGCTGTTTTGAATACTTTGAGAGGTGAAGTTTTTAAAATGGGGTGACTTATCGAGGGTTTCTAAAATATAAGGCCCTAAAATCCACTTCACAACTGAACTGGCCCCTGTAAAAATAGCCTTTTGAAATTTTCTTGAAAATGTGAGAAATTGCTGCTAAAGTTCTAAGCCTTGTGATGTCATAGAAAAATAAAAGGATGTTCAAAAAACGATGCCAATCTAAAGTAGACATATAGGTGATGTTAATTAGCAACAATTTTGTGTGGTATTACTATCTGTCTTACAAGCAGATACATATAAATTTAGAAAAATGCTAATTTTTGCAATTTTTCGCTACATTTTGGTGTTTTTCACAATTAAATACTTAATGTATCGAGCAAATTTTGCCAGTAACATAAAGTCCAATGTGTCATGAGAAAACAATCTCAGAATCGCTTGGATAGGTAAAAGCATTCCGGAGTTATTACCACATAAAGTGACACATGTCAGATTTGAAAAAATAGGCTGTGTCCTTAAGGCCAAAACAGGCTCAGTCCTTAAGGGGTTAATCAGTAAGACTGGGTGCCATACCTCAATTTATTTTCTCAAAAATATTCTCAAAAAGTTAAGAGCACAAGTCATTGTAATAGGACACCCGTACTCTTCCAATAAGGAATGTGTATCAAGTCATCAAAACAATAAATAAGGGATAATCTGGAAAGCAAAAATTTCCAAAAAGAAAGCAAAAATTTCCCCAAAATTTTCTTACTGAAGGAGATGATGCACAGAATCACCATAAATCACCAAATACTGGTAGTATCGGATGAATTATCTGTGTGTCTGTGGCCAGCTATAGAGTCTTGATTCCCAAATGAAGATATTAGAAGCAGATATTTTCTCATTGCCCCTTTCGCTGCCCCCCCACAGACTCTTACCTTTTAGCTGTCAGTGTACAGTACTATAATGTGTTCATAGATTGTACTGATCTCTCATTAGATGCTTGTTTAAGCAAAAGTCAGTTGTCATGCATGGCTGCATACACATCGATAGCTAGCACAGAATTATTGTAGGTTTTTTTTTGCAGGTTTTACAACTAATGAATAATATTGACAGCCTTAGCCTGGAGTGCACGGTATTTAAATTGATATAAACCTTTTAATTCCAGCTGTGAGAGACCAATGAAAGGTTACAAAATGCTGCTTCACATTCATTGTGCTCCCAGAAATGTATTTGTTAGGTGAATATTGCTTTTTGACGAAAATAAAAAATTCTAATTCTTCTGCTTCGTAAGTGGCAGCATCCCCTTGTGTTCGATGTTTTGGAATGTATCATACAAGCACGCTTTATCCTTCTACCCTTTATTTCCATTCTCAATGGAAAACCAACATTAAAACCCCAAAAATTATCAGTAGGCTTTATAGCAATGTTGGGTCTCTGTTCTTGCCATTTTTGATTTGGTCTTGGATGAGTAAAAAAGTCTACAAAACAGGTACCACCACATAAGAAGACTACCTTAAAAAAATAAAACCACTTCCATTTCCACTAAGATCTGGGCATGGTCACCATCAAAGACATTTACTAAGAATTTGAAATTTGAAATTGAGTTTTAGGGACATTTAATTGTTTTGGAGTTTATGGCCAAAGTCTATTCGACTTAATCTGTTATCTTACTGTGTCACAACCCACCATATTGGACGGAAAGGTTCAGACCTAAGTTGGACTGCTCCCCATTCCATATGAGAGCATGTAGGTTGTGTCACCATTGGACCCGTGAAGTTCTGCCTGCTTTTGGGGTCTGTGAAGAGATGAAGTCTACATAGGTCCACATTGTCTATTGCGAGGAGGAATCTAGTCCTCCATGCTCTTCAAAGGCTTCATTGCTACTATGGTGGTTTCTAGTAGTCAGAAGGACTGTTTGTTTAGGTATATAATGATTTTCAAAGGTTCCTAAAGTATGACACCACAAAATTTGTCAATTATCTTTGCTAATTAAGAGGTTACCCATCACCGTGAAAAGTGGCCACTGCAGAACCTTAAAATTCCACCCTGATGAAGCTTATGTTTGCCACATCGGAAAGGTTGAACTTGGGACAGGTTTAACATTGAATTGTCCTTTTGTCACCATTTAAAAAATATTTCCAATTAATGTAATTGGACATTTGAGAGTTTAGACAACAAAAAATGAAATGAACGGAGATTTTTCCCATTTATCTCCAGGAATAAATGAGAAAATTGGACAATAAGGCATTTAATCCACATGAGGCATTATTCATTACTCCTATAAAACGCAGTGAGTCTATGACTGCCTTTAGCAAGATCATATGCAAGTTGTTTCAATGCAGTGACAAACCCAACACATCATGGTAGGTCATTGGTGTTGGGCAGCTCCTCCAAACCTAGCCCAAAAGCCGGTCCCTGTTTTCTGATGGTGTTCGACGTAGAGATAGCTCAGCACCAGGGTGCCAGCTATCATCTGGAGAAGGTCTAGAGCTACCTCCTTTGTGTATGTTCCTAAAACAACGACCTTATAAGATAGAACCTTCAACTAAGCCAAGTCAAGGACCCAAACCTATCCACTTTGACCAAACGCTTAAAGACACATGGATCGGCTATGAAACCCAAGTCCATAATAGACCTCTGATTGACCGTCCATGGCACGTTACCAGGAATCTATTGTATTCGCAAGATGATATCAGCTGTTTGACTGCAGTCAATTATCGACCTTGACAACCAATCACAGAGATGATCCTGTGTTGCTACTAGATCTCTCATTGTTTATAAGTTCTTTGCCAAACAATGAAATCTACAACAGCTACAACTGCACTACTTGGGTGAAGGTTGTGTACATTGCTGAAAAGTTGATGTCTTTAGAGACTCTTGGGAGGAGTTAGATGCCCCCTTAACACATTGCATTGGATTTAATGAGAGACCCTTTAGAGGAGTTAGATGCCCCCTTAACTCATTGCATTGGATATGAGAGACCCTTTGGAGGAGTTAGATGCCCCCTTAACCCATTGCATTAGATATAATGTGCGACCCTTTAGAGGAGTTAGATGCCCCCTTAACTCATTGCATTGGATATGAGAGACCCTTTGGAGGAGTTAGATGCCCCCTTAACCCATTGCATTGGATATAATGAGAGACCATTTGGAGGAGTTAGATGCCCACTTAACCCATTGCATTGGATATAATGGTTGACCCTTTGGAGGAGTTAGATGCCCCCTTAACTCATTGCATTGGATATAATGAGAAACCCTTTGGAGGAGTTAGATACCCCCTTAACTCATTGCATTGGATATAATGGGAGACCCTTTGGAGGAGTTAGATGCCCCCTTAACCCATTGCATTGGATATAATGGGAGACCCTTTGGAGGAGTTAGATGCCCCCTTAACTCATTGCATTGGATGTAATGAGAGACCCTTTGGAGGAGTTAGATACCCCCTTAACTCATTGCATTGGATATAATGGGAGACCCTTTGGAGGAGTTAGATGCCCCCTTAACTCATTGCATTGGATATAATGAGAAACCCTTTGGAGGAGTTAGATACCCCCTTAACTCATTGCATTGGATATAATGGGAGACCCTTTGGAGGAGTTAGATGCCCCCTTAACCCATTGCATTGGATATAATGGGAGACCCTTTGGAGGAGTTAGATGCCCCCTTAACCCATTGCATTGGATATAATGGGAGACCCTTTGGAGGAGTTAGATGCCCCCTTAACTCATTGCATTGGATGTAATGAGAGACCCTTTGGAGGAGTTAGATACCCCCTTAACTCATTGCATTGGATATAATGGGAGACCCTTTGGAGGAGTTAGATGCCCCCTTAACCCATTGCATTGGATATAATGGGAGACCCTTTGGAGGAGTTAGATGCCCCCTTAACCCATTGCATTGGATATAATGAGAGACCCTTTAGAGGAGTTAGATGCCCCATTAACCGATTGCATTGGATATAATGAGAGACCCTTTAGAGGAGTTAGATGCCCCCTTAACTCATTGCATTGGGTATAATGAGAGACCCTTTGGAGGAGTTAGATGCCCCCTTAACCCATTGCATTGGATATAATGAGAGACCCTTTGGAGGAGTTAGATGCCCCCTTAACCCATTGCATTGGATATAATGGGAGACCCTTTGGAGGAGTTAGATGCCCCCTTAACCCATTGCATTGGATATAATGGGAGACCCTTTGGAGGAGTTAGATGCCTCCTTAGCTCATTGCTTTGGATATGAGAGACCCTTTGGAGGAGTTAGATGCCCCCTTAACCCATTGCATTGGATATAATGAGAGACCCTTTGAAGGAGTTAGATGCACCCTTAACCCATTGCATTGGATATAATGAGAGACCCTTTAGAGGAGTTAGATGCCCCCTTAACACATTGCATTGGATATAATGAGATAAATTTAGAGGAGTTAGATGCCCCCTTAACCCATTGCATTGGGTATAATGAGAGACCCTTTAGAGGAGTTAGATGTCCCCTTAACCCATTGCATTGGATATCAGAGACCCTTTGGAAGAGATAGATACCCGCTTAACCCATTGCATTGGATACCCATTATAAATAGAATATTAACAGCGCATAGTCCTACTGGTATATGGTGAACACCCTATGCGCCATTCTGTCTGCTTTTTCATAGGCTATAACAGATAAGGGCTATAGAACAAGTATTGATTTGGAGCCCAAATGTGTTCAGGCAATGGGAGTCACATATGTGATCGGCACAAAGAAAAACTGGAATGTTGCCTATTCCAACCAATCATATTCCACCAATCTTATACCAACCAGTCATATTCCAATAATCTTATTCCAACCAATCATATTTCAGCAATCTCATACCAACAAATCATATTCCATGTTGCTTTTGAATGTTCGAAGATGGAGCCAATCATCTTATTGTTTGCCCTAGGCCAGACCACTGTTGCTTACGCTAGTTTTGACGTGTATCCCCTCAATGAAGCTTCCTAGCTGCTATTCCGAGTCGTGATCGGCGGCTGACAATCTATAAGTTTTATCTGCATTCTCGGGTAGGTTATTTTTATACTCAGAAGTGTGAGCAGAACATGGAACCTGCTTGGTGGTAATTAGCAGCCCCAGACAATCAATAGGAATCTTAGCTAATTACAGCCGCAAACTGCGTCAGTGGACTCAACGGAGCTCACGTGGTTGGCTCGTTAACACTTGTGATGCTGGGAAAGACTAGTCCTGTGACCATTCATGCAGAAACACTACCAGACTACATAAAGGATGATGTATCTTAATACCGTGGCCGAAGCTGAGTGGCTTGTTGGTGTCCCTCCCGGCCCCCAGGACACTTGCCGCTCTCCCCGCCCCCAAGTGCCTGTGTAAAATATAATGATATTAGAAGTAACTAGAGTTCTGAGGTCTTAAACTGCTCTTAATTGGGGTGTCCCATGAAAAACATGTGTGTATGATTGCTGCGGGTCTGAACATTATCCGCTTCCCCTATTTGAAAGGAGCGGTGGTCACGCGTGCGCACTACTGCTTCATTGAGAGTCTATGGGACTGATGGAAATACAGACTCGGCTTTCTCCATCAGTATAGAGAATGAATGGAGCAGTAGTGCGCACGCGTGACCACTGCTTCAATTAAACGGGGACCACGGGACCATTGTTCTCATGATCGCTGGGGGTCCCAGACGTCGAACCCGCAGCGGTCAGACATATATCACCTATGACTTAACATATTGAGCTACAGCCAAGGAGAAGTCATCCGAGTGCTTAGATAAGCAGTGTCCAACTCTTACGCCTCATGCGCACGACAGTGTGCGCTCGCCAAGTCCTGTCAGTGATCCGAGGAAAGATAGAACATGTCCTATCTTTCCTCGGATCAGGTGCAGTTTTTTTCCCAAATGTCCGCTACGAAAAACTGCAGCACTTAGTCGGCCTGCTAGCAGGCTGCCCTCTTGGGATGGCGTTTCATCCATGGAGACCGCTGCATCCTGTGATTGGCTGCAGCGGCGGTCACATGGGATGAAGCGTCACCCCAGGAGGCCGGCCCTCTTACGTCATCCAGGCCGGCCTCCTGGGATGACGTTTCATCCCATGTGACCGCTGTAGCCAATCACGGGCTGTAGCGGCAGTCACATGGATGAAACATCATCCCAGGAGGCCGGCCTGGAGGAAGACTCACAGACTTCTGGGTAAGTATAAGATTTTTTTTTTAGTTGCGTTTTTTGCGGCGGAATCGCTGCGAACCTGCCGCAAAACACGCAACAACTGCTATTTGTTGCGGGTTTAACCTCCCCATTGAATTCAATGGGGAAAACCAGCAACAAATAAGCAGCGTTTACACAAATACAATTTACATGCAGCGGCATAAAATTCTGCACCGCAGATCAATTTCTGAGCGTTTTTTTCACTCAGTATTTACGCAGCGTATGAATGAGATTTGTTTTATCTCATCCACTTTGCTGCTACTGTATTTGCTGCGGATTTTCGGTAGGATTTACGCAACATGTGAACTGACCCTAATGGTGACACAGTGGGTCCACCATGACAGTCTATATAGGGTCTATATACACATCGGCCCATCATTCTATCAGAGATGTTGGAATCCATGTATGCAGTAATTCTGAACATCCAATCACACGGCTCTCTTCATTCGTCCACATTGCACAAGGATGATGGGAACTCATTTTTGATTGCTGCCAATGGTTAAGACAAATATTGGGGTGATTACCCCTCCCCCCACTTTGTTCATATCATTGTGTGATGGATCTATCAAAATCCCGGCGATCCGTACTCCAGTGACACAGACATTGTTCACACACCTGCCGAGACTCAGTACACAGACGCCTGGAACTATCATAATGAAATCTTAATAGCTTCTTTGTTTTTTTATCATGATTATTCTATCATCTGATTCTCGTACTAAGCCGCAGCCACAAACTGTTCCTCTCTTGCAACGAGGCTTCACTCCCTCGAAAGTGTCTCAGCTAGAGGCGGAATTGAATTTTTTTTCCTCTTCAGATACGAATATTTAAGGGGTTCACTACCACCGCAGAAGGAGCGGCACCATTTTCGTAGAATTATTATTGTCTGGATTGTGTTGTTTTTTTGCTTTCTTTTTGTATCATATAGAAAAAACTAATACCGGGTAAGGACTGCGGAAGCTCATAACGGCTATAAGTTTCTATTTTGTGTCTATTTTCTTACTTTTTCCCACATGTTTTTTTTAAGATGTGTGTTAAAGTGTCTTTTATTAGATGGAAATAGAATTGCACACAAAAACTTTTAGGGCTAATGTAGCGTTGACTAGACTGATGAACAACGGCTTTTGTTGGATGGTGCCATGTGTGGTACCATCTGTTGGCACTTCTCTCTGTACGGTGTACTGTCAAACAGTGCACAAAAACATACCAAACAATGTCTAAAGATAAGCGCCATACTATATGCTGTCCAATTGACAGTGCCATATGTTGGCCAGATAATACTTCCATACAGTTGCCAAAATAAGACTCCTATAATGTGCCGATACCTCTAGAAATGGCAAAAAGAATGTGCCTAAGTAGCAGTGCCTTACAATGTAATTACCACCATACAGTGACCACATAACCACTCAATATACCAATTTCAATACACCACCCAAATCCTCGTTTTTTTGGGAAATGAACAGAAGAAGGTCGTTTGTGATGAATATGTGTCACGTAGGGTTTGTGGACCCACTGGGCCGTACCGCCTTGGCGGTATGGCAGCTGGCCAACAGGGCGCAGGTCAATGTCTATAGTTTGTATAGGTACCTGTAGCAGCTCGGACAGTAGCAAGGCCGGCTCGGCTGGGACTAGGCAGCAGGTAGACGTCAGGCGTGGAGAAGCAGGTCAGACGTGGGATACAGCACGACACGACTTTGGCACAGCACAGTGCTAGACCAGGATAGTACGGAATGCAGGGAACAGGAACACACTAGGAGACCATTGCATAGACAAACTAGGGAAACAACAACGCTCAGGCATCGAAGCAGGGGGCTGGACCCCTCTTATAGTCCAGGGTACTCACTGCCTGATGCTTCATCAAAGTCCGGTGCGCGCGCTGCCCCTTTAAGAGCTCCGACTGAGGTGAGTGGAAGCGAGTGCTGGCGTCTCCTGGGAAGGAGACTGGGGCCAGCGCTCAACGACTCGTGGCTGCGGCTGTCATGGGGAGAGTGGCGGTGATGGCCCGCAGCCACGGACATGACAATATGGATTTACTGTGTTTCGGCAAATAAACTTTTTTGTACTCATGAACATTGTATAAATGAATTGAGCCTTAATTTTCTTACATTTTCTCTCATCAACGTATCCACCGTTAACAGCGATCACAGAAGAGCAAATGCGGGGCATTCTGTTGGTCAAGTTGTCTAAAGTTTCAGCTCCGATTGCAGCCACTTCTCTTGTAGCATCTCCCAAAGGTGATTTTGGCTCGTAACTTGCACATCTCGAACACACCCGTCCAGATGATCCTGAAGGAGTACAATTAGAACACAATCGGCACTCTGGGGTGGCCAAACCCTGTTCTTCAGTACCTGTCGTTGTTCTTTTGACTGGACATACTTTTTGCAGACAGGAGTTATGTTTTGGGTCATTTTCTTGATGTAGTTGAAACCACACCCAATAAGACTAGTGGCGGAAGGGTTGACATGGCGCACCAGGATGTTATGGCGCACCAGGATGTTGTGGTAGCACTCGGAGTCCATGACTCCTTCGATTTTTAGTAATTCACCAACCACACAACCTTGGAACCTCCTGTGAAAGAATCTTCTTCTTCTAACTAGTGGTCCATCTCATGTGCTATGATAGAATTCATTTTCTTAATAATGGGCCTTAGCAATGGTTCTCGAGCTTCAAAACGTCCCTTCAAGCCACTGGCTCCAAGGCGGTGTTTGACAGTCGCGATTCTTCCTCGCTTCCATTTGAGCAGCACGGATCTGATCAGCTGTTTTGAATCTGTCTCCTTTGGAACACACTCTGATAAATGTGTTCTCCTCTTTGTGGTCACTCGAGGTTGCACAGGTCGTGATCGATGACTAATACTCTTGTTTTTGGCAAATTTCTTGAGGGTTCTCAGCATGCCACCAAGCGAAACCTTCTCCAGGCGAGCAATTTCCCGCAGAATATGCCCTGCACTTCTCGAAGAGACTATGGCAGATCGCTTTTCGATGAATAATTTCTTCCTAATATTTATATAAATAATGTATAAATGAAATGTGTTTATAACAGTAAATAAACTAATTTCTGTGCAAAACACACGTATCACGTTCATCCTTTACAGAGAAATGGACAAATCCGGGGGTGTATTAAAATGAATGAGCAATAGAGTATATAAAGTAATCTAATAATAGTGCCATACAATGTCTAAATAATACTGATATACAAATAATATGAAAATCCAGGCCATCTGAGGCGCCCCCCCCCCCCCCCCGGCAGGGGAACAGCACAGGTCGCATACACCTATGGCCGGACGTGAATGTGCTGGACTGGGGATGAATGTTGCACAGCATCTTCTTTGCTAATGTAATGAAAGAGATTACGTTAATTAGTAACTAACGAGGCTCGTCATTGACTAATTAACTAATCTTTTCCTGCCTGGCCTCATTAGTTAATTGCTGGCTAATTACAAGTCATTTCCTGTGCTGGCCTTATTTGATTGGCTAGCTATTTTGAGAAACCTCTTGCTATTGGCTGTTGATGTGAAAAAGGCGTGACCAGAATTAATTTTGGTTACGTTTTTCTGCAGTAGTATTTCTGGGGAATGTCAGGCTTAATTCACACGTGGCAGATTTATTGCAGAAATCCATGTACATACTGCAGAATCAACTCCGAACAGATTAATAGAACTGATTTTTGGAACAAATGTGCCACATGTTAATATATTTTAACATACTGTTAATAATGTTCCAATACATCTGCGGAAAACATTAAGCAACTTTGCAAATAATCTTCATTAAAAATGTTATTAAAAATTATATTGTGTCTCCATGGTAACAGACAACAAACTCTGTGTAGTCTGATCCTGCAGTCAAATTCCCTCTTATCTGTCCCCTACTTCTTGCTAACCCCCCAAATATAGTAAGATAGTAAGAAATAGGGGACAGATAGAAGTTAATATGTCTGCAGGATCAGACTACACAGAGTTTGTTTGATGCCTGTTCAAATTGAGACACATAGGTCTGCCTAGGAGCTGTAGACACAAAACGATTAGCCTTAAACACTTCTAATCTACTTTAAAGCTCACATTTATATTATAAAGTAAGTCTTATAGCTCAGAGCTGCATTCATAATTCTGCTGACTGCTATTGGAATCCGTCAACAATCTTGTCATCAGACACACCCCTTATAGCTTAGCTGATCTCCTATAAAACATTAGATTACTGTACAGCGTCCAGTGTTAAGGCCCCATGCACACAACTGTAAAAATCATCCGTAATTGCGAACCGCAGTTACGGTCCAAAATTACGGACTCATTCCCTTCTATTGTCCAGGGACACCTTCCCGTTTATTTACGGGAAGGTGTCCGGGTCGTAGAAGTGTACCGCAAAAGATAGGACATGTCCTATCTTTTGCTTCTTACGGTCCGTGCTTATAATCTAGTTGTGGTGACTTTTGATAAATGTGCCGCATCATAGTAACAAAAATGCAACCGCAACACAGTAACAAAAATACTACCGCAACATAGTAACAAAAATGGCACCAATGTAGCCACGTTCCAAATTAAAGCCCTATAACCCCTAATTTTAATGGAAATCTACTCTTTACCCAGAAGAAATGAAGCAAGTTGGTAGCACCAGTAGAAGTTTCTCCAGAACTATGTCTCAGTAATGGCCGACTGTGACAAGAAACTCAGCTAAATGTGCAGAGTTGGTTTAAATGTTTGCCCGGCTCTGGTTGGCAGCTGTCCTAGTGAGATGCCACTTTGTCTGACATGGGAATGCCGCGTGATAGGAACATCTGCGTTTGGCGGATCGGGGAGAAACAGAGCATGTTAATCCCACATGAGTCTGCAAGGAGGAGGCTGCTGTCTCAGAGACCGGCTACGAGGGGCAGCAGATGGCTACATGAGTGGAGGAGGGCTGGGATGTGTATACCCACTACAATAAAAAACAAACCGCTCTGCTGTACCCTGAAAAACAACAATTCGCTTGAGACGAAGACCAACAAAAGTGAACCCTCAGGTGGCAAGTCCCAGCATTACTTGCCACCTGGCACAGTATGACTTGTAGTGCCACATATCCAGCCAAGTACTTAGGTGTAGGTTGACCAGGGATGACCTCGGCTAAGTGTGACCACATAAGGTGTGGTCCTCATTGACTTCAGAGAGGCGTTGAAGGAGACAAGTGGTGTCATGTCATGCTGACAGCATCACCTCCACTGAACACCTTGCTGTATTGGTGTTGGCCGCATGGGGAGGGCATATGACAAAGTACAAGTTCACATGGGATGCCACACGGGCCTTGACTTTGATATCTCACAATAAAAGACATAAACGTGTGGAATTAATTTAAAACATCCAGTCATACTCTGTTATGTATTAACATATATATAAACTTGCATTGTATGTGATAAAAAAAAAAACATGGCTGCAATACCAGACACAGCCAATGGACAAGAGTGGCGCTGTTTCTGCATCAAATCAGCCATGTTTTTCTAGTATTACACAATCCATTTAAAAAATAAAATGTATGCAAGTTATTGGATTATTTTTAGTGTAATGAAGATAAAGAAATCAAAGAGGAGACACTACCACTAGCTCATTCGTTTCCTGAAATACTCTGCACAGCTGAGACATCATTTTCCTGCATTTTCTGCTCTTGGCTCATGAGAAGTACTCTAAAAACATAAGTGCATTGCACCATGGGAATTTAAAATATCTTTGTACAATATTTTTTTTTTTCATTATCCATGAGCAAATGCTTTTCTAATCCAAAATCCTATATTTCATGTAAATTGGCATTGGAATTTGCCCTGAGATTTTGCCAAGTCGATATTGGAAGAAGGATGCACTGTAAATAGTGTCAGGAAAAAAGCAGGTTTTAATTAAAAAAGTGTTAAATTATTTGAATAATGAATATGTCAGGAAGTTTTGCTGACACATCTAACTCACAAGCAGATACGATGAAAAATGTAAACTAATGACTTTATGTTCCAGTCAATTGTGTCAAGAGGATTTGTGCGGATGAAAATAAAATCTGTAGCTGGAGAAAAACTCATTTTTGTAAAAAAAATAAAAATATATTTTAGAGATGTACAAGCTGGATATGAGTTAAAGTGTTAAAGGCACTCACTAGCGGAAAAGGCATATATATATATATATATATATATATATATATATATATATATATATATACACACATATACATGCCAATGAAATGTGGCTGCATACCCAATGTGAGGGTGGCATGGGGTAGTAAAATGTTAAGGTGCCTGATAATAATTGGACCCAAAAAGTTTATGGGGCAAAACTATTACCCTGACATATATTGTAGCATGATATAATTAGTGGGGCGTGTAATCTAATAGCTACCACTCTATGGGAAATTTCATAGGAAGCCACTAACCTAATTTAGATTACAGAACGAACCAAAGTACAAGGTGGAACCCTAAACAAAAAGGTGAAGAGCAGGTAAGTTCTGTAAAGTAGATTTAGTGGGGTCCATACTCACATGATGTTAATAAACAACTACTTTTCCTATTTTTTCTACCCATCATATCTTTCACAAATGGATTGAAACACATTCCCTTTTCATCTTTGAAGTCAATGGGAAATGGTCAGTGTCGGACAGCTGGAGTTGTACCTTTACTGTTCCTGTCTATGTGAATAAAGTCTGTCTCAAGAAAATCGAGCCTCTATGTCCCATTCAAAGCCTGAAAATTTGGCGAGCCAGCCAGGACAGGACAGGTTGGACATAAGCATGACATTTCCTCTTAACGGGACTGAATATCTGTCACTTTGATCAGTCTCATGAGTTGTTTTGATTAAATATAATGTTAGATGGATAGAACTATCGATTGTACAATGGACATTATTTGCCCCAGATAGGAAAGCGGGGTATTTTATGTTTTCTTGTCAACATAAGTGAGATTCGTTAGCACAAAGAAAAATGACAGATGCATTTTTAAACAGAATCTCATGGTATCCATTTAGAATCTGTTTCTAACTATCTTTTAATGTCAAAAGATGACAGAAAAGGATATACAAGGTGGAAACAGACTCTAAGCCATAAACCACGAGACAGAGTGACTGTCACATAACTGGTGGGCATAGATGTAAGACGTTTCATGGGATCAGTTCACCCATCCAATATATATCCAATAATGGCATAATGACATCCCACACACAAAGACATGAACAATATTGAAGCATCTCCACAACATTTTTGGACTGACAGAACAGGCTTTGGTTGCCCTGCAATTTTTTTTTTTTGCACATATCACAAGCAATATTCTAGCAGTGTCATTTGTTTTTTCTCAGCTCAGTTGCATCTATACATATTGAACGCTTTCATTATGGAATCTGTGTCATGTTATCTCAGTCTAACCACCAAAATAGACCATGCTCTCATGTGTAGACAGGAGGTCAGTCTCTCTGTTTTGACTGACTTCCTGTGAACTACGGGATTACATCATCACCTATCAAATCCCTCTTGGCAGCTCTAAGACAGCTCCTCTCCCCACCCAGCTACACCATTGTCCCTCGTGCATATAGTGTTGATGAATAGATCATTTAAGCTCTATCTAAGGGATCAG
Source organism: Rhinoderma darwinii (assembly GCF_050947455.1). Lineage (NCBI taxonomy): Eukaryota > Metazoa > Chordata > Amphibia > Anura > Rhinodermatidae > Rhinoderma > Rhinoderma darwinii. Next base: position 11,071,637 of record NC_134698.1, on the reverse strand, counting down.
GAGTAAAGTGATATAATAGGTGAGCCATCATAATGATTAGCTGCAGTTATAAACCCTGTGACTCACACTGTATATACATCTGTGAGTGCTGTGTGCAGATAGTCCAGTGTATTTCTATGAGGTGCTGTTTCTCACTGTCTCCTGTGTAACAAATGACATGAAGAAACCTTTCGCAAGCAGAATGCAGAGGAGACAGGCTGAAGCTGCATCGCATAGGATATACTGAGACTGCAATGTGAGTACAGAAGTTCTATGTCACTGATCTATCACTTGATGGACTTGGATAGGATTCAGAGCAGAGCAAGTGCAGTGGAATGAGACTTCTGCCCTGCTGCAAAGCCTGATGCATCATGGAAAATGTAGGCTTCATTAGGGGTACAATATCAGAGAGGTAGAAGGAACCAAGATGGCGGACAACCTATACATGGCACATTAACTAAAACAGGTATACACAAGGCATACACAAGAGCCTCTACATTATTTTTTTTTAATAGCAGCCTATGCTGCACTGTATAGGTAAAAAAAAAAAATTGCTCCAGTGTTGCGTTAAGCAGAATGGTACAATATGATGCTGTCTCTGGCATCCCAGCACATAGCAAAAAGTCACCAGACATTATATCAGACCAACTGCCCCTAGGGGAGGCAGATAAATAACATTATGCTCCACCAACATATCAGATTTGTTGGCCTGTTACTGAAATATAAACTCAATGTAAAATGTTTTATTTCAATATCTTGCTCAGAGTTGACTTTTCCTTAAAATTATTAATGTTCCAATTTGCGGAAGACACAACATGAGGCGCCAATGACGGGAACAATTTGTAGCTGCAATAATAGGCAAGTGTTAGAGGATTACTCCTGTATAGGAAAGCCTCCATTTATTTTCAAGGAAACAAGGAGCCTACACCAGGGGAACTGACTTTTGACAATTTGCTTCCATTACCTCCAACTTTTTAATTTTTTGTATTATTATTCATTTATTCACTTAGATTTTTCTTAGTTTTTTATCGAAAACATTTAATAGACATTGGCCTTTGACTATTAGGAGTTGGTGGTTTGTCTTAGACATAAAGAATACAGAATCTCATGCCTCAGTGCTCTCACGGCTTTTCAACGGATCAAGAGGCCAAAAACTCCTCATGTTTCCGTAAGATGGCTAGCTCTAATGAGTCCTCTGGTTCTGGCTACCTCCTTTGTGGTTGGTAAATTAGAATCCAGTGAAGTCTTCGAGACAACCACCCAAAATTGCATTGAAAAATGGTCTTCTAGAGGGACGGTCCTCTCCACGAAGATGTCCAGTATGCAAAGTATGATGGAACTGAAAATCTGTCACAAGTTATCTGGTCTAGACATATAAAGTGGTCTTCTCAAGAGGTCGGTCTTCTCAAGGAGGTGTTTTTTTTGGTCAGGTTACATTGTATAAGTTTATATTTACTAGGCCTTTAAAAAGTTAGCTGAGATTACTAGCTTGGACAACCTATTCCGTGGAAGATGAACATTAGGCTCTTGCTATGAGGAGCCCAAAGTGTTGGAGAACCCTGATCTTAATGATGGGGCACCTACTGAAATAAATGGACGTCCATGGGATCTACTGTTTCTAGTGAGCCTCATACGGTCCTCCATGACCAAAAGCCCCACTAAATATGGGTAATATAAAGGGAGGTTCCAAGTGGGGTAACGGGTTGTTTGCTAGTCTCTGGATATTCTTCCTGTGACCTAGAGATGAAGGCTCCAAGTATGTTATTAAACACTACTCATAGTGATATCAAGATGTTCTCTGTGGTTGACCATTGGACTTCATGAAAACATTGAGCTGCTGTGATGAACAAGAGGAACATCTCAATGACACAATCAGTTCTGCTACAACTCTATATGGATGTGTTAATCTCTATGTATCTTTGATCAATGGACATTGGTCTAATTCGACCCAATTTTATCATCAAGGTACGTATCAGGTTAAACAAATCTGCTTCCGTGTAGAGGCATTTAACATTTTTTCTGATCTACTTTCTATTGACATACACTTTTGAGTTGAAAATTAATGAAAACATCACAAAGATAAAAGAGAGAGGAGAAAAAGATGTGAAATTTGCCCTCCGGCAATTTTTGACTTATCATTAAGAAAATGAGGTAAAGATCAGAAACCCATCCTCCTCACACTGTGGGACATCTGGTAGAGGGCTTGTTACTCTACAGATGAAATGCGATATTAACAACTCAAGATGGACTAGAAATCTCAAGATTCTGAAGATGTAGCAGAGCCGTGTGTCATTTTGCACAGTTATTATACTGATATCATGTCTTATCGGTGATTTTCCATAGAACTGAAGGTGAACCTACTGAATCACCAAGAAGTGTGTGCTCCTTTTCTGAAAAGCGTTTTGGACATATCAAGAGATAGTATTAGTAAGGTCCATGACCTGGCACCACCACCAAACACTAGAATTAAGGGGCCAATGTGCATTACAATGCCGTAATTTCAACCGAAGAACAGCCAGAATAACTCAATGATAAGAAAATCCCTGAGGTCATCCCCTGATATACCCTAAAATTTTACCCAAAATATTTACTTGCCTTAATGCCATCCTTCTGGAGATCCCTCACTGTTTTCGACTAGGTTTCAGCTGAAGCCTGTGCTGACCATGACAACATGACAATGTGCAGCACTGGTAGGGGGCCCCGTGAGGCAAAATGGGAAATACTTACCAAATACTATAAGTGCCCACCACTGCCATTGGAACCTAAACTACATTCTATGCTTCCTGCCAATTGGCTTATTCTAGTGCTGCACGTTGGCAGGGTCAGCACAGGCTTCAGCTGTGGCCTAGTAGAGGGTTGTTGGTCTTCTCTGCATTAGCGACATTCATGTAAGGCTGTGTTCACATCACCGTCTGTGTTCCGCTGAGAGGTTCCGTCTGAGGTTTCCGTCGGGTTAAGCCCTCAGCAGAAAGGCAAACGGAAACCTCAACTTCCGTTTCCTTCATCATTGAACTCAATGGTTTCCGTCTGTGCTATTGGTTCCGTCAAGAACATCGGAACCATCACAACGGTGACAGACGGTAACCATCAGCTAGGTTTCCGTCACCATTGATAACAATCGTGAGGAAACGAAAGCTTAGGTTTCCGTCAACCTGACGGAAACCTCCGATGGATCCCCTCAACGGAAGAGCAACGCTGATGTGAACAGGCCCTAAGTAAAACTTTAGGAAGATGAAATGGGTCAACTGCTGAATTTTCATTTTTCTGCCTGGATTTTGCCCTTTAAGGACATGGCACTTGTTCGAGTGCTGGTGCCTCTCCTCCATTCTAGATTTCAGTGGTGGTCCCAGCTTATAGATCGCTATTTGACAGATAGGTCAAGGTGAACATAAGAAACATTTCCTTTCACTCATGACGGACAAACAATGCAGCCCCCAAAGAGTTAAGTGTCAAGTTCAGCTCTTCTACACTTATATATTACTACACATCCAGGATAAAAGATATCGTCATATCGCCCACTCGGTGAAAGGGTTACACTATCTCATCCCTCCTCTTACTACATGTACTCCCGCTTACAGAATTGGCGCGTCTGCCAAACTGCTCAAATAACAACGACATTTGGCTGCTAGCAGCCATTTGGCACCGGCTAATATACAATCCTGCCGCATGCATTGACTTGCACTGAGCAGGGTCGGTATCTGTGGCCAGCTCTCTCCTAACTGCCCGGGTTATAAAACCCCTCTGCATATGTTTACAGGGGCCGACTAACTGATGCGTAGAGCGAACCAACACAGGCTTCAAGGTTATTTCAAGGCCGCGTTTCATTCACATTGCCGCACCATAAAAAAAACAATAAGGATGAATAAAATATTTCTCGCTCATTAAACCTACAGTATCGCGCAGCCTCCCTATCAGAGCGCGCAAGAACAGGCCCCGCACTATAAAATATTAGAAATCATTTTTATGCCATACATATTTTTTTATTTTTTTTTAGCCAATTTGGCCCAATCTAGTCATGCAGCATCTCCCCTTTTCGTAACCTGATGTTATTTTTCGGCACAGGACATCTGTGTAATGGTAGCGCAGACTGATTCTTGACGCCGGCAATTCTGTCATTTCCAGCTCCCAGATGTTTATGAGAGGAATCAATTTTATTAGTCAAATGTTGTTAAAACCACCGGCCGATTTAGGCCTACAGCAAAATTTTCAGAGGCCGTAAATCTTTTTTTTTTTTTATTTTTTTAAATACGGCACAACTATTAAGTGGTTGAATAAAAAAAAAATATTGAATGCTATGTCCACATTCACAACCACCTTTTTACCTGATCCAATGCATCTAAAATGAAAAACGCAGCAACTTTGCATTATGTTTTAATTAAAAAATGTATATACAGTGTTGTCTATACAGCTTTTAGGCAGACCTATGTGTCTCCATGGTAACAGACGACAAACAAACTCTGTGTAGTCTGATCCTGAAAAGATACTCTCTCCCACCTGTCTCCTACATATTGATAACCTACCTTTCACCATAGGGGACAGATGGGAGAGAGTATATCTTCAGGATCAGACTACACTGAGTTTGTTTGTTGTCTGTTGCCATGGAGATGTATAGGTCTGCATAGGAGAAAACAAAATTTGTAATCAAAACCATTTTAGATGCAATGAAGCAATAAAATAAACACTAGTTGCAAAGGAGGACATATCCTTTAAATACGCCAATGTATTTTTAAGAACCAGAGCTGTGAGTTTGAAGATATTAGGAATAATTATTACCTGGATTTCCCGATCCTATGGTTTAACCTATCTTGATTATATTCTGCTTACACAACTCACAATTTATCTAAGATCTGTCCTGTAAGGAGCCCTTCAACAGTGTTATCAGAAAATGATCGGATGTAAATGACCAAAGTTTTTATTCACTGACAGCAAGCAAAGGGGTATAAAAATACAAACTGTACTAAAAGGTCGCATATCTTTTTATTGTACAATAATTAACCCTTGTTAGCATAAACTCCGAACACTCCTTTAAATGGGTTTTAGACAACTACTTTTTATATACCCCATTTGGGCACATGCTGGTAATAATAGGACGTCATCCCCTAAAATGGGCATTTGCTGAGAAGTTCCCGCAGTCATATCCATGCATTTTCTCCTAAATTTCTACATAACCTATGGCGTTATCACTGAACACACACGTCATATCATCAGTAGTATTAAATTCCTGTAGGTCAATTGGGGAAAAATTCCAAAATCTGGGTAATTTTAAGGGTTTATATGAGATTTTTTTTTAAATGTATCTTTTTTATTCCAGAAACAGCACCACTCCTGTCCATAGGCTGTGTCTGGTATTGCAGCTCAGTTTCACTGACTTTAATGCAATATCAGGCTCAAGTGTGGCTGTTTTGGAAAACAGAGAATGTTTTTGGAAAATATTTCAAGTAAAAACCGATAAGGAGGGGCCAGGATAAAGTGCAGCTTTCACTCTGGCGTATATGGCCCATCCATGTATTACATAGTTGCGCAGATCAGGGGTAATGTATGGCCAGCGGCAGCTTGTTCTGGAATGTTTTTGATTTTCTATACAGTCAATACATTTACATTAATACATTCTCAAAAACATTTAAAAAATTCCTTTCTCTGGTATCTGTTGCACTACTATCTGTTATTAATTATTACTTTAATAGTATTTTGCCCAACGTATCTTTGCTGCAGCCAACTGAGCAGCGCTGTGTAATACATAAGGCAGCTCTGTCTCTCTCTCTCAGAGCAGGAAATCTCAGCATTATCAGATGCACAAATCAGCAAATGAGTTTCATGCAGCCAATCAGAGACCTGTGAACACAGCAATATCTTCTCTATTCGTGTGCAGATTCCTAGAAGTTGAAAAAGCTGGTACTTAGAAGACACAAAAACTAAATGTTGTCAATGTCATGTATAAGATCAAAAATTCTGCCACACTTGTGCATGTTCTTAGCCTCAAACAGAGAATTATTTGTCCAAAGGCCCCTATACCCTGGTATTGAAGCTCAGTCCCATTCTAGTAACTGGGGCTGAGCTGCAACACCAGACACAGCCTTTGGACAAAAGTGGCGCTGTTTATAGAAAAAAGTTATATATATCTAACATAACTTAATATATACAGTATATCTAACAATAGGGTATATAAGAGACTTGTCAACTGATTACAATAAATCATCATAATGAGGCAGATATTCATTTTTAAAGACAATGTGGCACAGGGCGGTAAATATCACATAGATATGTAATACTACTTACCGGTATACGACAAATTATTCCAGGCTCCGACCATGTATATGAAGACTGCCCTCGCATGGGATTACTAGTCAGTCTTATAACTGGCTGTGCCATCCAACCTCACGGAGGTCCTCTAAGCAACCTTTGGTGCCCGTCCTTGTAGGAGCACTTATATGGTATGAATGCTTAAAGGGGTTCTTCAATCACTGATCACATGACATGGTGGGAGTTTAGGAGTGGTCACTCATTCTGATCTACTGTCAAAAAATACTCATAATCAAGGGGTTGTATGAGATTAGAAAATTGGATCTGCTTTTTTTTCTCCTCCCAGAAATAGCGCCACTGTGGCTAATAGGATGGGTCTGGTATTACAGCTCAAAGCCTGGGTAGTCTGATCCTACGGGCCTTAGCTCCTTCCTTACATCTGTGTGCCCACTTCTTGCTTACATACAGACAGTAGAAGAGGTGGTAGAGGGAGTGAAGTAAAAAGACTGCAGGATGAGACTTTACACAGGGTTTGAGTACAGCCTGTAACCATAGAGACATATAGGTCTGCATAGGAGCTGTATACACAAAACATTCAGATTTTTAATGTCCATAGTTTTTTCATGTTTTATTTGAGACCGCTATAGTGAGAGGTTCTTCAATGATAGGCTGCTTCTCCATGTTCCCTCAATTTTGGTAACAGAGCCCACCGGCTTTATACAGAATATTATACAATAGTGTTTTATAGTGGGTTTAGTGCTGGAAGTTACAAGCCAAATGTAAAGGATCTGCCAGGCACAGCGGGGTTAACACCCATAGGTAATCAGTCGGCACCTGAGTCTATGCCTCTGAGACTGACTCCAGCTTCCACCACTCAGGCTGGCAGGCTTAGGAGTGGGAGAGCCTATCGCAGCCTGGCCAGACTCAGCTAGCTCCCGCCCTCTGTCTATTTATACCTGCCTTTCCTGTTCCTCCAGTGCTTGTGATTCTTCTCGTGTGGTTTCCTGGCCCAGCTACAGCTCCTGACTTTTTGATCCTGCTCCATACTGACCCTGGCTTACTGACTACTCTTCTGCTCTGCATTTGGTACCTCGTACACTCGAGGTTTGACTCGGCTCGTTCACCTCTCTTTTTGCTCACGGTGTTGCCGTGGGCAACAGCCCCATTTCCCTTAGCTTTGTGTACCCTTGTCTGTTTGTCTCGTGCACTTACTGAGCGTAGGGACCGCCGCCCAGTTGTACCCCGTCGCCTAGGGCGGGTCATTGCAAGTAGGCAGGGACAGAGTGGCGGGTAGATTAGGGCTCACTTGTCCGTTTCCCTACCCCTATCATTACACCAAATACCTGAAAATCCTCTACTCACGTGTCCTAATGTCAACAGTAATTGCCAGTAATGGACATTGTGTGGATCCAAACCACCATCCATATTAATGTTTTCAATGACTGCTGCTATTCAAGCCAGTGAAGATGTGAACATTGATGTGGATGGTCATTGTGATCCATAATATGGAGGGTCGGATGATGGTTACTTGAGGCCACTGGCCAAAAAATTTGATGGGGTTCCCATCCCAAGTCTGAAACCCAGAACCCACCTGACCCCCTATAGCATATATAATAGATGTGGCCATAGATGAGCAGATAGATGAGCTAGTGACTCCCTTAAAAGAGAGATTCAGGTGCATGCGTGGTCACCTCTCCTCAGCTTGATAGGATCAGCGAACATCCATCAGGGGATCCCCGGTTTCATACAGAACTTTTAGATTTTTCTACAGGACTTCACTTCTCAGTGTTGGTCCCTAGGTCAAAAATACCTACTTAAAGGAATTGAATTAGATAGATAGATAGATAGATAGATAGATAGATAGATAGATAGATAGATAGATAGATAGATAGATAGATAGATAGATAGATAGATAGATAGATAGATAGATATGAGATAGATAGATAGATAGATAGATAGATAGATAGATAGATAGATAGATAGATAGATAGATAGATAGATAGATAGATAGATAGATAGATAGATAGATAGATAGATAGATAGATAGATAGATAGATAGATAGATAGATAGATAGATATGAGATAGATAGATAAATAGATAGATAGATAGATAGATAGATAGATAGATAGATAGATAGATAGATAGATAGATAGAACTGGCCTGGGCAATGAGGGTAGTTGGTGGAGGCAGTCTAGGACCCCTAGGTAAAAGAGGCCCTGTGTAACATAGTCCTTGTGCCCTCCCTCTAATCCAGCCCTGACCCTATGACAAAGCTAAACAATCCAAAGAACAGGCAGGAAGTGTTATCATGAAGACTAAATAACAAACTTCAGGATTTAGGCCTGTAACTAATAGCACTAAAAACATGACAAAAAAGAAAACTATTAAAACATTTTTATAACCTTACAATGTTTCTTTTTATAATACTTGGCATACTATCAGCCTTCACTGGCCATGTTACACAAATTAACTTTATTGAGCATCAGTGGACTAACATAGTAATGGAATATTTGTTGAAGAACTAACAGGAAACATGCCACAGAACATACCAGAAAATGGCCACCAAAAGATTATTACATGTCCTTTTCATACTTAACACTCTGGCTTCAAAAAAAGAATGCAACCATTTGGATTCCAGGGTATATACAAATTTAAGGAAGACCCCATGGCTTCAGTAAAGTGGAATGGGCCAGACTAGAATCTTGAGGTCTTTATATCTAGGGCTTCATTCATGAAGACTAGTGCAGGCAAATAATTACTTGCCCCTTATCTGCACTAGTTTTTCTGAGACACTCGGCACGTTTTGTTGTACAGACCTTATAGAAATCCATTATTAAATATAAAAGTGTAAAGATTAACATTCAACACACTCATAGCAGATGGCCATAAACTAGAGGTGTCCATGTATGGACTGTGACTTCAGGAGCTTCACCAGGGCCAGAGTCCATGGGCAGAGAAAGCATCAAGAATTGCTCTGCCTGGGGACTCCGGCCCTGCGGAAGCTTCTGATGTCACTGTCCATATATGGACAGAGACATCATGAGCTTCTCCAGGGCTGGAGTCCCTGGGCAGAGCAGCTATGTAGGAAGCTCCATTGATATGTCCTTCAGAAAATGGCCATATGAAACCCCTAATGTATGGCCAGTTAAAACTGATGTAGACAATGACCCCTGACACCCATTTGCAATGACTGGAGCCGTTCTTTGTTTTTGCCTCAATGACCTGGTCTATTGAGCCTCAAAATTAGTCTGACGCTTGTTTGTGATATCATGGCCATTACCGACTGACCCAATAGATGGGTTGTCCCACTAAGAAGCAACATCTCCTACTACCGCCTGGGCAACAACCTATTTCCCCTCAAGACCGAGCCTAAACCTATAAACACAAGGAAGATGTTTGATCCCTTTTCTGCTTAACCTTAGCCGATATTATTTCTGTTTTTGAGCAATTTTGAGCATTTTTGAGCAATTTTGAGCAATTTCGACATTATGCCGATTCTAAAAGTCCTTAAACATATGTATATATACACATATATAAATATATATTCAGAATATGTGGCGCCAATGGATAAAAAGTACAAAATGATGGACAGTGCAACATTGACACAGCGAAAGAAAATAATTTATGCCAAGCCTGGTACATACATAGTATGACATATTACAGAGATTTATTGGTTAATATCAGTAACTCTGTCAAATGAATGACGCTGTAAGTTCTGTAAAAATGGAGTCCACATCGTAAAACAATAAATCACCTGATGACGCATTCATGTGGTAAATATAATAGGCATGGTGCTTTATAAGAGATTAAATATCACTTATCCAATGGCGATAACTGGGTTGCAACTGAGATTCTATTGCTGACTGTTAACCAATCAGATAACAATATATGTCTTATGACCTCCTCTCTGGAATGGAGGGTTTTGATTGGTTTGTCACTTTCCATTCCATACCATGCTGTTCCATTAAGACCTGGGGTAATAACGTAGGACCAAAAACAATGTAAAACATTATGACACTAAGCAAATAACACTTTGCCTTTTTGTTATTTCTGTGCAAAACCGAGACCCTGATTAGCATAAGCCAACTCGGTTAGGGACACTGACCCGCCTCGAAACAGGGAATTAGCCGGGAGCTCGCTTTTCTTATCCCATTTCCAGACTCCAAAATGTCACTCAACAGCTTACTTGTCAAGTGCATCACTTAACTTTTTCCCGAGGCAGAGCTACGGGTGGCCACCGGCTACAAAAAGGTTGACCATCCAAAACCATCCGATTCTCCGCAATGGTTATAAGGAATCGTAAATGATATAATTTCACAGGTCTTAAAATGGAAGCTTTAATTGTGGCACCTTATAAATTTCTCCCTATGTATTCCTGACAGATAACACTCCGTTCTAGAAAATATCTATCCTACCAGTGTAATTTACCCAGAAAAAAAATAAAAACAAAAAATTATAAAAAAAAAAACACGAAATATTTTTTATATATTTTCCCTCCTCCCCAACATTCCAAAGTAAAAAAAATCAAAAGCAAAAACTTTGTACACGTTGTAAATGAAAAAAAAACAAAAATATCTTAACTCACGATTATTATTTGTTAGAATAGTGCGTTCACCGAAGATATGTAGATTTAAGCAAGCAATTTTTATCTTTTTTAGGAGTTTTTAGTAATAACTTTTATACAAGTTTGTTTTTTAGAAGCATAATCTCTCCGTTCACTGTCCCTTTTTTTCCCGTCCCCTTCTTCTTGCTGTAGCCCTGGTAGAGAGAGTCGTCCACGTCAGATATTCCGAATGTTGGTTTCAATTTTTTCTGCCGCCACTGTTTGGTTTATGTTGTTAACTATGTCTTGATCTTGCTTGTTGTCACATTTTTAGGAGAAGGTGTCGAGCCTATATGAAATATTCCTTTTTGTCGTCAGACCCTCCTTGTCCGCCCTCTGCGTTGATAATGGCAGTGTCTGCATCGGGGGCATCATCTGATCCCTTGGCTTCATGGGTGAGATAGGTCCCTGAAAAAGGACAAATAGACAAAACTGCAACATCACCGTTATCATCCTCACATTTTCTTCATAAAAAGAAAGAGAGAGGGTGGGTCCTAATAAAAGGGGTTGTCCACTATTAAAAAAATGGCTTTCTTCCAAAAACAGCGCCACACTTGTCCATGGGTTGTGTTTGGTTTTGCAGCTTAGCCCCATCTACTTCAATAGAGACGCCATTGAAGTAAACCAGGCATAACCCATGGACAGGTGTGGCGCTGTTTTTGGATAAAAAAACAGCCATGTTTTCTAATCTTGGACAAACCCTTTAAAGGCCTGATGTCTTAGCTTCCGTTTTTGTGATTGATCCATTATGATCTTGATGGATCACATTGACTTAAGATGGGTCCACCCGTTTTTTTTTTCATTTCCTTTTACTGGATGGGCTATGCTACATTATTGGCCATTAAAGGCCGAAAAGAACTAAAGGTGGCGTGGACTGAACCTTACAACAACAATTCTAAGTCTTCTTCATACAGCTAAATGTTATGGGCGGTCAAACATGGGAAGACATTTCTGAGGCATCTGTCCATTATTTGACCTTCATGTGTGCTACTAACAACCACTCTTGACTCCCCCTATAGTCTACACATCGTGATCCGCACAAGATTGTTAGGCTGGTCATACATATTAGATAAAAATTAAACAAACCCGCCAATTTTGGTGGGACCGGTCTACTATCTAACGTGTATGTGTGTGTTCCGATCCTCCGCTAATTTCGGGGGGAAAAATAATTGGATATCCAATTGGATATTGGATATCAACATGCCCGATCCCTTGTTCCGGTGGGAGATAAGCCGCTGCCAGAAGTGTCTAACAGAAGCCTTTTCTCGTCTACTCATTGAAAACACATGCACGCTTGGCCGAGCCGAGAATGCTTGTGAATGGGGGAGTTGGGAGGAAAAGCTGTTTGGCCAGCAGCTACTGCAATGTATGGGCAGCTTTTGATCGGGTCATGTATGGCCCACGCGTATTAAAAAATCTCAACCCAAAATTCCCAAGACCCTTGTACGTTCCAAAAACAGCTAATACAAATTTCAATAATCCTAATTTTTGGGAGGATCAAAGAATTACTGACTTCCCTTGTAGTTGAGAACCCAAAAACGTACATTTTCTGACTATTTATGTAATTTTTTTCTCATTTACATAGCCAGCTAGTGACTAATAGCAGGTGAATTAATTCTATAAACACTTAGGGGGAATTTATTAAACACCTAGTTTTCTTTCTGGCCTAGAAAACTCACAAAAATGTTGTGCCTTTTTCATTTTTATGCCACCTTTGGCACTTTTTTAAAATTGGGCGGAGCTTAGTGGGAGAGGTGGGGTCACCCACGGCCCTACCAATTCACTACACTTTACGCCAGATACTGGCATGATCTATAGCTGATATCTACACCAGCAGATTAGCTGGCGTAGATATATTTTTCTGATGTGCGCTACTTAATAAACTAGGCACATTTTGCTCCATCGTTCTTTATATGAAGACTAGCATAAAGGAAGGCCAGTCTTAGTAAATTCCCCCCCATAGAGTCGCTACCATGTGATGAGTGTGCAGTTAAAGCACTATAGTGGACCTTACCTTTGTGTCTGATCAGGTAGCGTCCCAAGACAATAAGTAGACAGAACAGCAGGAAGGCGATAACTGCTACAACTCCTCCGATAACAGCGTGGTCAATGCTTGACTGGGAGGGAATAGGGCTGGGATCTAGTAGGAGTCAGATAAAAATCAGGAGGATAAAAGAAGTCAATGGCGAATAATTGGGGGGGGAGATAGTAAGATGAAAAGTAGAGGCAAATATTTTAAGTATCATGAAAAATTAAGAAAAAAAGATAAAATATAACAAACAAAATTTGCAGGAAAAAAAAGATGAAAATTTGTAAGCAACACATATTAAAAAAAAGTTATTCACGGGGGAAACAACAGGGAATTCATGCAACGTAATAAGAGCAATGTGTTAATACACCAGTAAACTTCCTTTATAGACTTGGTGAATATTCTACCGTTGTAAGAGCCTTGCTTTATATGCCACCAATACACACAAAAGGCAGCCACGTCGTGGAAAAAGACTGTTATGCCTAATTCCGGGTCCGTGGGAAAGGGGGGGGGGGTGACGCTAAGTGTAATAGTTTTGTTCAGGCTTTTGATAAGGAGGAACTTCACCTAAATGTATTTTATGTAAAATCTGATTACTAATGCAGAATGAGATGGGGAATGGTATGTTGGGATTGATGCCAGGCGGTCATCACAGTGAAAACCCACCACTGAGCTCCTAAACCATTGAAGCCGCCTGGTTGCTAGGAAAACACAATCTAACATGTCAGTAAGCTTGTCCATAGCAACCAGTCTGTCTTAGATTACTAAGGAACTCGAACGGTGCTAAGCTGTAGTACCAGACGCAGCCCATGGACAACTGTGTTTCTCGAAAGAAAGCAGACCCTATTTTCTAATCCCATACAACAACTGTAAAGCCAAATTAGGCAATGTGGTGATATAAGAGACCAAGTACTCAAACCAATCTTTTTCTCTGCCCTATTAATCAGATTTTTGTAAATTAATTTGGCCGGAGAACATCCTGAAAGGTCCTTAAGCCTGAAGAAAGGGATGCAGCTTATAACACATGCATGTTGCTCATTATATAGGGATGTAGGAATATTTAAAACCGCTATATTTCTATAGGGGTGGGAGCATTATCTGATTTGGAGGCCAATCTGCCATGCCACAACACGGCCATTTTGAAGGACTGATAACGTTCATTACAGTATGACCCAACCGGCCCAACTCTAAGTGGAATGAAATTAGGTTTTATGTATGCGTTGTCTTGAGTGACACCTCTTAGAAAATATATAATGGTAGTATATTGGGTAGATGTGACTACCCTTAACCCCAATAATTCGACAAGGAGATGTTTGGTGGGGTCCTTATATTGGATAGTTGCTTGAACTGTCCTGTGCCTTCCTGTGACATGGAGGGAACAAGGTGGTCACTAGTGATTCTCATTCTGCCCAAAAAAACTACTGGTAACCACCTCAATTTCACAGGCAGGCTAGAGTAGCTCTACATTCCCCATATCTCATCTGGATTAACGGCAGTCTCCACTGAATTTCCAGGTTTAATGGATTTACGATTAAATCGAGTAACGCACTTGAAGCTTAAAATACTCCGACTATAGAAGAGACCATCCAGAATTCAGAGGCAACATGCATAAGCTAAAAGTGAAGATAGGGCACCTAAAAAGTAATGGATACCTTGATAAAATGTCTGGGATTCTGCAGGAGGGATGGGAGGTCAGTGTGGTTGACGTCAGACAGCGGGCAGGATAATGGAGGTGACAAAATGGAGGAAGCATGGGGAGGGAAAAATGAGACACGATAAAATGACAAGCAGAGGATTCAGCGGCAGACAATACACTGGTTGCAGCCATTAGTAAAGCAAACTTAACGTGTGTGGTGGCATAGTCACCAGACAACAAGCAACGTTGACCTAGGACAACTCCTATAAACATGCATTTATATGGCAAACAATAAAGAATACACTATAAAATAATCAGACAGACATAGTAAAGTAAAACCGGTATAATCAGCCGTTTTATAATAAAATAACATAATTTATAATAAGACATTCCTTCCAATAGTCGTGTATGGCAGTTAGAGAACAAAAAAGTAAAAAACAAAAATCTTGGACTCGAAATCATCCATTGTCACACAAATCGGCACCCTTCAAACCACTCAAACAATATGGCTGACCTCTTATTATCCTCAGACTAGAGGTTGCTATGGGGATGACAGTGGCAAAACCATTTTCCATTTTCCAGGACTTTGTTCTAGACCCTAACAAAAGCTTCAAAGGCTGTGCAAAGTAGATATAACAGCCTGACGCGTTTCATTTTATATTTTAATTTCTTTTTGATCTGCACTTCTCCCTGTAGTTGACAAACAAGAAGGAAACCTGACAATGGATCTGTCATTGGCAAGTCTCTCAAAGGGTTAACAATACAAGTCTTCCGCATACTCGTGAATGGGAAATCAACAAGACACACGGCATCTGAATAAGTGCGTTCAATTACATTAGGAATTCACATTTTTCAGGTTGGCGGTTATAAATAGAAAGAAATATATTTCCCGCCCACGTAATCCATGTATTTGTGCTCTGTAGGAAGCCAGAAAAGCTGATAAGACTTGTGAACCTTTCACATGGAAGCTGTGATGGTTAAAGAATTGCTGAGTAAAAATGGGCCATTGTTAAACTTCTGCGAGGAAAAGACGGAAGAGGAACGCCGCTTCAATGTTTATGGACAGTCTCTGAAATACAGGCAATAATCTGGTGAGTCATTTCGCAAGGTGGAAGGAGGTCCTCGGCTATTTCACTTAGTAAATAGATCCTACAAAACTATGTCTTACCCGCAGAGTGTTGCCTCGGAAAATGCAATGACTAGATTAAGATAACGTAAAGTACTACAAACCGTCATATCCTGCCTATAGAAGGATTATCGTGCTCTACTTTAGAATGGTCCTCTGCCGGAAGGTATTTTGCTCATGGACATCTCGGTCCTCGGACTGGTAGACACCGTTGGCACCACAAGAG
This sequence comes from Rhinoderma darwinii, assembly GCF_050947455.1. NCBI lineage: Eukaryota > Metazoa > Chordata > Amphibia > Anura > Rhinodermatidae > Rhinoderma > Rhinoderma darwinii. The sequence continues at coordinate 11,055,797 of NC_134698.1, read as the reverse complement.
CTTTAAAATCAACTTGTGATATCATGAACTTCTGGTCAACAGACACACCATATATTCTCATAGAGGACCTAATTCCTTAACCCGAAAAAAATTCAAACCGTGCATGGCCACCCATGTCAGGAGAACTTTTAAGATGGCTACAGACTTGCTATGGTAGTAGATGAGCTGACTTTGTCAATGCAGAAGGTCTGTAAGTTGTTGGTTGCCATCAAAATAATGTTTGCCTAATCCTATGTGCTATTATTTTTCAATCAAAATACCCTTTTTTTTTTTTTTTTAAATTTGGGTAAAATTACCGAATTGCTTGCTATAAGGGCACTTAACTCACTGCTTAAAGTGTAAAAAAAAATGTAAAAAACTTTTGACATGTCAGAAGTTTTGATCGGTGGAGGTCAGAACACTAAGACCGCCAACGATCGATAAAACAATGCGGCAGAAGCGCTCTGGTGAGCACTGTGCCACTTTGTTTCTGATCGGTTTTCCTCAGAGTGGTGTACGGGCTCAATAGAAAGTCTACACTGCCCGCTCGGTTTTCCGAGGTAACTGATCAGAAACTAAGCGGCACAGCGCTAACCTGAGTGCTTCTGCCGCTTTAGTGATCAGTGGGGGTCTCAGTGCTCGGACCTCCACCGATAAAAACTTCTTACATGTCACTATGACATTTCAAAAGTTTTTTTTAACAGTTTAGTTACAGTTTAACTTAAACCTAGCTTAAAGGGGGGGGGGGTGGTATCCGCTTTGGACAATTCTTTTTTGTTAGATGTATGCAATCCTAGATGAGGGTCTCTTATCTATTAACACTAAACCCAACAAGTTTGGACAACCTTTTGCTTTCTCAGTCAGAAGCTGAAAGGAAGGTCTCACCATTGAAAGTCCCTGAAATTAGATATTTGTGACAGGACAGCCATGTTTATTTTCGAAGGATAACAGGTCCCTTATTGTTATTCCTTGAAAGGTTCGGAAAACATGATTAAGTGGGTAGTCTGACAGATAGCCCATAGCCAATGCGAGATGTCTTATGAGTCCAGTAAATGTTATTTAAAGGGGTTGTCCTTTAGCAGGTTCCCTTGATAATAAGATGATCACAAAATATCTCCCTGCTGTGACCCACAGCGGTTAGCTGTAATCTGTGGGGAAAGCTAGCAGTAAGTGTTCATGTTCAGTTTCCCTACAGCGCCACCACAGGGGACACTAAGCATTACACAGTGCCCATTCAAATCAATAAGTTATCTGTCTAATGCAGGACAGGACAGGTCCTCCAGAGCAAGACTACACTCTTTGTAGTCACTCTCCCCTCTGGCCAAGAGATGATGATCCTAAACTTGGGACCCCTCTATTAACTCAGAATTCCCTAATAGGATATATAAAAATTTATTTTCTAAACTAGACTACTCCTTTGATGCTGTCATCCAACCGAATTGCCTTTGGGACAACCAAAAGTAATAGGAGTCATCTAATGGGGCTTCCAGTGACAAAAGTCCTAATAGCCGTATGGCACAACATGGCCCTAGGCATCATCTACAATCTCCAAAAAACCCAACGTACTATTAGTCACTTCACTGCAGAGGGTTAAGCCAGAGTCGCTATAAATTCCAGCATAATAACTAACACAATCCTTACCCATTAAAAAGGCATTTTCCTATGGCGCCCTCCCTTACATTTCTGGCATTGATTTTCTGGAGGGGGCAGAAATAACTCTTTAAATTAAACAATTGTTGGACAAATTAAATTCTGAAAGCACTCGCAGGGAAGTGCTATTAATCGATGCCAACTTCTTGCTGTTTAATACACAAACGTATTCAAAGAAAAGAGGTTTTATTCTCTTGATTAGCAGCGAAACGGGAAACTGAGCCGGAGGAAATTGATTAGGTCCGTATGATGATCGTCGCGCTGTTTATAATTAGAAGAATCAGGGAGATAGGACGGAGGAGCCTGGGTCTGATCTAATGGGATTTTTGTTTTGGTTTGATAACCCAAATGGGTTCCTTTATCAAGCCAAAACACAACGGGAAAGCAGTGATACACATAATATTGGCTGGAGATTCGGGCTTGAGGCGGGTACACGTGTTTGATTAAAGACGGTGTTAGTTCATGACATCTCAGACCCAGTACAAGGAGAAGAATGAAAAATGGAACCTAATTAGAAATAATTTGTTATATTACCCAATTACATGCCGCATTAACCACTATGTCTATGGTCTTTATAGTTTGTTTTACTGATCACTAAATTTGTTCTTTTAATTATAGTAATTTTTAACGTTCGAATTTGCTATATTATCTCTCTATAACGCTATCTCCATATAGCACCTTCTAGAAGACCGAGCATTACAGTATAGAAGCTTGTTTTAGAGGAGATCAACTACTCACTACTCATCGTTTCGATTGACATCTGCTTTTGGACAACCCTTATTAAAGGACCATGTCTATCATTCTAACTGGACTGTTATGTTGTCTACTCAAGACTCCTTGTAGCTTAAAGGAGTTGTCCACTTTAGAAAATCCCAACTTGTGAAGGTCCGGCGCCGATATGGGCTGTCAAAACAAGCGCCAATCAACCAGACAGCTCGTTGATCGGCGCTCGATTGCTCCTTTCACAAGGAGCTATGATCAGTAAAGTATGGGGGACGAGCGATTGTTACTACGATCACTGGTCCCCATATATTTCCATCATGTCGGCAGCACATCTCCCAGTTTACGGGAGATGTGCTGCCTACAAAGATAATATTTATTGCTGCATAAACGAACAGGTCAGCCGAAAACGAGCGCTGATCGTTTCCTTGTTTACACAGGGCAATGATTGGGAATGTTTGCCAGATCATTGGCCTGTGTAAAAGGGCCTTTAGTGGAGTTTCTTGACAATAAGCTGATCAGAAAGTGTCCCCCTGCTGCTCAAATCCCCAGAGATCAGCTTTAAACAGTGGGTTTAATTTCCCTGCAGCGCCATCACAGGGGAACTTAAGCATTACACAGTGCTAATTCAAATCAATGAGTTGTCTATGTAATGCAGGACAGGACAGGTCCTCCAAAGTGAGAAAGACAATCTCCAGTCTGGCCAAGGGATGATGATCCTGAACAGAGCTTTTCTGACTACCTATAAGAAGGCCACTGGGCAGAACTTACTTTTGCACCCAAAATAGGATGACTTAATAATTGAGCACCACATAATTTCATGGTAATTTGAGCTAGAACATAGTTCTTCCAGATTTGTTAATACTATTATCTCCAGCAGCTCAGCCTAAATGTACTAGTGCTCAGGAGCCTAAAACATCTAGTTGGGTAAGAACGGGATTCCTTGCGGGAAACAACCATAATAGGTTAGACACACGCTCTACTTCGAAATGGGTTGTTCTAATCCACTGGTTCTTGGGATGACCTTACATATTATAAACTGGCATTTCGATCTTTAAGTACAAAAATTTGACATAAAACTAACATTTTCTTAACTAAAATTATATTTTTTTAAAGAAAAATGTATTGTAAAATAGAGTCAAATATTACAAATGTTTCTACCATTGGAAGAAAATTACTATTCATTCATCCATAAAGAAGAAGTGGGACTGTGACAACTCTCTCTATTGGTTTTTATGGTGACTCTACCGAAATGTTAAAACAGATACACAGGAAATCAAAATCCGACATGGCCAAAAGTAAGTTACCATCCTTTAGGCTTGTGTGTGGATGGTTGGCCATGGAAACCCAATCCATGAAGAGTTCTTGACGTAGCCTCCAGAAGCCACATTGAAATTGAAATGTGGAAGGAAGCTTTCTACAAACTACATGCTGCAATCCCATTCAACGAGCTTATGTGGCCATAACTTTATGAGTTGTTTTCCAGTCATCACAGCAAAACTTCCGGATGACCAAGGCAGCTTTACTATAGCAGAACTTTGGTTGACATCTTGGAATGTTGAAAGCTCCTCAAAGCTCTTAGTTATCGTTACCATTTGTTGACGGAGATTGCATGGTTGTATGCATGTCTTTATGGTCCTCTCTTAGCTTGACCAAACTGGTCAAATCCAAAAAGCAGAAAGCATTTCTATATACTTTTGGTCGCATATTTTAGCAATAACCAAATTATCTACTTGAGGTGTACAGTAATAATTTATTAAAGAAAAGGTTCCCCTTAAAAAAATCTTCTGACTTGTCACTGAGACATATTAGATGTCACCAGTGGTGGTCTGTGCCCTGTGATCCTCACCAATTGCTAGAACAAAGGGGTCGTTATGCACTTCCGTGTACTTTGCTCTTCCATCTTTTGTCTCAGAGATCTAAAGATCTCCAAGTCTAAAGATGCCCATAGACTTTATATAGCTGTCAGCCGAACACTCGTTCGGTTTGACAGCCGATCCTCCCAACTCCACCACAAACATGCAGAGGCTTATCTCGCACTGGAACAAAGACTGACATCCACCATGCCGGATCCTTCTTTTCCAGACATCTAATGTCTGGAAAGAGCCAGGAGACCACATATTCATTAGACAGTCGGACAATCTCACCAAAATCAGTAGGTTTGTGCGACTTTCATCGAATATGTATGGGCACATCTCTCAGAAGAGTGCCGAAGACCGTTCCTTCTAGCCCCCGACGGTCACAAGGATCAGAATCTCACCCATGACATCTTCTGACCTTGCTCAGTAACATGTCAGAAGATGTTTCAAGGTAACCTTGACTTTAATCATAATTTTAATAAAGACGGATAATGTCGATCTAAAACCAACACCCTCATGACTTCACACAAAAAGTTTTTACCATAAAAAAGGCTTCACCCCATATCTATATATTTATGTGTGGAAGTTTGATCATATTTCAGGTTCAGCGGTCCTTTATCTGTTGTGTTATTTCCTATAGCCGTGCTGTTGTTCTCTAAAAAGTATTAAAACATATAAATTTCCACAGCGCTAACGGCTTTAGATGTAAAAATGGATTTATCGATAAACAAATGACAATATCTGAACGCGATGCGGTGAGCAGACTTCGGTACTACGTCTTGTGCGCAAGGAATTCATATCATTGCTATATTTTTTCTGCAAAAACACAATTATTCGAACATTCGTGATCTATTGTACAACTCAGACAATCTTATTATTTTCAAGTAATGGTTGCATTTTTGGGCCATTATCTTGTTTTTGTTCTGTAATTGTATAAATTGTGTTTCTAGGTGAAGTATTAAAAGCTGAAAAAAAACAAAAACATTCGTAAAATAAATGTCTGGGGTAAACACCATTTTGTTTTTCTTAATTCAAAAGGGTCAAATAATTTGTGGTGATCAATTTTTTTAATATATCTCTATAGCGGTTGGAGCTCTGTTTTTCTGACACAGTGCTCCAAATACCCTACAGCTTTTCCCTGCACAGTTCCCTGATCCTCATTCTCAGTTACGGTGGGGGTCATGGCAGTCGGCCCCAACCGATCAGAAAGTGATGGCGTATCACTAGGACAACCAGGACCCCCACGACCCTGAGATTGAAGGTGTCGCAGCGTGCTTTAGAGCTGCATCCAATTTAAACGTTTTTCCTTGCACAGTTCACAGGTCCTCATTCTCAGTTATGGTGGAGGACCTAGCAGTCGGGCCCCAACTGATTAGAAAGTGATGGCATATCACTAAGGTAGTTAGAAGCCCCCGATCCTCATCCACAGATATGGTGGGGTTCTTGTCAGTGGGGCACCAACTCATCAGAAAGTGATCAGAAAGTGATGGTATATCGCTAGTATAGCCAGGACCCCAGGATCCTCATCCTCAGTTATAATGTGGTTCCTGTCAATTGGGCCCCAACTCATCAGAACGTGATCAGAAAGTGATGGTTTATTGCTTGGATAGCCGGGACCCCTGATCCTCATCATTCGTTACAGTGGGGTTTCTGTCAGTCGGGCCCCAACTCATCAGAAAGTGATCAGAAAGTAATGGTAGATTGCTAGGATAGCCGGGCCCCAACTCATCAGAAAGTGATCAGAAAGTGATGGTATATCGCTTGGATAGCCAGGACCCCAGGATCCTCATCCTCAGTTATAATGGGGATCCTGTCAATCGGGCCCAAACTCATCAGAACGTGATCAGAAAGTGATGGTTTGTTGCTAGGATAGCCGGGACCCCCCGATCCTCATCATTCAATACAGTGGGCTTTCTGTCAGTCGGTTGGACCCCAACTCATCAGAAAGTGATCAGAAAGTAATGGTAGATCGCGAGGATAGCCGGGCCCCAACTCATCAGAAAGTGATGGTATATTGCTAAAATAGCCAGGACCCCCACGATCCTCATCCTCATTTACAATGGGGTTCCTGTCAGTCGGGCCCCAACTCATCAGAAAGTGATGGTATATCGCTAGAATAGCCGGGATCCCCCCTGATCCTCATTCTCAGTTACGGTGGGATTCCTGTCAGTTGGGCCCCAACTGTTCAGAAAGTGATGACATATCCTAGCGATATGCAACCACTTTCTGTGATGGGAATAACCCATTAAATCCTCAGGAAAACAGCAGAGCCGGGAGGATATACGACGGCACACAGAGTCCCCTAGTACGGAGCCGCAGGGACTCCGTGTGCTGCTGCACGGTGCTCTATGATGCTTAATACCTTAATAATATGGCACACGATGGAGCTTCCCATAATTTTTTTGTTTCGGTCAGCTTTGTACAGAATGCGGAGTCACACAATGTTACGGTAGGACGCCGTGCGCATCTATAGCTGCCCTCTTACGATCATGTGCCCATGGAGCCTTGGAATTACGTGTTTTTTTTTTTTAAAAAGTCACTAAAGCCACTCAAAGGTTTTTGAAATGCAGAATTTTTTGTGTATAGCAACATCAAATTATTGAACAGATTAAAATGATAAACACCGTCTATTTCTGGAGTCAAATATTTAATCCGAGCTTGACATATTCACTACTAATTAACACGTGCAATGAAATAATTATTTAATAAGCCGGTGTTTCATGTCTCCATCATAACTACAACACTTTGCAGAAATATTTCTTCCTGATCTTTATGTAACCTCGTATGATAAGACTGTTTCTAAACTTATGAATATTCAGGGAGATTGCTCATTCAGACTCCCTATCTTTTGATGCTTTGTTTGGCTAACGATGGCAGTATAATTAGTTTAAAAAGAGATAATGAGAAAGAATGATAATTACCAGGCAACATTAGAATTAAGCGGATCAGGAGAAATAAGAATTGGCTTGCAGGATACAAATGACGGAGAATCGACTTTGAAAAATGCAGAATTTTTGGATTCGGTTGTCAACTGGGAAAAAGGGGCGGCCAGAGACGAAAATCCATTTCTTGAGGTTTTCGACGCCCGTTAAGTAGAATCTTGTTTTTTTTTTGGGTATAAAATCGTTATCATTTTTTTTTTTTTTGAGACAATGGAAGAAGACTGATGAAAATCAGTGACGTGAAGAAGGACACTGAGAGGAGGAGGGAGAGATAAATAGAAAGCGGAAGCTGGCCAGGAGATAAAGGACAGACTGGGAATAGAGCATTGCATAACGGAGAAGGTCCGACCTTGTACCTGTGATAAGACTCTGAAGCAGAAAGCAACCGGGGATTAAGCGATTGTCTGGGATCTGTCGCTACACGGATTTTATCCTGTCCTGTTGTATTCTTATTTTAATTTTGCCTCCCCCTCGGTGGTGCCAGAGACTATGGCAGAGGGTTAGCCTTTATTTTGTCTGAAAGCTATAGAACATTTGCAGCCTTTTCAGCCGAGACTGAAGTGGAACGGCTCTTTTTATGTTGGTTATACAGATGAACATTGATTATAATCATAAGGGTTTGAGAGACCAGAGATAAAGGCATTGCAAAAACATCTATAATGTGATTCCAGGCAGTCATTTTTAACCTTTTTACCATGTTGGAACCTCGGAAAAACAACCCCATCCCCACTGATTTTGTCTTCCAGGGAGCACCTAACAAAGTCTCCAGGAGCTCCTGAGTTCCGTTGGCTCCTGGTTGGGAAAATTCGTTCTAGAGGTTCACAGGTCTCTTATAAAAATATGGTTTGACACACCCTATTAGACGATCAGGCAAGAATCAGCCTATGTATTAAAGCCTATGTCAATATCCCTTTCTGATCGGTGGGGGTCCAACTAAAACCCCGATTGATCCCTTAGAACGAAGAGGCACTGTTTAAAACGGCATCCCTTTCAGAGAGTGGCACTACCTTGACTTGAATGGGACCGTGCCGCAGTGTCCTGCACATCAGGCGGCCATGAGTCGGCTGTGCAGGAAAAAATATTGAAGGGACGCAGTGCTAAATCCGCCCAGTGGCCTCTTCATTCTCAGAATCAGTGGGGGTCCTGGCAGCTGAACTGCCACCGATCAGACAACTATCGTATATCTCAGTGACATATCATTGGTGCAACCTGTATGTCTGCACAGGGGCCCAGTAGGGCGAGGACCCACTGCCAACTTAAAAGCAGCTTCATACTGTCTATTGGATTGCAGGTAAGGAACTGAGATAATGACAATGGTTCAAAATTATTGGTGGATTGTCACCTTTGATAGCTGTTGGCCGAACACTCGTTTGGGCGACAACTCGATAACTATTCCTCCCGAGCCCCCATAAACATGCACACTCAGCTCGGCCAAGCGTGCATGTTTATTTCACTAGGAAGAGGGGATTAAGCCGCTGAAAGATACCTTTGCCAACAGCTTGTCTCCCACGGGAATAAAGGTTGAAATCCAACATTACTGATCCGTCTTTGCCCCGACATCGGGGAGAGTCAGGACACCCCACATACACATTAAGGGTCGGCTGGTCCAGTTGAAATCAGTGGGTTCAGCCAACGTTATTCTAATTTGTATGGGCATCTTTCGAAGGTCTATGGAGTCAAAATGTTTATAAAAAAAAAGCTGCTCAAACCAAAATAGGTCATTAATGAGAATTTAGAAGAAATGGGACAGCGATTTTCGTTTTTTTGTGGCCATCTTTAAATTATTCAAGGAGGTCACAGTCAAATGTAATCTCATTCAGCTACCTAGGTATATAAGTGAATGAGAATGCAATGTTATGGCCCTTTACACCATCACGCCCAACTGACTGTACAGTGAAGCCTTACACTTAGTGGTGGTAGCTATATTCGGGTGATGCAGTGAACCTACTGAAATGGATCGCCTGGAGAAACGGTGACTTCAACAATACCTTAAAACCAATTATTATTAAAAGTGACATCCCGTAACCACAAGTCATCATAGTCAAGAGATTGGAGTGGCAGTAATAAGTATGTCACAAACTTTTTTATTTTCTTATCTGGGAAACCTTTTAAGTATATATTAATAGGCTAGGGAAAAAAATACTTAAAGGGTTGTCTCCGCACAGTCAACTGCTGTAATATTGGGCGGGGGCATCTGGTACGGTTTCCGTCACTCTCAGCAAACAGTTGATTTCGTTTTAAGGAAGCAGCGGACAGCTACACAATTTTCCTGCAGCGGCCACTTCAGGTGAAATGTAGTATTGCATGGCGGCCATTCAGATGTAATACAAGGACCACTCAATATCGACAGAGCAGGGCCCCCTCCTACAGAGCGTCTCTTCATTCTGGTTCATAGATGGCGGTCTTGTGCAGGGGACTCCTCCTTATGACGTCCATATGTCCCTAATAGGGCATATGGACAGAGGTTGACTTCTTGACTTAGTGTCTTGACTATATATGAAATTAGGATGTCTATCTTCAGACAGCACATAAGGTACGAACACTTTAACACATATATATACGATGGCTAAATCATTGCCAAGTAAAACGAAATTTGCTCTTACCATTGACATCCAGTTTGTATTCTGCCGTATAATCACCCAGGAGGTTCGATACGTGGCACATGTAGGTGCCACTGTCACTTTTGTTGAGGTTTTGAAATACCAGGCTGTTGTGATCGGTGATTGCTGTAGTTGGCAGCTCGCCGCTCTTGCGTCGCCATAAGTATGTGAGTGGTCTGAAAAAGGACAAATGCGTTAAATGTCATCACAAGCGATGAAGTAAACTATAGGGAGTTATTATACACAATCTAGTGGATTTGTGGGAGGAAAACACCCAGAAAAAAAAACTGTACCCTGTTATTATGCTATAGTTTAATTCCATTAGTCAGGATTGCAATTGTTCAGAGTTTAGGACCATTGTAGGCCAGACTAAAGGAATTTAACTACACGGTAGAAGGTCGAGCTTGTACTTAGGATGGAAGCCACACTATGTTGTATGGACAACACATTTCAGTCCCTCCCACAGTATCTCTATTGATTTCTGGTCAGAATTTTTATAAAAATATTTTAAAAAAAAGTTCTTCAGATGGTACTTTGCTTTTTGGATCATCCCCCACCCCCCCCCCATACTTATTCTTCAGATTCTGGACATTTCTTCCAATAACGTTGACAAGTTATGAGGTATCAAAGAATCCCCATCCCATCATCCATGTCACCACCATGATAAAAGGCATTCTCGACTTTGGACAATCCCTACTTGTTAGAAGGGACCCCTAGCGGTCAACTGTAATTTGTGGGGAAACCTGGAAGTAAGTGTTCAATTTCCCTGCAGCGACACAATAGCAGAAATTAAGCCCTTCACGCTTTATCACGTACATGTACGTCACAGGAAGGGTCCGCTTTCGGCATGCCGATGTACATGTACTTGATGGTTAGCATGCGGGAACAGGGGCTTTGCCCGCGCATCCTTCCTGGGAGTCCGGTCGTGACTAACAGCGGGGCTCTTGCTGCAACAACCAGAATCAGAGGTAACTCCGATCCCAGATGTTTGATAACTTAAATGCGGCGGTCAATAGAAAAAAACAGTGGTTTGACAGAGTGAGGGGGGGGGGGGGGGCTCCTATAGACTGCCTGTTAGTTTTACAGTGACAGGCAGTAATGCTTTAGTATCAAACGATACGCTTTGTGAAGTCTCCTAGTGGGCCCCAAAAAATTAAAAAATGTCAGTAAAAATAAAGTTTATCAAAAAAAAAAAGTGCATACCTATACATATTTGCTATTGCCCTATTTGTACCGACCCATAGAGTGAAAGTAACATGTGACCTTGTTCCTATCATAAAATGATGAACAGTGACCTGAGCTGAAGTGATGGAGGCCTTCCGTTTTTTTAGATATTCTTCTAGGATGTTTTGTGACACACTGAATGAGTTTTTGCTGTAACCATGGGGTCATTTACCAGGGCCGATCCTGCAAATATTCATCACTGCTCCAAATTTTCTTCACTTGGAGATACATTATCTCACGGTGGTTTTTTGGAGTCCCAGGACCTTTTAGAATAATATTTTTCGGAGACCTCTTTTTCTCATCTCTTCTGGACCACAAAGAAAAAGTTCATGCTCGAATACCCAACAACGTTTGTAAATTAACGCCATTGAGGATCAAATTCCTCCGCCATGCATTAAAGCATTAAAATGGGTCAGAGGACCTCTCACCTCCCCCGACACGTCTGTTCTAGTAAATAATTGTATTCCCAATGAAAAAAAAAAAATCTAAAGGATCTTTTCTTAGAACTCTGTTATCCCTCCTAGAAATGTACGAATAAATTTACAACTGGGTGTTACCAATCAAAGGGGTGTGTCCCTGACAAGTCTCACTCTGTCATCACTGATTGGTCACTGTCAGAGTCTGTATAGGGACACACCCCCTAACTGGGAACACCCAGTTGTCAATGTATTCATACATTTCTAAGAGGGATAACAGAGGAACGGTACAACACAGATTTCTAAGAAAAGGTGCTCCAGAATTGTTGTTTCATGGGGAATACAATTATTTACTAGAACTGACATTTCAGGAGAGGTGACCGGTCCTCTTTAAATTCGCTATCGGCAACTGAAGTACAAAAAAGGAGTGGGCCACAATGAACAGGAGCCAAACAGGCCTTTAATAATGTCATATGCCTTGATAACACTTTATAATAGACAGATATTACGCACGGTTCATGCATTACATGACCCAATTTAAGCAGGAGGCTTCGATTCGGGATTTCCCTTCTATTTAATTAACCTGTACTCATTTAATTAATGGATGTACTGTACGCTACAGACTTACTATCTGCTAATTACTGAAGCCCCGGTGAATTATATAATAAAAGTAGGGACTTCTCAATTCGCACAATAAACTCCAATGGGGTACAGATGACAAATTGACAAAGTAATTGTAGAAGCAAACTAGCAGAGCGGCAATGCTGCAGGACATCACCCCCATATGGGTGGGGCTGTGACAACTTCTTTATTTAAATGTCGCACTTGTATAATCAAAATATCTAGCTGGAAGAAGAGTGGCCTTACTTTGCCTTTCTCTATCACCAGACAGATCTCTTTAAATTATGGTATCAATTAGATGCCATTAGGTGAATGGCCCCCAGAATTCCCGATATGGGATGGGTGAGGCAGGTTGTAAGTAGGGGTATAAATCGCACAAGAAAGATTGGTCCAACCAAAGTCCCAGTCGGCCCCTGATCTGCCACACCAGTTATCTTGACAGGTGTAGAGCATGTTTACCTGGATAAGCAAGGGCCTCTAAGCCCACTGGGTCCTGGCATCTTCCCAGGTTTGCCTGGTGCTGATACTTGGTTGAAGAAGAGGAGATGAGGAATAAGTGGCTAGCCCTGCGGTTAATGAATTGGGATCGATATCGGGGGAAATATTGATTTTTGCAGCTCCCTCTACTCTATTTACTGTACATTCCAGCTTTGGGATACTAGATTAAGGGTCTTTCATACCCACTAATAAAGTGATGACTTCATAGAAATCTATACTTGATATACTTATATTGTGGAATGGTGTAGTAGGGTCTATGATGGTCCAAGAACCGAACCTGATGGTTGTTGAGTAGGCTGCGGGTCGTCATTTGCTAGTTCTTATGTAAGCTGTTAAGTCAAGTGTAGGAGATGTATAAGAGATGAGTATGGAAGGTGGTACGGAGGTGAAGTGTGGAAGAGGTGAGACACTTAGAAATGCTGAGGTGGGATTAGTAACAAGAACACACTGAATAACAATAAGGGAGGGGATTGACTGTTTATACACATTATACAAGTCATTTTCTCTAGATACGCAATTCATGTTGAATTTTTGATGAATCTTTTCCTAAATTTCATGTCAACTTCATTGTATTGTAAAAAAAAATCTGCAAACGTCTTCTATACTTTGTCCTTTAATTCCAAGACTTCTGCTTGCTGTTAGTGATGAAAAAAATTCTAAAACTCATTAAAGTGTTTTGCCTTGTAACGAGCTCTGAAGCTGTGCGAGCAGCACATTATCGGGTTGTAGAAAAAAAAAATTACATTCGTTGACAGCAAGCAATATCTATCTGTAAGGAGCTGAACCTCAAAGTATATGAGAAAGCTACTGAACTTTTCAATATTAAATCGTTCATAATTAGTTAAATGGAGCTACTACGGGCATGTGCCATACCGGGGCTGATAAATATTTCACTCTGGTCCCTCAAATCCAAGTTTTTAAGGTGCTTTGTACACTAACGATCCGTAACACCATATAAAATAACAAACCGTTACTGGCAAAATTGCCAAAACGACGCCCCCTTCTTTGACATCACTTCCTCCTCTGAAGCTGTTGGCTGAAGCTGCACCACAGAGACTTCCTGCTCTGCCCGCCCCCTGCACGAACTCTGTACATAATACTGGCAATACTGAGAGCTCTATGCTAAATTTTAGCTGCATTCTCCAGCATTTGGAACAGAAAGCAGAGGGAATTAGAAAATGCTCTACTTCTACAGAGCCTGACTACAGAAGAGACTATTTGTAGTCAGATTTTCAGAAGTAGCAAATACACCCAGCAGTAAAACAAGATAAGAAAGCAAAAAGGGTTTTCTGGGATTCAATGTCCTATGCTTAGGATAGGCCATCAATGTATGAACATCCGGGATCCAATCACTAGGACTCCCAGGATCAGCAGAAAAGAGGGGCAGCAGAATAAAGGGCCACATTGTCGTTCACACGAGTGTGGCTGTGTGTGGTACTGCAGCTCAGCCCATTCAACTGACTGGGGCTAAACTAAAGTACCAGCCACAGCAACACTCGTATCTAAGTCACTGTGCCTGGATAAACAATGAAGCTCTAATCCATTGATCCCCGGGACATGGTGGCCTATGGAAAGGCCATCAATTGACAATCCTGGACTATGGAATACCCCTTTAAGAAATATTACAAAAGTAGTATATCTTTATGTTTTATAGCTATTGGTCCCATCATGTCTGATGGTGAACTTAACTTTAAGCTTTATTTACATAAAACCAAAAAGCCCCTTTATCTATCTGTATGTCAGACTCAGTGTTTATCTAAGCACAACTTTCCCTGTACCCGCGTAATACTGTACCAGTGACATTTCATTTTTGTGTTTTGTGGTCAGTAAAGGTCAGGTAAGTAATAACATGAGTTTTTTTCCCCTTAGTATACCTCACCGATAATTTAAGAGACAAGATATGAAAAGAAAAAAAATAAAATGTTTCCTCTTTGGGAAAAAAAGCAATTTCCACGATATAATTTTATATATATAAATATATATATATTTGCAAAAAATAAAATACCTTGAGGTCTTGTTGACAAGGTGAAGAACGCAGCTGTAGACTGCCAAACCGCAGCAGAAATCCAAGGGTCAGTCTCGGATTTCTTATTTTAGGAGGTAAATTTTTACTTTTTCGGGCAGATTAGTTTATGCCTTTTGTTGTTTTTTTATTCTACCTTCTTCAGGATCAATAGGGGTAAAACAAAATTTTAAAGTCCACCCATATTCATTCTCTTTCTCCCATTCCTTGGTTGAACTTTCTGGACATATATTTTTTTTCAACTGTACTATGTAACTGTATGTAAAGTTGCAACTTACCCTGTGGTCTTCATTACTTGGCCCCATTAAAAACCCATGTCAGAATATAGTTGTGTTATCCATAGTCACGGGATATAGTCATGTGACCACAGTGTCCAATGGCCTAGCCAATGATAACCAATGAGTGCGTTCTTTTTCCATTGGCTGAAGGCTATCAGCTACAATTTAATATATCTGTAATCCTGGACAATCCCTTTAAAGGGTAACTAAACTTAGTGACATTTCAGAAGTTTTGATTGGTGGGGGCCTGAGTACTGAGACCCACATGTTCGCTAAAACGAAGAGGCAGAATCGCCTGGGTGAGCGCGGTGACGCATCGTTTCCATTTGTCTTTCCTCGGAAAGCCGAGTGTGTAGTGTATGGATTCAAGATCTTCTATTGAGCCCATACACCGCTCCGAGGAAAACCGAGAAAAGCCGATCAGAAATGAAGCGGCACAGTGCTCACTCGATCGCTACCCGATCGCTTTTGCCGATTAGTTTTAGGTTTTAGTGATCGGTAAGGGCGTCCGTGCTCGGACCCCACCAATCAAAACTTGTGACATGTCACTATGACATGTCAAAAGTTTTTTAAAACTTTAGTAAGGCCTAATTCAGAACAACGGTCATCACACGGATTTATATAATTCAATGTGGCCGTTCACACGGCGGTTGTTTCAACGGACCGTGTGAAGGGTCCGTGAGAAAATAGGACATGTCCTACTTTTTCACGAATCACGCATCCCTTCATAGACTCTAGTCTATGGGGGATGCGTGATAACGCGTCCCGCAGCGCAGAGCATGGATACACCTCGGACGTGAAAGCAGCAAGTGGATCTACCCAAACAGTAGAAGACAATGTTGGATGATCTCTTGCTTGGTGCTGCTCTCCTCATAGTGAAAGAACTTGAATTCCCAAGTTTGTCTTTAATATGTACTAAGACTACGCGTATCAAGGCCGTACCAGTGACACATCATGTGATTCTTCAAGGAGAGCAACGCCAAGCAAGAAATCATCAAACGTTTTCCTCTACTTTCCTCTGACTTTGTTATTCCGAGCACGGAAGTGGCACCAGACCTGATCCGAGGCAACGCACCGAGCCGTTCCTATACAACATCCACGACCCCCGGTAATTATGAATTGAGATTCTCTACCTGTAAGCATTGGTATAGTATTCAGACGATACCCTGTGAATCGCCTCTGTGTGTCTTTTTTCTTCTACCACACAAGCAGAAGGGTGGTCTTCTTTTGCTTGTTTTGCCTTCGATTCCACGTGTTATAAGGCTACAGTATTGCTATATGACTTTTTTGCCTCGCAATTTGTCATTTAGCTCAAGGTCTGAGCTCCAGAATAGACATGAAGTTTACTTGAAAAAACCAGAGGAGATCCAGCGATTTAAATATCCATAGGAAAAACTAGGTTTCCACTTTATTGAAGTACAAGCTGAGAGCTTGAACAAAACACCAGGAGGAAAAGACAAGGTGGTGATATGCGGCAATAGATAGCCTACGCGTTTCAGGCACTGGCTGTGCCCTTAATCATGGCTGCCTCGACTTAGCCATGATTAAGGGCACAGCCAGTGTCTGAAACGCGTAGGCTATCTATTGCCGCATATCACCACCTTGTCTTTTCCTCCTGGTGTTTTGTTCAAGCTCTCAGCTTGTACTTCAATAAAGTGGAAACCTAGTTTTTCCTATGGATATTTAAATCGCTGGATCTCCTCTGGTTTTTTCTACAATTGCTGCCGTGTGCCGTCGCGGCTGATCCGGGCGACTACAAACACAGGAGTGTCAGATTGGTGAGCTGGAGGTTTCCTCCCATTTCCCTTTTCCTTTGTTATTACTAATGAAGTTTACTTGACAGCTCATATGCGTGGGGTCGGGTATATATGTGCCCTTGCCTAAGTGGGCCCCCTGCCTACTCCACCCACTACTTGAAAAGCATAGAGCATTATACCCAGATTACCATTGGCCCACCCAGTAGGCCCTGGCATCCTCACAAGTAAGTCTCCCCTTCTAGATATGCTCCAAGTTTGTTATCTTCATTCAAGTAGACCAAAAATTTACTGGGCTACAGCAACTAAAGGGCTTTATACTCACTCAGGGTTCCCAAAGGCATCACATTGTAGCTGCAGCCTGTCCCCCTCCCTTGGTAGGTTGGGCCGAGTCTCAATCTTTGCTGTGGGATGATCTGTAAGAAAGATGACGATACAATTAGTAATAACACAATAATCATAGTTTATCACTTAGGTAAAATGTTTTATGGCCCCTCATGGCCCGCACAGCAATACTTCATGGTAGACACAGAGATCTTCCCATGATCAGGATGACGTTCCTATGGAAATAATGCTTAAAGGGTAACTAAACTTTAAAAAAACGTTGACATGTCATAGTGACATGGCAGCAGAAGGTTTGATCGGTGGGGGGTCTGAGCACTGAGACCTCCACTGATCGCTAAAACGAAGCGGAAGAAGCGCTCGGGTGAGCAATGTGCGGCTTCGTTTCTGGTCGGCTTTTCTCTGAGCGGTGTATGGGCTCAATAGAAAGTCTATGAGCCCGTACACCACTCGCTCGGCTTTCCGAGAAAAGACGATCAGAAACCAATCAGCACAGATTTCACTTCTGCGGCTTCATTTCAGCGATCAGTGGGGGTCTCAGTGCTCGGACCTCCACCGATCAAAACTTCTGATATGTCTAAAGTTTTTTAAAAGTTCATATACCCTTTAAATGTAGGGACAGCCATACAAATGTTTACACACACATAATCCTTTAAAGATGACGCTTTACGAGGGTGATGGCTGCGTAGTAGTAGATGATCACACACTCACACACACACACACACACACACACACACACACACATACACACATACAGTGAAGGAAATAAGTATTTGATCCCTTGCTGATTTTGTAAGTTTTCCCACTGTCAAAGACATGAACAGTCTAGAATTTTTAGGCTAGGTTAATTTTACCAGTGAGAGATAGATTATATAAAAAAAAAAAAAAAGAAAATCACATTGTCAAAATTATATATATTTATTTGCATTGTGCACAGAGAAATAAGTATTTGATCCCTTTGGCAAACAAGACTTAATACTTGGTGGCAAAACCCTTATTGGCAAGCACAGCAGTCAGACGTTTTTTGTAGTTGATGATGAGGTTTGCTCACATGTTAGATGGAATTTTGGCCCACTCCTCTTTGCAGATCATCTGTAAATCATTAAGATTTCGAGGCTGTCGCTTGGCAACTCGGATCTTCAGCTCCCTCCATAATTTTTCGATGGGATTAAGGTCTGGAGACTGGCTAGGCCACTCCATGACCTTAATGTGCTTCTTTTTGAACCACTCTTTTGTTGCCTTGGCTGTATGTTTCGGGTCATTGTCGTGCTGGAAGACCCAGCCACGAGCCATTTTTAATGTCCTGGTGGAGGGAAGGTGGTTGTCACTCAGGATTTGACTGTACATGGCTCCATCCATTCTCCCATTGATGCGGTGAAGTGGTCCTGTGCCCTTAGCAGAGAAACACCCCCAAAACATAATGTTTCCACCTCCATGCTTGACAGTAGGGACAGTGTTCTTTGGGTCATAGGCAGCATTTCTCTTCCTCCAAACACGGCGAGTTGAGTTAATGCCAAAGAGCTCAATTTTAGTCTCATCTGACCACAGCACCTTCTCCCAATCACTCTCAGAATCATCCAGATGTTCATTTGCAAACTTCAGACGGGCCTGTACATGTGCCTTCTTGAGCAGGGGGACCTTGCGGGCACTGCAGGATTTTGATCCATTACGGCGTAATGTGTTACCAATGGTTTTCTTGGTGACTGTGGTCCCAGCTGCCTTGAGATCATTAACAAGTTCCCCCCGTGTAGTTTTCGGCTGAGCTCTCACCTTCCTCAGGATCAAGGATACCCCACGAGGTGAGATTTTGCATGGAGCCCCAGATCGATGTCGATTGACAGTCATTTTGTATGTCTTCCATTTTCTTACTATTGCACCAACAGTTGTCTCCTTCTCACCCAGCGTCTTACTTATGGTTTTGTAGCCTATTCCAGCCTTGTGCAGGTCTATGATCTTGTCCCTGACATCCTTAGAAAGCTCTTTGGTCTTGCCCATGTTGTAGAGGTTAGAGCCAGACTGATTAATTGAGTCTGTGGACAGGAGTCTTTTATACAGGTGACCATGTAAGAGCTGTCTTTAATGCAGGCACCAAGTTGATTTGGAGCGTGTAACTGGTCTGGAGGAGGCTGAACTCTTAATGGTTGGTAGGGGATCAAATACTTATTTCTCTGTGCACAATGCAAATAAATATATATCATTTTGACAATGTGATTTTCTGTTTTGTTTTTTTTTTTTTTTATATAATCTATCTCTCACTGGTAAAATTAACCTAGCCTAAAAATTCTAGACTGTTCATGACTTTGACAGTGGGCAAACTTACAAAATCAGCAAGGGATCAAATACTTATTTCCTTCACTGTATATATATATATATATATATATATATATATATATATATATATATATATTTACTATGCTGATGGCTGTGGGCAGAAGAAGATTCATGTGTATGTTCAGGGCCGACCTTGGGTTGGATTCGCCCTATGCAGTAGTTTCTATGGTATTATGTACTACTTGGGCACTATGTGGTACAGCATAAAATGGGGCACCTTATGGTGTACCATATAGTGCCCAAAAAATACATAATACAGCGTACAAGTAAAATTGCCATAAAGTGTCTAAAAAAATGCTGGCCAATCAATAAACTAGGGAATGAAGTTGCCTTTGGGGCATCAAGTATGGTATCAGGGATGCAAGCTTCTGATGCCCAGGCAATTAAGACCAGTGGTTGCCCCTTCAGTAAGGACAGGTAATGCTTTATGTGTGACCCCACAAGTTGCACACCACTAAGGCTGGCCCTCTGTCTGTCTATGTGACAATTATTACTGTGTTGATGGATGTGGGCAGCAGAGAATATACACGTGTGTGTGTGTTGTGTGTGTGTGTGTGTGTGTCTGTGTGTCTGTGGGTGTGTCTGTGGGTGTGTCTGTGGGTGTGAGTGTATGTATGGAAATGATGTTTTACTGTGCTGATGGCTGTGGGCCGTGGAAAATGGAGCGTGGTGCCTCCTGCCCTTCTATCTGTGGACATACATGGACAACACAACTACATTGGTTACAATTCAGATCCAGAACACAATGTATATACTAATTTGACGGTCAACTGAAATGAAGAAGGGTCTGGCTTCAGAAATAACAAGCCCCTTCGTCTTATCAGCTTTGTGTTCATTCATTGCCAACAGGTGACATCACTGGTAAATGGATGATGTCACATTCTTACTAAACCTGAAAATAACCCCACTCATGAGGTCATTTTACCGAGGAACTGACTCATTAGCAGTTGGACCCTGATTTAGGTATCTCATAGTGACAGGCGTGAATCATTAGGCACTGTGATTCCATGACAGGGCATGATGGGAGTTGTAGTTTTGCAGCAGCTGGAGATTCACAAGCTGGAGACCACTGTTGTAACTACTAAATTGCAGGATTAACTCACCCAATATGTTCTCGCAAGGTGGCCAAAATGTGTAATAATCCAGGCGCTCAGATGTCAGATTATATATTTATTCTCCATTCCATGTAATTTATTGAACGCACTGTAAACTGAGGATGTTGTACTTTAGTGGTTCTAATGTTTTATGTGAAGTAGCAGTCCCCATATGAGAAAAATATGTCCCCAATACTGTTTAGTAAAGACAAGCATTTATTAAACAATATTTCATGATGATGTGCCCACTAGGGGGCACTGTTTTATAATGTTTATGGCTTTTTGATAAAACGTAAAAAGCAATAAACGACTTCCGATATGCTATCAATGAACATTTCTAAAAAGTAAAGACAAGCAATTATTAAACAATATTTCATGATAATGTGCCCACTAGGGGGCACTGTTTTGTAACGTTTATGGCTTTTGGGGAAAACGTAAAGAGCAATAAATGACTTCCGATATTCTATCAATGCACATTTATAAACAGTAAAGACAACCAATTAGTAAACAATATTTCATGATAATGTGCCCACTGGGGGGCAATGTTTTGTAACGTTTATGGCTTTTTGATAAAACGTAAAGAGCAATAAACTACTTCCGATAATTTGTCAAAGAACATTTATAAAAGGGAATGTACTCGGTTTAGGTAGTGTATAATTTCTGCATATTTTCCCTTTATTGTAGAACCTACTGTCTGACTCATTTTGCTGCAAAGCGGACTAGCTATAAAGTTTCTGCTAAATCCATTCAATGTTTAGCTCACACCTCTCTCTATTCCTCTGCTAAGTGCCAATGCTTTATGAAGCACAGAGACTAGAGCTGCGGATAACGTAGCAGATCCTTAACACTTTGGAACAAATACATAAATCTAATAATGACAGAGTGGCTTGGGATAAGACACAGAAGACTCACGGCCAAATAAGGCTGATTTTATCATGTGCGCTAGTTGGGAAGTGGCAGGCTCTGGGGAAATGTATGAATGTACTGCAATGCCTCAGAGTATACAGTCAGGAGGAGGGAGTGGGCGAGGGGGTGAAGGGGTCTGGTGCAGGAGCCGCAAAAGAAGGGCACTGCGTAGGGAGCTGTAATATATAGGGGCTGTGGGAAAGGAGGGGAACAACCTCAGAGCCTTATGAGCGAAGGTGCTAAGAGTAAGAAGCGTCGACACACAGCAAGTATATGATACAGCAACCAAAGTGTGTGAACAAATTTTCTAGAGTGAATATAAAATTTTTAATACAATATAGTTTTTAGATTTAAAATTCTGTACTGATTAATTTATTTATGTATCTTGATAACGTTCAGAGCTCCAAATCCCATGCATAGATATAGACTTGAAACATAACATTCTGGCTGCTTCCAGTCACCACTAGGGGGAGCTTAAGAGCTTACTGTATACAGTGTTATTATTAGGTTCAATGTAAAACCAGTATGCAGTAAGCTCCCCCTAGTGGTGGCTGCAGCCAGACAAAACTTTATGTCATACCTTTATATCTATGCAGGGCATCACTATAAAGATATATTAAATATTAATCAGCACATCATTTTAAATTATTTAGAATAAAATGGGGTTCAAGGTGCATATTCACTTTAAGTGAGCCTAGACTAGAAATTATTGGTCTTACTTGTCCTACACTGCCATATGTATTGTCATCGTACAATGTCATTTTATGCAAGACTGTATACAGCCTATTGTGACATCAGTACTATCCATAAACTTTTAATCCTAGAGGTTCAGTGGAGGATTACATGCACATGAGAAATAAATGTGATCTTAAAGGCATAGACGTACTATTTTAGGAGCAAAGATGGTGTAACTAGCACTAGCCAAAAACTTGTAAAACGGGGTACTATAGCTGGGTTCAATGATGAACCTAAGGGTATGTTCACACAGGCTATTTTTGGCCGTTTTTCGGGCCGTAAACGTCCAAAAAACGTCTGAAAAATCGGAAGCAGAAATGGTAAAAACGGCGTTCTGTTCCGATGACCCGTTTTTTTACGCGGCCGTGTAAAAAAACAGCCACAATAAAGAAGTGCAGGTCACTTCTTAGTCTATGAAAAACAGCTCCAAAAACGTCCCAAATAGTGACCTGCACTTCTTTTTCGCAACCATTTTTTTACGCGCCCGTTTTTTTTTTTTAAAAACGGTCCATCGGAACAGAACGCCGTTTTCTCCATTGTAATCAATGGGCATATGTTTGGAGGTGTTCTACTTCCGATTTTTCGGCCGTTTTTAGGGCGTTTACGGCCCGAAAAACAGCCTAAAATAGGCCATGTGAACATACCCTAAAGCTGGTACTTATGAGGGCACTTAGGCTGGCGCTTATGATAAAACTGAGGCTGTTATTATTATGGGGGGCACTAAGGACAACATGTATAAGGACACTAAGGTTGACGACTATGGCATCTAGATGTTACTGTTATATTTCGCACTGTAGCTGTCATTTTTTTAGTGGAACTGTGGCTGTTATAGTATGGGGGTACTGTGGCTATCACTGTTATTGCGCAACTGTAGTTGTCACTATCATTGGAAAACTGTGACTGTCATGGTATGGGGGCACTGTGTATGTTACCGTTACAGTGGAAATGTGGCTTTTACTGTCATGGGATAAATGTTACTGTCATGATATCGGGGCACCGTGACTGTCACTGTTATAGTGGCTGTCACTGTCATGAAAAAAACTTGACCATAACTGGCATGGGGCCCTTTGGAAGTCACGGTTATAGGGGTACTGTGGCTGTTACTGATATGGAAGCACTAAGAACAGCATTTATGAGGACACTGAGGTTTGTGTTTATGATAGCACTGGGGCTATCATTATTGTGGGGGCACTAAGGACAACATGTAAAAGGGCACTGAGTTTGTCGACAATGGCAACTGTTTTTTAATGATATGTTCCCACTGTGGCTGTCACTGAAAACAGAGTTACTGTGGCTGTCACTATTATAGTGGAACGGTGGCTGTCACTGTTATGGGAAAACTGTGAGCACTGTGGCTGTCTCTGTTATAAGGGTACTGTGGTTGTCACTGATATGGAAGTAATGCGGCTAGAACTATTATGGGGCATTGTGGCTGGCACTGATGTGGAAGTAAAGTGGCTAGCACTGTTATGGGGCATTGTGGCTGGCACTGATATAGAAGTAATGTCACAAGCACTGTTATGGGGCACAGGGGCATCTGGAACTAAAAAAGTTGAGTCATCTGCCAAGCATGATCTTAATGGCTCTGTCATTCATTTGCTGATAAAACGGATGTGCCAACTGGCAAATTCAATGTAGGCTACTGACGGGAAATGCACGTAACGCTCACTTAGAGCATGGTCAGGTAGGTTGGTGGTAATATCTGTGAAATCACAATTTGAAGGGCTGGATCTCAATGTAGGATGCCAAGTGCTACAAGGGAAGCTAAGCATCTTTATCTATTGTAATGTCACGGTCGGTATTCCTCCCCATTGTTTCATGTAAAAAACGTATTCGCCACTGAACGCTTTAAGAGTTGCTTTAGTCATTCTCACAAAGACACAATGTGATTTAGCCATTTAGGTTGCTCAATACGTGAGCTTTGTTTGGTATTGAGTTGTGTATTCTGCTCCAACAAGCAAGCCAAGGGTAAGGATATATTGTTTGCTTATATGTATCATTAGCTAGGTATTAGCCAAAGCAGAAACTCCTTGGCATCGAGCCAAACAGTATATATATATCAGCTGACAAAACAGGAAAGGACTAGCAAAGAAAAGCAAAGGCTACTGCTCAGATCAAGCCATTTCATCAGGTCACAATTTTGGAACTTGGAATAAACTCAAAATCGAGAAGTTCTCCTAAAAAAGCTTCATCATCTGAAACCAGCCCCCGAGAGGAGAGATGATATAGTCACGCGCCAAGGAACATCTTGAGTTGTCATAGCCTGAAGACCAAATTGGTTTATACTTCTTGTTTGACTACATATTTCACATAACCTATAAACTAATAGGCTACTACAACCAGAACCAGGTCCACCATAGTCTAGTGTCCACAAGAGCTGCCAAAGCAAACAATGTGTGTGCATTATCATTGTGGTTCTCGTGCCAAAAGAAGCTAATCATGGGAAATGGGTGAGGATCCCCTATTACTAATAGGCTACTAAAACCAAGCCAAAACCTGGTCCACCATGATTTACTGTTTTGGAGGACCACATGGGCACCCAATGGACAATAATTAGTTTTGTGGTTCTCTTGCCAAAAAAAAGCTAATCTGGGGTAATGGGTGAGGATCCCAGCAGTTAGACTCCTTGCTACCACAAATACACGACTAAAAAACAAACCAAAACCAGGTGTACCATGGTGTACTGCTGGAGGACCACAAGGGCACCCAATGCAAACAATGGACGGGCATTATTATTATTCTCTTTCCAAAACACATCTAATTTGGAGTAATGGGTGGGGATACTAGAAGTTAGACCTTTTGCTACCACAAATAGGTAATTGCAACCCAAAACAAACCAGAATCAGGTCCAACATGGTCTACTGCTTTGGTCTACTTCTTTGGAGGACCACAGGGGCACCCAATGCAAACAATGGACGGGCATTATTATTGTGGTTATCTTTCCAAAACACATCTACTTTAGGGTAATGGGTTAGGATACTAGCAGTTAGACCTCTTGCTACCACAAATACACTACTACAAACAACATAAACCAAAACCAGGTCCACCTTGGCCTACTGCTTTGGAGGACCACAAAGGAACACAATGAAAACAATGGACAGGAATTATTATTATGGTTCTCTTTCCAAAACACATCTAATTTGGCATAATAGTTAAGGATACCAGCAGTTAGATCGCTTGCAACCACAAATAGACTACTACAACCAAAACAAACCAGAACCATGTCCACCATCTATTGCTTTGAAGGACCACAAGAATACCTAATGCAAATAATGGATGGACATTATTATTATTGTGGTTCTCTTTCTAGAACACATTTAATTTGGGGTAATGGGTGAGGATATCAGCTGTTAGACCCCCTTGCTACCACAAACAGGCTACTATATCCAAAACAAACCAAAATCAGGTCCACCATGGTTTACTGATTTGTAGGACCACAAGGGCACCCAATGAAAACAATGGACGGGCATTATTATTATGGTTCTCTTTCCAAATCACATCTAATCTGAGTTAATGGCTAAGGATACCAGCAGTTAGACCCCTTGCTACCCCAAATAGACTACTACAACAAAAACAAACCAAAACCAGGTTCACCATGGTCTACTGCTTTGGAGGACCACAAGGGCGCTCAATACAAACAATGGGCGGGCATTATTATTGTAGTTCTCTCTCCAAAACACATCTACTTTGAGGTAATGGGTAGGTATACCGGCAGTAAGATCCCCTTGCTACCACAAAAAGGCAGCTACAACCCAAAACAAACCAAAACCAGGTTCAAAATGGTTTACTGCTTTGGAGGACCACAAGGGCACACAATGCAAACAATGGGTGGGCATTATTATGGTTCTCTTTCCAAAACACATCTAATTTGGGGTAATGGGTGAGGATACCAGCAGTAAGACCCCCTTGCTACCACAAACAGGCTACTACAACCAAAACAGACCAAAACCAGGTCCACCATGGTCTACTGCTTTGTAGGACCACAAGAACACTCAATGAAAACTATGTACATGCATTATTATTGTGGCTCTCTTTCCTAAACAGCTAATCTGAGCTAATGGGTGAGGAACCAGCAGTAAGAACCCCTCGATACCACAAATAGACTACTACAACCAAAACCAGGTCCACCATGGTCTACTGCTTTATAGGACCACCACAAGGGCACTCAATGCAAACAATGTACAGGCATTATTATTGTGGCTCTCTTTCCTAAACAGCTAATCTGGGCTAATGGGTGAGGATACAAGAAGACCACAAATAGGTAATTACAACACACAAAAAAACAAACCAAAACCAGGTCCACCATGGTCTACTGCTTTGGAGGACCACAAGGGCACACAATGCAAACAATGGGTGGGCATTATTATGGTTCTCTTTCCAAAACACATCTAATTTGGTATAATGGGTGAGGATACCAGCAGTAAGACCCCCTTGCTACCACAAACAGGCTACTACAACCAAAACAGACCAAAACCAGGTCCACGATGGTCTACTGCTTTGTAGGACCACAAGAACACTCAATGAAAATGATGTACAGGCATTATTATTGTGGCTCTCTTTCCTAAACAGCTAATCTGGGCTAATGGGTGAGGATACAAGAAGACCACAAATAGGTAATTACAACACACCAAAAAACAAACCAAAACCAGGTCCACCATGGTCTACTGCTTTGGAGGACCACAAGGGCTCCCAAAGTATACAATAAATACATTTATATCAAGGCCAAAAATAGTTAATTTGGGGTTAGCGGGTGAGGTTCCCCGCAGAAGAATCTGTAATGTCAAACAGAGGTCCATACCAGGAGCCTCAGGAAGGGATAAGAAGAAGATTTGAGGGTGTTCTTTTTTTTTCAGATTCTATTGTAAAAATCTGAGCAGATCAACACTCTCATTCATTCAGATGGGAAAAAAATAGAAGCGTTTTACGGCACCAACCTCCTACTGGGCGTACAAACCGCCTAAAGCGTTATACACTTCACACATAAACTCATACGGTATAAACCTCGAGCAGAGATAAACATATGCATAGCACACAAATCCAAATCAAGAAGGTACACGACAGAATCCTGGGAGACGTAGTTGAAATGACAACCACAGAGGCCTAATCCCATATTTTATTACAATTAACCCCGTCGTAACCAAAGAAAACGGTGGCTCCTGCAGAGTGATTGCAGAATCGGAGAGTCTCTGGCTCGCTGTATAATAAAGATGCCTCTCAGCCACCCGGGTCAATATAAATTGAGTAGGATCTAGCAGGCTGCTTGTGCCTGCTGACTATCAGTCACTTGGACATGGCTGTTAACTCCAGGGGAAATTGAATCGCTTATCAAACATCTTTCAGAATAACAGAAACCTGGCAGACTGGCTCTTTTCCCAAACAGAGAGGCGCGTCTGGGCAAAAAAAAAGATGAGTTTAGCGTCAGGGGCACGCACACAGTGAGAGGGGCATTGGCAGAAATGTTTAAGGATCTATTAAAAGGGTTTGTCTGGTTAAAAATTCCCATTTTCAAATACCCTTTTAGTATTTCTGAATTAATGGGGGGGGGGGGGGGACCTGCTCAGGACTCTCACCCACAGCAGAGAATGTTCATTTCTCCCTCTGGAGGACCCAGAATGTCCCTGCAATACATTAGATCTGTGTAATGCTTCATTTCCCCTGCTATTAAAAAATTGCTGCAGGTGATCACAGGTCCCTTCAGCAGCACATGTTGTGATCAGGTTATTGTCGAAGGACACCTTCTAGAAACAAGAGCTTGTCAAAATTGGACAACCCCTTTAATTTCCATATGGTAGTGCTATTCTAGTTATACCCGCTAAAGGGGGTTTTACACAGGACGATTATCGGGCGGACAAGCATTCATATAACGCTCGTTGCCGATAAATGTCCTGTGTAAACAGGGGAACGGTCAGCAGATGAACGAGCAAACGCTCGATCATCTGCTGGCCATATCGTTTTAACAAAGTAAAAGATTATCGTTATCGGCAGCACATCTCGCTGGGAAACAGGGAGACGCGCTGCCGACATAATAATCATGCATGGGGACGAGTGATCGGAGTAACGCCTGCTTGTCCCCATCCATAGCTCAGTGTGACAGGAGCAAATGTGCGCCGACCAACGATGTCTCGCTGATCGGTGCTCGCTGCACCGGCCGCTTATCGGCCGGTGTAAAAGGGCCTTAATACAGATGGAGCAGAATTGTGTTTGGAAATTACCAAAAGGTGACCACAGGTGCTGTCAGATCTTTAATATCAATTCCAACTGTTGGAAAATAGTTTGGACATGATTAGAAATGATACCATTTGGTCTTTGTCAGTTAAAGGGATTTTTGTAATCCGTGAATAAAGCGATGGGGCTACAGTGAACGACTGGGCCCACAATGGATATCCCTGGACAGGTATGTTGATACTTACCCATCACTGACCTTTTCCTTTGCAGGTGCAGAGGAACGTTCATTTAGAGACCACATCCCTTACTTCACCTGCATAGCAGGTAGTACCAGCTAGGGCAAACTGAGAATAGGACTGCTGTGTGCTGTGAGCTCCACCTAGTGGTAGCTGCTGGCAGCCAGAATTGATCATTTAACTCTAAATATAAGAAAAACAGAGCTCCAAACCCCCGTAACGATACATGCTATAATGCTCTGCGCCCTGTGGCAATGCCCAATTGCCTGAAGGCTCACTCTGCCCTTTGTACCAGCATCATTATAATTTTTGGAATAAATGCAAAATATAATTAAGGATTCAGATGGAGCTTTGATGGTACACAGGAGAAACCTAAATACACCAGCTCAGTGGTAAAGTGGCCTGGATATTATATTATTACAAGCGTTATTCATTTCTAGCATTTTTTTGTTTTCATTTTTTTGCCATATTACGTTGTATGCCGTGCGTTATGCCATGATGCGCATGCCGTGTTCAATAAATCAATTTTCTTGGCTCTGCGAAAATAATTCCAGGTGGCGGGTTAGAATTTATTTCAAGGCTACCCAGGTGGTTCTGTTGAGTGTCATCCTGGCTAATAAAATTCCTGACAGACAGAGCATGATAGAGCAAACAAACAGATAGTTCTGATAAAGGAAGGTAAAAACAGACGTTCGTGGAGCAGGAAACCTGACAGTCCAAACATTACAAAGGATTAGATTAAATTCGGAACCCCTGTCTCCAGCATAGCCCCCTTTTAATTAAATCATCTACAAGACGTCTCATGGAGTGCCCGGTGTCGCTCTCGCGCAGTCTAAACTACAGTAAAAAAGTGTTTTTTTTTGTCAATTGTATAATGTTCTGCAACTTTCTAAAATACGTTGGTTGTGGTCCGATTCCTCAACGTTTTCAAAATCTCTGCTTGCTGTCAGTGAAGGCAAACATGCTTGTTTAAATACGTACAGACCTTCTCACAGCTAACTACAATTGTATCCAGTCTAGATTGGATAACTGGTAGCCAACAGGTGCGTTCCCTGCGGCCCCTAGGTCCCCTGTTTTGCCGAGTGCTCAACTTGGCGAACTCCAATAATGATGTCTACTCTGCATTATAGTTGTTTCTTGGTGGCATAGGGTTTATACTGTTTCTTGGGGGGCATGCGGTCAGCAGGTAAAATTGCTGCTTCCGTCAAGTCTTGGAAGTAGTGAGTATCAACCATGGGCAAGTAGCTGAGCTAATTCATGAAGGGCATATGACTGCCCCATTTCTTGGGTGGCATGTGGCTGAGCTGTTTCTTAGGGGTGGCATATGGGCTACACTGTTTCTTGAGAACATGTAGGTCATCTGTTTTTTTGGGGACATAAAGGCTGCATTATTTCTTGGGGGCTGAGCACGGGTGTAACTGTAGGAGGTGCAGAAGTAGCAGTCATACCCGGGCATAAAGGGGGCTCCAAGACCCCTCTGCCACATGAGACGACACCAGTAATATAAATGGTGCGTGGAAGGTGGGGGCTCTGATACAGATTTTGAATTGGCGCCCAAGTTACGCCTCTGTGGTTGAGCTGTTTTGTGGTGGGCATAGGGGCTGGGCTGTTTATTAGGTGGAATGTGGCTGCCCTATGTATTGGGGGCATGTGGCAGTGCGTTTCTTGGATGCATAGAGCTGTGCCATTTCAGGGTGGCATGTGGCTGCGACATTGAGTGTAATGTATGTTATGTGCGGCCTTCAAATGTAGTCAAGAGTGGCATCTGAGGCCCAGATAATAGAGCGGGTTGCCCTCCACTAGTTTGCTACGTTCTCAAGGGCTCCAAATGAAATAAAATTGAAGATAAAAACAAACAAAAGTCATTATTCATTAAAAGGGTTTCTGCCTGAAAGATTGATCTGCTCGATTCTCACTTGTGACATTACCCAGAGAGATGGAAGAGACGGAGGGAGCAGCGGAATCGGTGCCTTCTCAAAGTTAATGATCAATTATTTATAAATAGTTCTTGAAACTTAATACTGTCACACAATCGCGCCCTGTGAGGTTTATAATGAACTATCTGTGCCGTGTTAAACTCCGCTCCTCCATCCCACACCCAGATCAGTTTGGCAGCTGACTGTCACGCCATTTCAACACATTTCTGTCACACGTTTACTAATTAAGATGATAAGATGAAAAGCCATAACAATAGTTCTGAGTAGTCAACAATCTGGAGACAAAGATGCTTTCTGTCCAAACGAAAATAATACTAAAGCGTATGTACACCTTTAAGTTATATACAGATATAATCTACATAAAAAGTTGATCCTAACTTACATCCTGTATTATACTCCAGAGCTGCACTCACTAGTCTGCTGGTGGAGTCACTGTGTACATACATTACATTACTTATCCTGTACTGATCCTGAGTTACATCCTGTATTATACTCCAGAGCTGCACTCACTATTCTGCTGGTGGAGTCACTGTCTACATACATTACATTACTTATCCTGTACTGATCCTGAGTTACATACTGTATTATACTCCAGAGCTGCACTCACTAGTCTACTGGTGGAGTCACTGTGTACATACATTACATTACTTATCCTGTACTGATCCTGAGTTATAGCCTGTATTATACTCCAGAGCTGCACTCACTGTTCTGCTGGTGGAGTTACTGTGTACATACATTACTTATTCTGTACTGATCCTGAGTTACATCCTGTATTATACTCCAGAGCTGCACTCACTATTCTGCCGGTGGAGTCTCTGTGTACATACATTACATTACTTATCCTGTACTGCTCCTGAGTTACATCCTGTATTATACTCCAGAGCTGCACTCACCATTCTTCTGGTGGAGTCACTGTGTACATACATTACATTACTTATCCTGTACTGATCCTGAGTTATATCCTGTATTATACTCCAGAGCTGCACTCACTGTTCTGCTGGTGGAGTTACTGTGTACATACATTACATTACTTATCTTGTACTGATCCTGAGTTACATCCTGTATTATACTCCAGAGCTGCACTCACTATTCTGCTGGTGGAGTCTCTGTGTACATACATTACATTACTTATCCTGTACTGATCCTGAGTTATATCCTGTATTATACTCCAGAGCAACACTCACTATTCTGCTGGTGGAGTCACTGTGTACATACATTATATTACTTATCCTGAATTGCACCTGCATTATACTCCAGAGCTGCACTCACTATTCTGCTGGTGTAGTCACTGTGTACATACATTACTTATCCTGTACTAATCCTGAGTTACATCCTGTATTATACTCCAGAGCTGCACTCACTATTCTGCTAGTGAAATCACTGTGTACATACATTACATTACTTATCCTGTACTGATCCTGAGTTACAGCCTGTATTATACTGCAGAGCTGCACTCACTATTCTGCTGGTAGAATCACTGTGTACATACATGACATTGCTTACCTTGTACTGATCGTGAGTTATATCCTGTACTATGCTCGCTCCAGAGCTGCACTTACTGTTCTGCTGGTTCTCATTGAAAACAGTGAACAATCTTATTGACAGACACACCCTTAACAGTTTAGCTGAGCTTCTTCACTCTTATTCTTTACAACTAGGTTTTCCCAATATTAGATTATTGTACAGTTCCTGGTGTAAAGATTGTACTGTGTAATATTTAACTAGCAAGCAATGCTAAAGAACTCAGCTCTAAATCCTGCAGAATTGTGAATGCAGCTCTGGACTATAATACAGGCTGTAACTCAGGATCAGTACAAAATAAGAAATTCAATCTAATTATAAAGTTACTGAACTTTATATGTAGATTAGTTCTATATGTAAACTGTGGATGCATCAGGGTGAAAATGGGTAACCTGGTGACACCTGTGTCCAGTGAAACATCCTCCTGGTGGCCCCTATGATCTGCCATCATCTCTAGGGCCTGATCCTTCCCAGTTTCTAAAAAAATTTGAATGACAACTCGTGCTGACTACTTCATAGGCAGAATACAGAGAGCTGCTATTAGGGAATTGCTATTTATGCAATATCCAAACATAAAACACCTGAACGTGGGACTTCGGCATCCATTTAACTACAGTGTTCTTCATGAATGGGGCTTAGGAGCTGTGACTTATGCGTTTCAGGCTCTGTTAGGGGCCTCCATCACAGATTTCGTTCTATTTGCTAGACAAACTAGTGCAGCAAAATTACAGAAACCATGGAGTAGACCCGACGGAACCCATTAAAGTCAATAGTATCCATCATGCAATGGATCCCGTTATTCCTATGACGGAGCAGAGCAACGGAAACACGGATGCAGAGCTGCCATACCCGGCATAGTCAATGGTGTTATTTCTGGAGGAAAACCAGAAACTTCTAATCGTATACAACCCCCTTAATGGTGGGATGCATGAATGTATAGACCACATCGTACACGTCAAAATGTCGCCACTGAAGGTATATCTCCACTAAATATGAAGTT
Source organism: Rhinoderma darwinii (assembly GCF_050947455.1). Taxonomy (NCBI): domain Eukaryota; kingdom Metazoa; phylum Chordata; class Amphibia; order Anura; family Rhinodermatidae; genus Rhinoderma; species Rhinoderma darwinii. The sequence goes on along the minus strand of NC_134698.1, from coordinate 11,022,966 downwards.
ATAATGGTACAGAGAAGTTAGTTGGAACCAAAAAGATAATGAAGGCTCCTAGATCACCACCAGAACAAAGAAGCCACTGGAGTTCTCCAAGAAGATTTCCAAAAACTCTTCTAGAAGACCAGAAAGACCACACTTCCTTATGTTCTGTTACTACAATGGAAGTCTGTCCATGAAGTTGGGTGAAGTCCTCTGCCATCGACACTCCACCACTTCCAGAAGATCACAGTCCATCGTCATGGAGGGGCTGGAGAACCGAAGCTCTCCTTGGAGCTGAAGACCAAGAAGACCTCCCTGGAGGCCCATACTGAGTAAACATGTGAATATTATATGAAGATACACTATAAACGTATTCTACAAACACATAATTATAATATATATTATAAATAGTATCACAAAGGAGCGCCTGTAATGAAATAAACAAAGATCCCCGAAGCTTTTAAAGAACCTCCATGTTAATGACTATGTTTTGGCTAGTAAAAGGGATTGTCACTTTAACACCAGCGCTATTCCTACTGACCTTAAGCTTTGAGCTAATGGGATCGTCTTGAGATCCAATTTGCATGTGGACGAGAATAATTAGCATACAACAGACCTCTGTTGCCGACATGGAGACCATTTGCATACTAATGGTCTGACATTTGCATAATTAATACTGAGACTGGCAGATAGGGCCTGGCAGAGGGGAAGCTATGAAAGTGTTAAATATATGCCCTGAAGAGAGGAGCATTATGGGAGCTGTATCTTTTTTTGTGGTTAAGCAACGGGGTTGAGGCAGGAATCGGAAGGGCAGGTCGAAGAAAGAAAAGATACTGGAGGGAATCAGATGGAAGATATCTATTAGACGAAAAACATCCCCAGAACTTACAGACAAATCCCTCCTAGTATCATTCTCTTTCATGCATTGGAGCGTGAAGTCAAATTCCTTTGCATCTCATAGTCCAGAAAATCTGATGGACCAGTACTTAAATAATGTGGAATATCTAGACCAAGATTAAACTGGGGGAAAGATAACAACTGATGGGACTTTTGTCAGTAAAAAATACAAAATTGAAAGTGAGAAATTTTATATAAAGAAGTTCAGAATTAAAAACAAACATTGCTGATTTTTTCCAAAAACAGCGCCACCCCTGTCCATAGGTTGTGTGTGGCATTGCAGCTCAGTCCAACTCACTTCAATGGACCTGGGCTGCAATATCTCACACAACCCATGGACAGGTGTGGAACTGTTACTGGAAGAAAGCCGCCATGTTTTTCTAATCCTGGACAACCCCTTTAATTGGAGTGTACTCCCTGAGGCTTTCTATTCTTACAACCTTTGTATAACTTTCTATGACCAGTTAGATTTAAAACAGTGGAAGGATTAAGTAAATATGATTGTCTAGATCAGTGGTGTCCAACTTGTCGCTCTTCAGCTGTCATGGCATGATGGGAATCGTAGATAGATAGATAGATAGATAGATATGAGATAGATAGATAGATAGATAGATAGATAGATAGATAGCAGTGGCGTAACTACAGCGGTAGCAGCCGTAGCGGCTGGTACGGGGCCCGTGGCTTGAGGGGGCCCGTGCCGCCAGCCGACACGCCCCCTCATATGCCCGGTGGCGCCGCTAGCAGCCGTTATGGCTGCTACAGCGGTAGCTCCGCTACTACGGGGCCCGCGCCGCCGAGCCCTCCCATGCCCGTAGGCGTCGCTAGCAGCGGAGGGGGCCCCGGTGCTAGCGACAGCCAAATACATGCATTCAGCACCTTACAATGATGCTGATTGGCGGAGCAAAATGACTTGCCCCGCCAATCAGCGCCTTTCAATGACGATAGCGGCGCAATGACGTCATCGCACCGCTTCCGTGCTTGAAAGGTGCTAATTGACGGGGCAAGTTATTCTGCGCCGCCAATCAGCGTCATTGAATGATGCGTCGTTCAGCTCCAACAGACCTGCTCAGAAGAGAGCAGGTCTACATTGCCATCGGACGGCGCGGGAACGGGATCATGTGAGTATGTAAGGTTTTTTGTTTTTTTCCAATAAAACTGTGACTGCCATTATCTATAGTGGGGGCTCTATCTACAGGGGGGGGGGTCGTCTTTATTTGGGCCACTATATGTGGGTTTGTGGAGCACTATCTACAGGGGGGACTATATGTGGGGTTGTGGGCCACTATATACAGGGGTCTATATGTGGGACACTATATACAGGGGTGGTCTATATATGGGCCACTATATACAGGGGTGGGTTACCTGTGGGGCACTAGCTATAGGGTGGCTATATGTAGGACACTGTTTACAGGGGTGACACTATATACAGGGGAGCTATATGTGAGACTATCTAGAGAGGTGGGCTATACGTGGAGCACCATCTATAGGGGAAGCTATATGTAGGGCAGCACGGTTGCTCAGTGGTTAGCACTATTGCCTTGCAGCTCTGGAGTCCATATGTAGGCACTATCTACAGAGGGCTGTATATGGGACACTATCTACAGGGGCTTCTATGTAGGGCACTATCTACAGAGGCTCTATGGGGTCACTATCTACAGGGGGCTATTGGGGCACTATCTACAGGGGGCACGGTGTGTGTGTGTGTGGGACACAGTGTATGGTACTATTATAATCAGGGACACAGTGTATGGCGCTATTATAGTTAGAGGTGCACTTTATGGTACTATTATAATCAGGGACACAGTCTATTATATTATTATTATAGTTAGAAGTGCAGTGTATGGAGCTTTATTATATTTAGAGGTATTGAGAATTTTAACTTCGTTTATAGGTGCAGAAATGTTTTAAATGTGTGAAGCTGAAGACATCTGAGCGGAAAACTGGGGCATTGTAGGGGGCGCTATGGTGGCATTATGCTGTGTGGGTGCAGCTATGAGGGGCATTATACTGTGTAAGAGGAAGCTATGGGGGCATTATACTGTGTGAGGGGCACTATGGGGCATTATACTGTGCAGAGAGCGCTATAGGAGCATTATGCTGTGTGTGTGTGAGGACTATGGGGCATTGTACTGTGTGGGGGGCAGCTATTGGGTCATTATACTGTGTAAAGGGCAGCTATGGGGCATTATACTGTGCAGGGGGTGCTATGGGGGCATTATGCTGTGTGGGGGCAGCTATGGGGGCATTATACTGTGTGAGGGGCACTATGGGGCAATAAACCGTGCAGTGGGCACTATGGGGGCATTATGCTGTGTGGGGGTAGCTATGGGGGCATTATACAATGTGGGGGTAGCTATGGCGGCATTATACTGTGTGAGGGGTACTATGGGGCATTATACGGCGGGGAGGCACTATGGGAGGATTAAACCCTGTGGGCTGATCTGGCGTGTTTGGAAGGGGATCGGGCGGGGTTAGAGGCTTAACAGTGAAAAAAAATTTGCTGTGCTGCATCTGTTGTCCCTACAGTTGTGTATAACCAGGTCTAAACCACCTTGTGTATAATGTACCCGCTGCTTCTCAATGGCCACATACATATACTGTAGCACACTTGATCTTAGCCAAAAAGGCTGAGAAGTGAGTAGAATAGATTTACCTCACCTCCCTCTATCTATTGATGTCCCTATGTAACACAGTAGCTTCGGCAGTCCTGGCATTCTTCTCGTGAACCAGGAGTCCCAGGATGAACAATATTAAGGTTTCTCCTAGGTTGGGGGACTGCTGCACTGATATCCCGCATGCAAAGACCTGCTCTGTATACGGCTGCAAACTCCGATACAACGCTGACTGTGATTGTGCCCATAGAACGTTCCCCTCCCCCGCTCGCTTCTCGCCAGCAGGTTTGACTAGATATTGCTAGTCCATTATTTCATCTCCCACTACATCTGCGTGGATAACCTTTGCAATGTGTGTGTGTTTACATTCGCTATCTCTTCCGTATTGATTTTCCCCCAGGGGGTCCCCTCTCTGCCCCCCTACCCACAGGAATATTTCCTTTCTTCTTCATGGTAAATTCACAAGCGAACGAGATGCATCTTAAAAAGCTGAGGTGGAAAACAGCCAGCGAATCATGCATAGGATTTGCTTTCGCCTTCTTTTTAAATGCTGACCTCTCTTTTTAAATACAGACCGAGAAAATGCACAAGACTATAGATAAGTTCTGTTTTCAGCATCTCACTTTCCAACAGTAGTATATTTGGGTTGTGAAGCTATATGGCGAGTACTAATGTACACTGTGTTATGTCTAGTGCAGGGTCTGAGGGGGAGGAGCATGACACAGGGATTCTCTCGTTGATCTTTGTGTCATGCCCCGCCCTCGTAGGCCCTGCAGTAGGGAAAACTCAGCCTATCAGTTTTCCTTGTAAGGGTTCCTGAAGTGTGTAAGAATTGTAGGTTGAGCTTAGAAGTAGGTAGGTCAATTGGAATCAGGGCCGAGGATTGTTCTGTTTTCCACCGTAAAAGTAGAGTTTTACTTTAAAGGAATTGTTCACTTTGGACAATTCTTTTTTTGTTAGAAGAGCACCCAATGATAAAATGATGACAGGGTGTCCCTCTGCTGGAAGCCAGAGCAATCAGCTGTAATTTTTACCTGAAAACAGCAGCAAGTGTTCAATTTCCCTGCAGCGCCACCACAGGGCCAATGAAGAATGACAGTGTCAATTGAAATCAAGGCGCTGCTTGTGTAATATACTGTGAGACTGTGAGACGCTCTTTGTAGACACTCTCCGCTCTGGCTAATAGATGAGGGTCCTAAACAGGGGTACCCTCACCTCTCAGAATTTCCATAATATTTTTGTTTTATTACCACATAATTGTTACAAATTTTGCCTAATTATATTCTATGACCACAATCACTGTTGACAAATCATAAAATATATGAAATACAGATGTGTCCACCCGTACCTTTGCTTGACTTTCGTTAGGCAAGATTGACTTGCGGTATAAGTTTTTTTTATAGGAGCCTATGAGCGACGGATGACTTGTCGGATGGCGTCCATTGGAGGCATCCATCGGAGGTATACTATTTTTTAACATTAGAGCCAATGTCATCACGCGCCAGTCATCTCAGGATATGTTGAGCCAAGACAACAGTTAAGGAAGGACACATCTGTAGATGTCGCGAAGCAGTACAGTACAGATAAGAGGGGACCCCAGAATTAGAATGGGAGGACCCAAAACAAGAGAACACTGTAATTTTAAGAATAAGAGTAAACTGATACTTGGAGACCCCAGAACAACAACATGTCTCATGAAGATAAACGTTTTTCAAAAAGTAGACGATGTGGCGATCAGGTGATCACTGCGGGTCTGGATTATCTCATCCCTGGTGATCAGCTGGTATTCCCGGGGGATGCAGCTTCTGACCAAACAATTCAACTGCAGAGGCAACTGCAGAAGTAATGTAGTATTACATACCGACCCTGCAAATGAATGGCTGTCCATGTATTGTACGTTCGGGCTGTTCTGGCTCATAGAGAAGGGTTGCGAGCCGGGGACTCCACTATGATATCTATATTCGGCATATAGACAGCAGTTGTCTCGATGACTTATTCTCTACCTTTTCATGTAATTTTTATGACCAATATTCTGTGCTAATTAATTTTCTGATATAGTATTATAGTGGATGGAGTTAAAATATAATATTCTGCCTGCCTGCTGCAACCACTAGGTGGAGCCTAAGCGTCTACTGCATACAGTAATGTATACCTTCTATACCGTAAGCTCCCCCTAGTGGTGGCAGCAGGCAGGCAGAATATTATCTTTTAACTCCATCCACTATGGCTGCAAACAAACACAAATTTTACCATTTACAATTATAATGTAGAAAACCGAAACGGTAAGTATATATTATGGTGGACATTCACTTTACTTTCCTTAACAAAAGTCACAACGACCTTTATACGTAACAGTACACCAACCCTCTGGGGTGATAGAACAATAAAACATATATATATAGACCCGATGTCTAGTTATCGGTGTCTGATAACTTTTTTTTATGTCTATATGTAATATTCCCTACTCTTTCAGGGCATCAGAGACAGGAGATAAGGGTTTGATCATGAGGGGGTGCCGTTCTCCCATGCACATCACAGGTAAAATCCTATCAGTAAGTCTATTGATGGTGTCAGCGGGGGGTCGACTGGAGCCTACAAAGACTGAAACGGAACGCTGCCAGGGAGCGAGGTAACGTTACAATGTCAAATATCTTCACTCCCGTCATGTCGTGGAAAATCTTACATACACATTTATGAATGCTTCAAGGCATCTATTCCTACTTGCGTTTTAGGTTTAATGGATTAGAGTACGGGTGGAGCGTCTTTCATAAAAACTCTACATTGACATTATATTCAAAACAGAGTGCGGAGAAAGGAAAACCAGGAATACAATATTCGGCACCACGGACAGGTAACTGTTACTACAAGCCCTTCTGTATGGTGTTATAGGGCTGCACGGGCATTGGACCGAGGTCGTTACTTTGCATTCAGTACGAGAGATGAGCGAATTTCCTGAAATTTGTTTTGGATCCAACTCGATCGAATCGTCCAATTAGGTCCACATGGATTTGACGCAGATTGCACCAATTGCCCTGAAAACTCGTGTCTGACTGATGTCTTCTAGGACTGTATCCAATATGGCACTTATTAATATACTGTATTTGGAAAATGTGCCCGTTTTATTTTAACTTGACGGGTCGCCTTCTGGTTATCCAGGTCTCCCCCCTCCCCACGGGCAGCCTCTTGGCTCTGGCCCTGAAAAGGACCACTGTAGCGGCACTTGAAGCGACCCCGTCCATCAGCGTCTTAAATTTGTAATGCACTGCGCCTGTTTTCTAGCGCAAGTGAAAGTATTATATGAAGCTTTCATTTGCACTTGAATACCAGGAAACGAGCGGAAGCGGAGTGCATTACAATGGTAGCCGCTGATGGATGGTGTCGCGTCACATACCCCTCCACCTGAAGGCTATATTCGGGATGAGAGCGGAGGTGAAGCCTAGGGCGGAGACCTGGATAACCAGGAGGCGGCGATTCAAGATGAAATAAAACGGTGAATGACGTCTAAAAAAATTTAATTAGTAAGTGCCATATAAATTCTCCTAATCCACTGTTTAAAAAAACATTATATATGAAATGGCCAACCCCTTTAAAGATCAGCATTAGTAATGTCACCCACCTATGCCCTTCATGATTTGCTGTGCTAGGGGGATAGATAAACACAGTGCATTTTGGGAAGGCACTATGGTGCTATTCGTGAACTCCAAATATGAATCCGAAATTTTGGTAAATTCTGACCAAATTCGATTGATGTAAAATTGATTTGCTGAGCTCCAGGCATAAGCTGCTTTCATATATGTGCTTCCCTGTCCATGGTGCTGAATGCAAAGTAATGATGTCCGTCCAAATTCTGTGCAGCCCCATAGTACTATGCATAAGGGCTTGTAGTTGTAGAGGCATGTACATGTATTCTATATGCTTCCCTGACCGTGGTGCTGAAAAGAGATGAGCGAATACATTTTACACAAATTGAATTTGGTCTGAAGAACACCAATCACCATTTTGCCATGGCATCGTGAACCGCCAGAGCTGAATTCTGACCAGTGCTGTAGGGTTTTTGACTCCTTATCTCCATGTGGCTACATTGTAGTATAACATGACACCTATTCAAATGAATGGGTAACAATGTAATATATAGTTCCATCAGGTCCACCATTCTTTGCAGTGGCTGTACACTCTGGATCATAGAAGGAGGTCCCAAATAAGATCCCCCCCTCTATAGCATCCATATTCTCTAATACTTTATATGGACAGAGGTTATCCAGATGGGACAACCCCATTAGAGGCCATGTACAACTAATTTATATTTTTATTACATTTGCCCTTAGACTAGAGGGAAAAGAGTAACATATGACTTCAGGATCAGACAACACACAATGTTTGTAGTCTGTAACCATGGAGACATAAACTGTAGATCTGTGTAGGAGCTGTGTACACAGAATATTTTTCAATATTTTTTATTTTTGATGCATTGGCGCAACATAAAAATGGTGGCAAAAGCGTCCATACCTTTTAACCCTAGCTCTATATAACTATAAACAATTAGCTTCGCGCTTAGACAGTCCTTGCATGAAATTCGCACAATGGGCAGGGAACGGTAGTTTTACTCTCTTATGTACAGTGTTATAGGCTGGCACAATTACAGGACACAGCAGCTGTGACTATATCTACAAGTCCTCATGCATAGTACTATAGGCTCGAAAAGTCAAAAAGTACAAGGCTAACTTGATAGAAAAACAATTTTTTAAAATATTCATATATCAAATCAATGAGCTGTAGATGTTCTACTGTAACTTACTCATCTTCCATTTTCTCGCCATGCCAGTCTTAATCACGTTACCAGTATATTTTGCCTGCGTGGCGATGGCCTGAAGGGATGAGATGCCGCTGAACTGACAAATACTGATAATGGGGCTGTGTGATAGGCAACAGGGAGGAAGGTGAGAGCAGTCAAATCACACACAGCAGCTACGAAGTAATATCTGGTGCCGTACTCTGACTTTACAGGTCTCTAACAATCCGAGGCCCCTGCCACCTTCCTGTGCTGCAAGATGGGTAAATCCTAGCCCGAAACCATATTCCAATCAAATCTTATTTAATATGAGAAAGCAACAAAATGCTGCGCTGAATCATAAACAGCCAAAACCTATCATGTCAATCTGCACGTCCAATGTTTTATTTATAGGAAGTGTTGATAACAGCAAAGTGCCGCTGCTGATGTACAAACCCGACGGCGGGAAAGTATTTATCATCTTACCATTTATGACATATAATCCTGTAGTGTGAAAAGGCAGCTTAGAATTGTTGACTGCGGAAATTAGCAATGTGGTTGTGGTTTTTATGCATAATGATCCATAACATATGCAGCAGAAACGTATAACTACAAGCAGAATAGTGTTAATAAGGACCATGGAGAGCTTCTTAACATAACAGCCTATGTACAAACCTTGAGCAAAAGGGTAAAAATGACCCGCTTGAAGGGTTTGTACACTTTGCAAATCCTTTTTTTCAGCGCTCTACTGAATCTAAAATAAGAATTGAAGAAAGTTTTCAAATAGTCCTTATTAAAAATCTCCTACTATTATTGTGTATACAGATCCTATGCAGACATATGTATCACCATGGTTACAGACTGTTTTTTTCCAGGTTGTATTGAGTTGTTTTTTTCTTTTTTTGCTACTGCTCTGTCCTTAATGTGTTCTATGGAATTCTTAGAAAGAGTCAAGTGTGCATAGCCTATATAGATCGCTATGGGTCTATATCTGACATAGGAAGTATGGAGGTAGGCTTACCCATAAAGGTGGACGTTATAATGGCCCCACACTGCAGCCTGAAAAAGTTGCGCCCCTTTATGGGTAAGCCTACCTCCATACTTCCTATGTCAGATATAGACCCATAGCGATCTATATAGGCTATGCACACTTGGCTCTTTCTCTGGCAATTCTAGTCTTATTATGATACTTTGGTCCTGGTCTATTTTTACCTATTTCTATCTATGCAATGCGTAAAACTAACTATGGGTATAAATCCTTTACATCTTAGCAATTTTTGAAACATATATGGTCTTTTGAGTGATTCTCTTTGGCTGTAAATTTCCATAAACTTTGTTGTCACCACTAATCTATAGTTATGCATGTATTATATTACTTAGACTGTGTTACCTACGATTTATATTAGACAGTGATTCATTGCCAGGGAATTTTGTCGTGGTGGGCCTAATATCCCAAACTTCTAATGTTCTTGAAGCCACCACACTGTGTTCCTTCTTTTATTCGGATCCTTTTTTGAATTTTATATATCAGTATTTTGTATTGTATGTCCTAATAAAATTTGTTAATTTTTTACTATACCTGTGGCGTAATGACTTCTTCTTCTCTAAGCCCTCACAGTTCACTACTTGTCTTGTACTGATACTGAGATATATCACACTCTGGAGCTGCAGTCACAATTCTCCTGCTTGGCATTGGAAACAGTCAACAAGCTCGTCAGCAGACACTCCCCCTTAGCTGAGTCCCTTTAATGCAGTGGGACAGATTACTGGATAGTGCCTGGTATAAAGCTGTTCCTTCCCAGAATGTAAATATCTATAACAATCTCTGTGAACAAGCAAGGGATGCCGAAATGTAAGCTCCGCAGAATTGTGAATGCAGCTCTGGAGTTGTATGGGATTTATATGATCATCCTATGAATTCTCCTGTACATCACGGGAGACGTGTATCGCTTCAGTCTCATCAGTGTTTGGCCTCTGGTAATTGAGAAGGCCGGCCATATTACTCTTCTATTAACTCAAGTCTTTCGATTTTTTTTTTTCTCTTTAACAGAATAGGTCTCAGAGAAAACGTCTTCAGATTATCATTTTTCAAATGTCATGTTCAATTAAATGAGCGAACTTTGCAATTTATCTAATTAGCCATAAAATGCATAATGTTCAACCAAATGAAATAAACCGAAATGTTCACATATATTCAACATCCGCACGGCACAAAAGGGGGGCTAAGTGCTTCAAACCTAAAAATAGGAGCATGTGCGTCTGCCAGGAGATAGATGTAAGGAGAACCAGGGGCGGACATACCACATGTGCAGCGGGTTCAGCTCCACAGGGGCCCAGAGGGGAAGGGCGCCCTTCCAACCACCTTATTATAAAGAGTGGTAGAGGGAAATAGGAACCAGTGGGATTGGGAGGATTTTACTTAGCTGCGCCATGATGGAGATGTGATGGCGTACTGCTGATGAATGTTTGGCGCGTGTGTGGCATGTATATGGCGTGTGATTTGTGGCATGTGGCATGTGTCCTTGAAGGGAAGGGAACCCACACACAGTTCGTGTACAGGAGCCGTTAACCGGTTCAGGACCCTCTACTGTATATTTACGTCGGCCGTTCCTGGTCATTAAAGCCTGCGCCACAGTATATCTACAGCGCTGGCTTATTTTCCAGTCCCTCAAAATTGATGGCCTAAATTGAAGGCTGCGATACCTGGGAATCGCCGCTACATCTGTGTCGACGATTCACAGTGAGCAAGTAGAAATGTAGGGGAAGCAGCGCTCGTACGACTGAACCCCCTTCAAAACAGATGATCAATAAGGGTCCCGGGAGTCGGACCTCGACCGATCAGCTATTGATGGCCTATTCTGAGGATAGGCCATCAAATTTTAGGGACTGAAAAACCTCTTTAAGCCGTAGACTCTGGAGAGAAGCGGTTTTCACCGCTTCTGTCTGCTGTGGTTTAATATACACAGTTCTCAACGAGGAATATGTATAGAATCTTGGCTCCGGTGATCATGTGACTGATCACAGGATCGCCAGGATGCCAGTGGTACGAGGCTAAAAATGGCTAAACGGTGTCTGTTCCTGAACCGGTTAAGGGTATGTTCACACGGCGGGGGTCCGTAACGGCTGAAATTACGGGGATGTTTCAGCCTGAAAACATCCCCGTAATTTCAGCCGTACCGGCATGTGCAGGCGCTTGAACGCCGCGTCAATGACGACCGTAATTAGCGCTGCTATTCATTGGAGTCAATGAATAACGGCTCCAATTACGGCCAAAGAAGTGACAGGTCACTTCTTTGACGCGGGCGTCTATTTACGCGCCGTCATTTGACAGCGGCGCGTAAATATACGCCTCGTGTGAACAGACAAACGTCTGCCCATTGCTTTCAATGGGCAGATGTTTGTCAGCGCTATTGAGGCGCTATTTTCAGACGTAATTCGGGGCAAAAACGCCCGAATTACGTCCGTAAATAGGCCGTGTGAACATACCCTAACCGTCAGTACCTGCTCCTGCTGAAAACGACAGACAACTGCAAAGGATAAATTCAGTGTAAAGGAAATGCACCCAGTATGTATTGTGGGCACAGCTAACGGGCGCTGGTTTACAGAAAATGATACACTGTGTACTGATAAGTGCTGATGACACCCAGAAAGGGAGGTGCATGACACAGAGAAGAACACCAAAGAGAGAATCCCTGTGTCATGCGCCGCCCCTCCGGCCCTGCCCTAGACATAACACATTACATCAGTTCAGCTTGGACTGTTCCTTTAAAACAGGGGCATAGCTAGAAAGGAGGCGGGTTGGGCATGTGCTTCAGGGTACTAGGTGCCAGGTAGAAGCCAGCAGGACCTTGGGGGGATTACTGCCATTTCCTTAAAGAGGTAGTTACTCAGCTTAAAGGGGTTGTCCATTTTCATATAAGTAAAGCTTAAAAAGAAACTCCAGGGAAAACAATAGACTACCATGTGCATTCTGGCCAGTAATCACGATGTCTGAAGTCACTGCCGTCTCTTTTAGGGATCTAATAAAATTTTGGGCATGATGCTCATTGCAGTTAAAATGTAAAGCTTCACACACACCAGAGGTGAACCATTCTTGAAGAGATGTGAGATCTCCGCCTTATGTGGCACCCTAACCAGTCAGGAGAGGGGCAGAATGTGTGCAGAGATACAATTCATACCTGCAATTTCCCATTTTTATTTGAGTAGAGGGCGCTATTTCACATTAGGAAGTAAAAAAGGCTAAGGTCACCCTGGTTTAATTAATTTGAATCGAATAGTAAATTGGTTCTGGACTCACCAGCTCTTAGGATATAGTAATTTAAAAGAATAATAGTCAAATAGATTTCCCCCATTATATTCTATAACTGGCAAATGAATATTTGCAACACCACTCTTCGAATCTGTCGGTCCGAAAAAATACACAATTATTCTTATTTTATAATACACGTCAATGGCAATTTTCCCTTGCCATGTCTGTAAATAATATAGAGATGAGCGGCGCTACAAAGGTGCTGCTTATCTCTTCCTGCAGAATCGGTCTGTCCTCCCGTGCCAGCCATTGATTGACTGACATGTAGAGCTCTCTCGTTTTTTAAAAACTGTTTGAACACACACACGAAGACCATGCTGCCGTGTTCATGAGCCCTAACGGCATCAGTAATTGGGACAGGCATTCCCATTATGGGATATCCGGAAAATATGATTGTTTGGGGTTCCTTAAAAGGTTGTCTCATGGCGAGAGAGAAGCCAGCCCGGTGATCAGCAGATTGCCAGGGGTCCAGCTCCTCCTGGCGATCTGCTGTTATTGCTGGTGACAGCCATAGTATTACATGCCGTCCATTCAAATGACTGGCCAACCATGTAATATTTAGACGGGCCAGGTCCACCAGTGCCAGAGTTTTTCCTTGTGAACGGCTCCCTGATCTACCTCAAAGAAGTGGGGGTCCTGCGGGGATTCCCCTCTATGATGCCCATATGCAGTAATAGGGAATATAAAAAGGGGTTGTCTTCATAAGAAAACCCCTTTAAGGCCCTGTTCACACTGATTTTTTTGGCGCGGTTTTTGACGCAGAAACTGCGCCCAAAACTTCATAAATCTCCTCCCATCGATTTCAATGAGAGGTGGAGGCATTTTTTTTTCCCACGAGTGGAACAAAACGCTTGCGGGACAAAAAAGAAGCATCATGCCCTTTCTTCAAGCGTTTCCACCTCTGACCTCCCATTGACATCAATGGGAGGGAGGGAAAGCAGGTTTCGCTGCGTTTTCTGCCCGCAGCCTTCAATGGCCACGGCCGAAAAACGCTACATAGACAGTGCAGGCAGGACAAAATCTGCCTCAAAAAAACTCAGTGTGAACAGGGCCTCTAAGGACTGGAATTGAGAAACACTGTTGTCTCAGGGCCCGTAGATAATGAGACTGCCACGGGGCCTACAGAGGATGGTGTGAACCCACTTTGTCACCAAGGGATTTGACGTGGGGCTTAACCGGGGAGCGAAGTCTAACAGGACCCCAGGTATTCACCCTTTAACCCCTATATAGGGCTCTGGACTTTGCTGCTGGGGAAGCCCAGGTCACTACCCCAGAGAAGCCTCCCTTGGCAATGGCCGACGTTAACCGTGTAGTACAGAATCAGAAAGGTCAAGTATAGCATAAATCATGACAGGTGGCAAACGTGCACTCATGGTTGGTGGAGCCAAGGGTCAGGGCAGGCTCATTACGGGTAACAAGCAAGTGGTCAAGGCAGGCGGCAGGCAAGGATAATCAAAGGTACAAGCAGGGTCAAAACACAGGAAATCCTACAAGCGATAACACACGGTATTTCTAGCAATCTAGGGGGAACCTAATTGCTCAGGCAATGGTGAACAGGGGAGGACCCTTTAACACCCTGGGAAATAATTTGGCGCACACTGGCACTTTCAAGGAGGAAGGGTTAGCACGCTCACTAAGGAGTGCTCGAGATGCCGGAGAAGAGTGGCTGTGAGGGAGGCCGCAACCAGAGAGTGATTTAGGATGGCGGGGCCGGCCGGGAGCCAAAGAATGCCGTGAAGTGGCAAATATGTAACTTATTGCTATGATGTAAGACATATCATCTATTCAGAAGAGTATGGGTATGTTCACACAGGGCGGATACGGTACGTAAAAGTACACAGGGAATTCCGGACGAAAAACATCACCAAATTGTGTGGATGAGATTTGTTCAAATCTCATCCACTCTGCTGCTACTGTATTATGCTGAGGATTTACCGCAACTAAATCCGTTGTGGAAAATGCGCAGTATTTACGCTACGTGTGAACTGACCCTAAAAAGACACTTTTTTGAAGGAATGACTCCAAGAGCCATGAAGAATCAAGAGGTCTGGTTAGGTCATACTTTTCCGCCACCCTTATAGGCATATGAAAGGTTGAGATACCCTACAGGAGATACCCTAATATCAAGGGAGCCTGTCCTTGTTGTAGGGACCCTCATCAATCCTTCCCAGCTCAGGACAAATTCACAGTCAGGTGATTCGAGCCATGGACAACCACGTTTTTAATTAACCTGTACATTCAATCCATGAATACAGTCACGCCAAAAAAATAATAGACATAAAATTGGTACTTACATAGGACCTGAAGCTTCTGGCTGGAAGATTTGAACGTATTGGGCATTGATTCATGGCCGACAGTGCAGGTGATCTCCACCTGGTCATCTGCTTTGGTCACTGGGAAGTTTATGAGGCTCACTACAGTGAAGGTTTTGCCATTGGCGTCCCTTGTTTCAGAGTTTCGAGCTCCTGAGGAAAGACAATTGAAGAAGAAAGTAATAAGTAAGGCCGAGTAAAGATATAAAACAGCAAATGCTCTACCAACATTATCATGATATTTTGAGAGTCCTTGATGGGTCATATGAAGAAAACTAAAGTAGGGTTGGGTATATCCAGACTTGGGGAATTTGTTCCGGCCATACGTGTTGGGTATATCCAGACTTGGGGAATTTGTTCCGGCCATACGTGTTGGGTATATCCAGACTTGGAGCATTTGTTCTGGCCTTTGTCAACCCCTTCTAGGGTTTTTCCAGGAGTTTAATATTGAAGGCCGACTCCCGCTATGAAGGAGCTGCGGTGCTCCAGCAAGTACTTTGTCCCCTTTAGGGTATGTGCACACACACTAATTACGTCCGTAATTGACGGACGTATTTCGGCCGCAAGTACCGGACCGAACACAGTGCAGGGAGCTGGGCTCCTAGCATCATACTTATGTACGATGCTAGGAGTCCCTGCCTCGCTGCAGGACAACTGTCCCGTACTGTAAACATGTTTTTAGTACGGGACAGTTGTCCGGCAGCGAGGCAGGGACTCCTAGGATCGTACATAAGTATGATGCTAGGAGCCCAGCTCCCTGCACTGTGTTCGGTCCGGTACTTGCGGCCGAAATACATCCGTCAATTACGGACGTAATTAGTGTGTGTGCACATACCCTTATTGTTTACCCAGGCACAGCGCCGTACATGCAGTTGTGGCTGTGTCTGGTACTGCAGCTCATTCACTGTGCCCGGTTCTTCAATTCTCATTTTGTATAACATACTATTATCACTCGCATCAGTCCTTGTCCCCAGTGGGGCAAACAACCCTCTACAATCTATAAAAAGTCAATTGACTTATGAGTATGTTCCTGGAGTGTGGGAGAAAACAGAAGTACTCAGAGGAAACCTCCATAGAGAGGACAATAAAACCTCCAAGGAGATATGGCCCAGGTCGAATTTGAACCTTGGTCGCCAGTGCAGTAAGGGATCAGTGCTAGCTTATGGACCACTATCTTCCACTGATCTCCAAGTCTACTGTATATGACATACTGTACATACAAATGTTTCATAAGAGAAAACGTCTGCCCGTATGGACTATTAAGGGGGTATTCCCATCAAAGACATTTATGACAAATTCACAGGATATGCCATCAATGTTTGATAGATGTGGGTCCCACCTCTGGCAAGAGTGGGGTGCCACCTCTGGCAAGAATGGCGGTAGGTGGTGAGTTGGCCCTCAGCCGCCGCATCCAGGTGGAGGATGATTGGAGAGGTGGCCAATCCCGCTTGCTTGGAATACCCCTATAAGGCATATGGACGTCATAGAGAGGGACTCATTGATTGGGGCACCCCACTATTAGTCAGTAAGAGCGACTTCACTCTGGCGGACCTAGCCATGGAACGGTCGGCAATTCATTTGCTACAATGCTAAAGCCAGACATGACTTGCCCTGGTGATAACTACTCTGATCAGTGGTGCATAATAATAAATAGTGGTTTGGTCCACTGGTCGTCTTCACTACACGCAACAGGTAGTCCTAAAAGAACCATAGAGACATTGTGGAGACGTTTAATGAGACATATTGTTTTTGGATACATCAACAGCCTCGATAGTTGGCTGCTCCATCTTTAACCTATCCCCGTTACTGTATTCCGAGAAGATCTTCGAAGATCTGTCTACATGGATGACTGTTCCTATGACTTTCAGATCAGGTTCACAGTTACATAAGAAGAAAGATTAGCTAGTCACTTTGTTTTAAGGAAGGGCTGAAACTGCGTCTTTGATCTTTAGAAGTACGAGAACTTACACTGTGGCTCTGCAGCAATGTTTTCCGACTGTAACATCAAAGGGCAACTAGAACTAAAATTGAAATGTTCATAAATATAGCATGAAGATGACACATGCCGTTCCGTCTTACTCCACGGGAGCTTTGTAAAATAACAATGGCCCCTCTGTATCACTACACCCCACAGCTTGTAGCCACCAGCTAAGAACTTGGAGGAAATACCCGAGGGCAAATTTGCTGTTGGGTTCCTGGTTAGACCTTCTAGTCATATCTGTAGACTGTGCATGTCAATCCATACTGCTCTACACAACCCTAGTCAAAAATGATGGAAAATAAAGATCAGATCTAGTAGCGGTATCTTCAAAATGTCAAAGAGGAAAAAGAACAGCAGGGACATAGCAAGAAAACATTACTTATTACAAGATTTTATCGCCAGTCCAGGACTATGTTTACGTCCTCTGCTATGTAATACTGAAGATATATAACGTTGTATAAATCAGTAGTAAATGAGACCTAGTAATATATCTTATTAGGGGGACAGTGACATATTCCAGCCACCAGTAATTTCCCGTTTCCCCTACCTGAAGGCACTCAGTAAGCAGGGGAAAAGGGTAGGCTGAGTAGGTAGCCATTGAGGGGGAAGGCTGAACATTGAACTCTTGGAGCCGAGGGGTAGTGTACATTCTAAAACCTGTGTTTTGAGAACCTAGCCCTTCCCCATATGTAAGTGTTCAAAAACTTCCTCAGTCCTAAAATATAGTAATTAATAAAAAAGGAAGAGGGGAGAGAAGGGGATGCAGATGCAGCTTTTGTCTCTTTGGTTCTGTGAAATGCTGTGAGAGGGGAGGAGGGAGCAAAAGTGGGAAGATATCAGATTACGGGATGATTGGGTAGCAGAAAACGACACCAAAGTAAGGGCAAACATCCCACTAGAAAGACCCTACCCATTAAAGGAAAGCCAATGAGTGATTGTATTTTTTTTTGTAATGATAAGAATTATTTTTAATCTTCAAAAATATAGGATATATATATATATATATATATATATATATATATATATATATATATATTTATTTACACTTTGACAGATACTCATGCATAGATCAGATTAATATCTAGATGTACTGCAGTATAGGACGTGCGTAGAGAGAGGGGGGGTAGAAAGTTACGTAACTGGGTGGACAAGTACACAGGAAGCGTTCTTTACATCACACTATAATATATAGTGCTATTAGAGTTTCTACACCCCTCTGAAATGCTCTGGTGCCTATGTCTGACAGGTCATACATATATGTAGCTTTGACCTAATGAAAAGCCAGGTATCTGGGCTTTCCTCACCTTCCAGCTCCTCTGGTCCTTTGTACCATCTGATGTTGGCGGCAGGTTTGCTGCCACTTGTTATGCATCTCAGTTCGGCGTTTTGAGTTTCTTTGATTGGCCTTTCATGACCGGAGATCTTAGGCTCCTGGGGGACGCCTGAAAATGGAGATTGAGAAATTTATGAGAAGATATGTAAAGTTGTCAGAAAGGCACATCGCTAGTGACAGCCTGATATTCCTTGTATTTAGCACCGTACCATCCCATAATTTACTAGCGAGCGAGGAAACATTCTAATTCATGAAAGTCCTGGGTAAAACATACCTAAATATAGACCACCCAAAAGATGGTAATGTTCTGTCAATCTACTAGGAAACAAACAGTACCACCAACCAGAGACTTGGAGAGAAGAGGGTAAGCCCCAAACCACTGATGAAAGGGGCACCACAGACGACCTGGCACCCGAGGCTTGCGACAAGCACAAATCTTAATATCAATGGTTTAGCAGTATTATTTTGTACTATTATTAAATTACTTTATGTTTGGAGCTGTTATTTGGTCACTATATGGCAGTATTACTTTAGCAATGTATGGTGGTATTATTTGAGCATTGTATGGTGGTATTATTTGAGCTCTGTATGGAGGTATTATTTGAGCACTATATGGCAGTATTATTTGGTCACTATATGGTGGTATTATTTGAGCACTGTATGGTGGTATTATTTGGGCACTGTATGATGGTATTATTTGAGCACTGTATGTTGGTATTACTTGGTCAGTATATGGTGGTGTTATTTGAGCACTGTATGGTGGTGTTATTTGGGCACTGTATGGTGGTGTTATTTGAGCACTGCATGGCGGTATTACTTAGTTAATATATGGGGGTGTTACTTGGTCACTGTATGGTGGTATTATTTGAGCACTGTATGGTGGTATTATTTGAGTACTGTATGGTGGTATTATTTGAGCACTGTATGGTGGTATTATTTGAGCACTGTATGGTGGTATTATTTGAGCACTGTATGGTGGTGATATTTGAGCACTGTATGATGGTATTATTTAAGCACTGTATGGCGGTATTATTTGAGCTCTGTATGACGGTATTATTTGAGCACTGTATGGCGGTATTATTTGAGCTCTGTATGGTGGTATTATTTGAGCACTGTATGGTGGTATTATTTGAGCTCTGTATGGTGGTATTATTTGAGCTCTGTATGGTGGTATTCTTTGGTCACTATATGGTGGTATTATTTGAGCACTGTACGGTGGTATTATTTTGTCACTATATGGTGGTACTATTTGAGCACTGTATGGTGGTATTATTTGGTCACTATATAGTGGTATTATTTGAGTACTGTATGGTGGTGTTATTTGAGCACTGTATGGTGGTATTATTTGGGCACTGTATGGTGGTGTTTTTTGAGCTCTGAATTATGGCATTATATGAGCACTGTATGGTGGTTGGTTAGTTTAGGCATTGTGTGGCACTGCTGTTTGGGCACTGTAAAGAATATTTTTTACAGTGTATGGTGGTGGCGGCAGAGTATAGCATTGTTTTTAGGCAAGTGTATGGAAGTGTAATTTGGCTATTCAGCACAACAGAAGGTACTGCACAATGAACCATCTAATGTAAGATCAGACCTGCTTGTGATGGTTGGTGTCCTTAGTCCTCCTTGCCAAATGCCACAGTGTGCAATTGGTTGTCTTGAAAAAAAAAATACTTTCATACACCTTATCAGGAAATTATCAGGAAATTGATGTGTTAATAGAGGGGGGGGGGGGTCCTCTGTTTAGGATCTTCATGTATTTGCCAGAGTGAAGAGCAGTTATAAGGAGAGTCTCTCGATCTGGAGGAACTGTCCTGTCCTGCATAAAACAGACAATTCATTGATGTGAATGGACACTGTGTAATGCTTAGTTTCCCCTGTGTTGGCGCTGCAGGAAAATGGAACATTTACTGCCAGGTTTCGCCACAGATTATAGATGATCGCTTGGGGTCACAGCACAGTTAAATTTTGCCATCTGTTTATTGTTGAGGGACCCTTTTCAGAAGTAGGGATTGTCCAAAGTGGACAACCTCTTTAAGAATTCAACAACCCCTTTAGTGCTGCCAGTCCATGGATATAAGTAGATTATGAACAAGTGTTTCCCCAATGTAATTACAACCTCTAGCAGTGAATGGAAGCTTGGAACACTTATGGGATTTGTGAGTAATTTCCAGTCCCTTTATTTTGGGTTCCACCATGTCGTACATTTACTGTATGTCATATCTGCCACCATATAAATGCAAAAATGAATCGGCATTATAGACAATCATTTTTAGTTTAATGTTGCTCCATCTCCTAAAATACATAAAATGAAAAAAGACATAAGTCCATCCAGTTCAGCCTATTTCCCTGCAATGTTGATCCAAGAAAAGGCAAAACCCCCCATGAGGCAGAAGCTAATTCTCCTCATCGTAAAGAAAAAAATACTTCCCGACTCCAATTTGGCAATCAGAATGGATCAACGACCCATCTCTAGAAAACTAGTACATATAACTTGTAATAAAATGACTAATGGATCCAGATAGGTCCATAACATTATCACCAGTGGTGTAAACCAGACTTACCTAAAACTGTCACCATGGCTTTGGCTGTCCTGACCGGCATGGTGAAAATGGAGCAGGTGTACTCGCCCTCGTCAGATAGGGTCACGTTGCTAATACTGATGGACAGTTCATTCTTAGTAGACTTGACCAGTTGGATTCTGTTATCTCTGAGAGCTGTGTGGGCAAGACAAGTCATAAGAAAAATACACGTATTCCCGTAAAAAAATGTAGACTAGACTAGATAGACCCGTATATCAAAACCTACAACCCAACGAGAAGACCCAGCTCATCCTTACCCAGTATATGCAGTCTATACCCAATGCCCAATGATGCACATCTACAAGGAATTGTCCAGTCTTATGCAAGTTTATGCAACTTTTTTATATACTTAGGGGGGAATGTGTTCAGACTTGTGTTTCATACTCCAGTCCTAATAGGAAAAAATCTGGAGTAGGATGCGATAAATTTATTAAAAGGCTCACGCCAAGGGCTGGCGTAGATTTCCACCAGTTTCCGGCGTAAATGATAGTAAATGTGTCGGGCCGGGTGTGGCCTTTTAAGGGCGGCAAGGGAATCAGAAACGGCTGTTTGTGATGTTTCTATGCCAGAAAACTTGCTGTTAGTGTATGGAAACTAAACTCCAAGCTGAGAGTTCTTACACTGATACATTGTAGCAACTTAACCTCTCAGGTTGGGTTTTAAGTAGGGTAATTAATCAAAACAAAACCGAAATCGAAATTCAGCACAGATATCTGCCATCAACTTGCGCATTTCGTTTTTTCGGTTCGGTTATGTCTCGGTTTTAACTGTATCTGCATCCTCAGGACAGTTTGACCCATTGGTGGAGCAGGGAGCCGTCATCTCCCTGCTCCACTATTCACTATGTAATGAAAGTCGTGAACGGCCTGGTGCAGACAGGCGTGATGAAGTGATGTAAATGTGCCTGTCTGCCGAGAGCCACACAGAGCACAGACCAGAGGACACCTGCCGAGGGATCTCCTCCAATAGTCGTGGGACTAAGGCTAGGTGAGCATTTAATTTATTATTTTTATTAGGCACTTTAGGGCCATTATACTGTGTGAAGGGGCAGCAATGGGGGGCATTATACAGTTTGGGGCAGTTATCAGGGTATTATACTGTGTGGGGGCAGCTATAGGGGCATTATACTGTGTGGGGGCAGCTATAGGGGCATTATACTGTGTGGGGGCACTATGGGGCATTATACTGTGTGGGGAGGCACTATGGGGCATTATACTGTGTGGGGCATCTATGGGGGCATAATACTGTGTGGGGGTAGCTATAGGGGCATTATACTGTGTAGGTGGGCTCTATAGGGCATGATACTGTGTGGGGAGGCACTATGGGGCATTATACTGTGGGGTCACTATACTGTGTATGGCCAGCTAATGTGGCATTATACTGTGTGGGGGCAGTGTCTGGGGGTACATTATATACAGTAGTTTACAAGGCTCAGGGGAATATATATTAATTCAATAGCATGGCATGCAAATAGGGGCGTGGTATATAAAAAGGGGTGTGGTCTAAACAATCGTTCATTAATCGTAATCGAGGTTACATATTTAATTATTCGTGATTTTGATGTAGATCATAATCGCCCAGCCCTAGTTTTAAGCCTCTGAATGTAAACAAGAATATTTCCATTCACCAATGCCTTCATCTCCACCCATGCAAAAATCTGGTAATCTGACCCCACATAAATAGCACACACGGCAGGGGGTTCACTTACCTCTCTTCTCCCCAAAGTACAGAGTCTGCTGAGCTGGGTTGGACCACTGGAGGGAAGATTCTTCATGGTCCTCCACTGTGCAGGTGAGGATCATTCTGCCCCCTGTGGCAACCAAAACGTCTGATGTGACTGGTTGGCTGGCTGTGGAGATACAAGGCAAAACTTATGTTAGCTCTTTCATAAATGCAGCAACGGCAAGAGACAAATCTTAAATTGACCCCCATACATGTATTAGAGGGGCTGTCTGGTTTCGAAAACCCATTGCCAAATATCATATTAGAAAATTCTGAGTAAATCGAGGGGGGTCCTCATTCAGGATCCTCAGTGAAAAGTGGTTGCAAAGAGCGTCTCTCAATCTGGAGGACCTGACATGTCCATGCATTACATGAACAGTCCATAGACTTCAATGAGAAATGTGCAATGCTTTGCTTCACCTGCGGGGGCACTGTAGGATAATTGAACACTTATTTCCAGTTTCCCCTACAGATTACAGCTGATTACGGATTACCCAGTTAAATACTGATGGACCTGTTAACCAAAAAGGAAATATTCAAGGTGGGAAACCCCTTGAAGCAGAAGACTTGCCCAAATGTCTAGTATAGTTCTATGTCATTCACAGTTCCCATAGCTTTAGTACATGGTACGTATACTAAGGGAGCTACCTGGTCCCTAATAGAGATGAGCAAATTTTTCAAAATTTTTCTGTTGAAATGGCCGTCCTTTTCGGTGCTAAAAATTTGGTGCAAATCGAAAGCATGTAATGTGAAAATGACAGCAACGTATAAGGGTAGAGGAAGGATAACCACAGTGTAATTCGGGAAGGCTGCCCACAAGTCATTATGCTGTAAAATGGAGGCCTGCGCTCCCCGACTGAACTACGAACCACAAAAGTTTCGAAATTTGCCAAACTCGAAGCTTTTGAAAAATTCAGACCAAATTTGATTTCTGTAGACGCAATTTGCTCATCTCTAGTCCCTAAACATCAGGAAAATCTCTCCAGCTGTTTTTACTTAAATGAGTCTGTTGTCACGTAAATAAGTCTGAGCTGCAATACCAGACTGAGCCTATGTATAAGAGGGGCACTGTTTCTGGAAAAAATCAGATCCCTTTTTTCTCATTTTGAGATTATTCTCATTCCCATATTTGAAGCCAGAATTGACAATAAAAGGTTAAACATGACATTTATTTTTAGTAACCCTACTATGTGACAATGGCAAGAGTCCAGTATAACTACAATAGGCGAATGTCATGCCAACATGTCCGGGCATTGGAAATAGATTTATTTTATAAGGTCTGTAACATACGGGATTAGGGCTCTATTCACATCTGGGACTTGGCTTCCATGTATGACAGGAGCCATGGCACAACGCTAGATCCGGCGCATGACAGTTACCACCTGCGCCTGACAGACCCCTTTGACTTATGATGGGGTCTGTTGGATTCCGTCATGGCGTTCATTGTCTTGACGGGAAAAAAACCGCTGCATGCATTTACGATGGAGCCTTCAATGCAAGTGTGAATAGTGCCTGACAATCATTCTTATAGGTCTACATTTTTGGCCACTTTAAGGAATATTTAGGGAGCTGCCTAAGAAACTATTATTAAGGGGGTTGTCCAGAAGTAGAAATGTATTATCCATACACAGTATACGCGATAAATGTCTGATTGTGGGGGCCCCACCGCTGGAAGGAGGACATTGATAACTAGAAGGAGGAGCTTGATAACTAGAAGGAGGAGCTTGATCACTAGAAGGAGGAGCTTGATAACTAGAAGGAGGAGCTTGATAACTAGAAGTGGGAGCTTGATAACTAGGAGGAGCTTGATAACTCAAAGGAGGAGCTTGATAACTAGAAGGAGGAGCTTGATAACTAGAAAGGGGAGCCTGATCACTAGAAGGAGGAGCTTGATAACTAGAAGTAGGAGCTTGAATGAAGCGGCGGTTGAGCATCCGCTCTATTCCATGTTTATGGGGCAGGCAGGAGCGGCCGAACACTGTACTCAATCAGTACCATAGCCTTTGAAGGGAGCGACACTGCTCATGCTCGGCCACCGCTCCATTAGAAGTTCTCTTCACTGATATGGTAAAGTGAGGTAGAATGGGAGGCTCGGGACCCCCATTCTAGTGATCGTGGGGGGTCCCAGCAATCAGACATTTATCATACTGTGGATAGGTAATAAATATCTATCTTGGCCCAACCTCCTTAATGTAATTGTTCCCTCTATCTGTGCCTGCCCTAAGAGACTGCTGTTTATGGTAGCCTGTCAATGGTCTCCGGGGCGGGATTCTTTCTCTGTGAATCCTTGTGCCATGTACTGTCCCTTCAGGACATGCACTAGGAATAATAGTGTATCAGTTTTACCTGGAGTGTTCCTTTAATATAAACATTTTAAAAAATATAAAAAATAAAATAAAAAATAAAATAACACATTATAA
This sequence comes from Rhinoderma darwinii, assembly GCF_050947455.1. Lineage (NCBI taxonomy): Eukaryota > Metazoa > Chordata > Amphibia > Anura > Rhinodermatidae > Rhinoderma > Rhinoderma darwinii. The sequence continues at coordinate 10,998,057 of NC_134698.1, read as the reverse complement.
TCCAAAGTTTAGCAAACTCAAAAGTAGAAACAACAATAATAAAACTTTTATAAATTGTCGGAGTCTTAACTCGTTCCTGAACGCCCAGGGTATTTATACGGCGGGCGGGTGGTCCCGGTCCTTAAAACCCACGCCATAGGCGCGGTCTCTAGTTCGCTTAATGTCGGGTGCCCAGCAGACAGAGAAATAAAAAATTAAGTCCTCCAAAGGACTTTTCTGACCTTTGAGGGGCAAGCTATAATAATAAAAAGATCATGTAAAAATAAACTAAATAATAAATACACATAAAATACCCACCCAAAAAAAAAACACATCCCCCCCCCGCCAATCATTGTGGTAACGCTAGCCCTGACCCAATCACCCTAAAGTTGACATGTAATATATCAAAAATGACGGTTGAAAATGCCGAAAATCACAAATAAAAAGTCTATTTTAGGGAAATACTTTATTAATACCAGACAAAATTTAACTGAACAGTAAAGTTTTTGTAATTTTTGTTACTATTATCTTCAAACTATAAGCCTAAAGACTCTAAAATGATTTTAAAAAAAACCACAGAAAAAAATCACGTCACAACAAATAAAAAAGTTATAGCAGTTTAACGAACGTCTGCTAAACTGTGTCTGGTCCTGAAGGCTCAAAATAGCCGGGTCCTGAAACGGTTAAAATAATTTTGTTAACAGAAAATACACAGAATGATCTTTTGTGCCACAAAATACACTTTTGTGATACAAAACATCATTTTGTGACATAAATTACTATTTTGTGGCACAAAATAGATTTATGTTACAAAAATGTTGTATATAATATTTTTCTATCATGTTGTGATACAAAATTGTTTCCGTTTTTGTCTTTTGTGTTTACAAAATACGTTTTGTGCTACAAAATGTACTATGTACAAATGCCAACCCCTGGTCCCAAACTGTGCCACTAAAATGGGATCTTTAAGGAGACAGTACACAAGTTTCTATCTTTCTTGAAGCCCCCAAAAATTTTTTGGGACCCACGTGTTTCTTTTTTGGGCTTTATTTGCTGTATCGGTTATTAAAAACCACCGGAGGCTGGAAAAGAAAAGAACAGTAGGGGTTAAATCTTCACAATTTATAGGTTATTACGCAGCAGCTATTTTTTGGGTGTATTTGTGGTCTAGTGTGTGTATCACCCAGCGTAAGGGTCACAGAACTGAGGGAGTGATTATTATTAACCACAGAACGGCGCACCGGAAACCTGGCGATGAGACGCTGAAATGTAATAAAAAGCTGATTATTACGAGCTAAAGTGTGAGATATGGAAAAAGACCCCGTGACCCAAAGCCCCCCGCAAATGGACCCTTTACGCTAATGGAGAGCCATTATCAGGAGGAAGACGGGCTCTTAAGTGTGCCACCGCTTTAACCCCACCGATAAATGTGCTGGAGAAGAACAGTACGGAAATTCCAGCACGTTCCACAACTCCCAGTCAGTATATAAGACTCCACAATCACTGTAATCACTGCTATTGTGATTATTACACAGCGCCACGTGCCGCCCTGACACTGACCCACACTCCACGTAACATCACCGGGTATACAACATTGATCTATCTATCTATCTATCTATCTATCTAATCTGCCAGGCACAGCTTCTGTGTCAACGCCCATAGGTAATCAGCCTGCACCTGCTTCTATGTCTGTGAGACTGACTCCATCTTCCACCACCCAGGATGGCAGGCTTAGGAGTGGGAGAGCCTATCACAGCCTGGCCAGACGGAGCTAGCTCCCGCCCTCTGTCTATTTATACCTGCCTTTCCTGTTCCTCCTTTGCTTGTGATTCTTCTCTGTTGGTTTCCTGGCCCTGCTGCAGCTTCTTGAACTATTTGTCCCTGCTCCATATTGACCCCGGTTTACTGACTACTCTCCTGCTCTGCGTTTGGTACCTCGTACACTCCTGGTTTGACTCGGCTCATTCACTACTCTTGTTGCTCACGGTGTTGCCGTGGGCAACAGCCCCATTTCCCAGCTTCTGTGTTCCCTTGTCTGTTTGTCTGTTGTGCACTTATTGAGCGTAGGGACCGTCGCCCAGTTGTACGCCGTCGCCTAGGGCGGGTCGTTGCAAGTAGGCAGGGACTTAGTGGCGGGTAGATTAGGGCTCACTTGTCTGTTTCCCTACCCCCGTCCACTACACTATCTATCTCATATCTATCTATCTATCTATCTATCTATCTATCTATCTATCTATCGATCGATCGGTCTGTCTGTCTGTCTATCTATCTCATATCTATCTATCTATCTATCTATCTATCTATCTATCTATCTATCTATCTATCTATCTATCTATCTATCTATCTATCTATCTATCTATCTATCTATCTATCTGTAAAGGATCTGCCAGGCACAACTTCTGTGTCAACGCCCATAGGTAATCAGTCTTCACCTGAGCCTATGTCTCTGACACTGACTCCATCTTCCACCACTCAGGCTGGCAGGCTTAGGAGTGGGAGAACCTATCGCAGCCTGGCCAGACGGAGCTAGCTCCCGCCCTCTGTCTATTTATACCTGCCTTTCCTGTTCCTCCTTTGCTTGTGATTCTTCTCGTGTGGTTTCCTGGCCCTGCTGCAGCTCCTAGCTATTTGACCTTGCTTCATACTGACCCCGGCTTACTGACTACTCTCCTGCTCTGCGTTTGGCACCTCGTACACTCCTGATTTGACTCGGCTCGTTCACCTCTCTTGTTGCTCACGGTGTTGTCGTGGCAACTGCCCCATTTCCCTTTGCTCGTGTCCCCTTGTCTGTTTGTCTGTCGTGCACCTACTGAGCGTAGGGACCGTCGCCCAGTTGTACCCCGTCGCCTAGGGTGGGTCGTTGCAAGTAGGCAGGGACTGAGTGGTGGGTAGATTAGGGCTCACTGTCTGTTTCCCTACCCCCCTGTCACTACACTATCTCCTATCTATCTATCTATCTATCTATCTATCTATCTATCTATCTATCTATCTATCTATCTATCTATCTATCTATCTATCTATCTATCTATCTATCTATCTATCTATCTATCTATCTATCTATCTATCCTGTTATTATCCAGCAGTGCATCTTCTCACTATCCTGATGTCAGATGTAGATGAGGTTTAATTGGATTCCATAAATTGATTTCCAGTTAAATAATGTGTAATATACAGAGAAATAACTTTTGAGCCCCACTTACCATGTGTCATTAATAATATTGGTGTATTTCTATGGGCCTGCGTGTGGCAGCTACTTCTGCACCCCTTATAGCTGCACCCCTGGTAATATATATATATATACATAAAAAGATTGGAAAACAAGATTCATTCATGACAAGGTCGGGGGAGGGTTTGTCAATAACGTGTGACTCCGTCATATATAGCAGGGGACGTGAGAAGATTTGTCGCTATTCTTAGTCGCTGGAGTGAATTAACATCTTACAAGGAAGGCTGGTGTGGATCAGGGCAGAGAGCGGATGTTGATGACTCTACGTCTATAGTCTGCCCTTTCCTAGAGTCACCTGTCTAAAATGAGTCATAAAGCAGTTGTCCTTTTACGTGTGCACTGCTGCAAAACACTCTTTAATCCAAGTGATCATCCTGATCTTCCAGGTTCATGGACAGAATGCCAGAGTGAAAGTGAAGACTGACACTCAGGCAATCGGAAAGGTTGAAAACAACTGCTATAAACAGTCATTAGTGGCCGTGATCATGATCGGAAGGAGAGACTTCACACACCTCAGGACCTCATGTTTCATTTTTTTGGTTAATTATTGTTATTTTTTAGAAAAACAATCCTTAAAGGGGTTGTCAAACACCCAAACAGTAGACTCATCTATTATCCAGAGTGGAGAGCAACTACAAAGAGTGTCCTTATCTTTGGAGGACCCGGCACGTTCGTGCATTACATGTACAGCCCATTGATTTTATGGGATATCTGTAATACTTCATTTTGCCTGCGGGTGCGCTGCAGGGAAATCGAACACTTGCTACCAGGTTTTCCCACAGATTACAGCTGATTGATCCTAGATGTGATCAGCTTATTATCAGGGGACCATTCTAACAAAAATGGATTGTCTCAAGTGGATAACCCCTTTAAGGAAATTATATATATATACACACACACACACACACATACATATACATATATATATATATATATATATATATATATATATATATACATATATATATACACGGGGCTCCGTAGTGTGTCTGATATACAGCAGCATAAATCTCTCCTGATATTTTGCTACAATGCATCAGTGCAGATAAGTATATCCTGGCTATTTTAGCTCACAAAGGATTGTCTAGACTGAATACAATTGTGGCAAACCCTCAGAAACTAGGTATTTATGAGTTTTCAGCCTTCAGGATGTAAAAAAAAAAAAAAAGAATTTTCCATTCACTGACAGCAAGAAAATGTGAAAATGGTGAGCACTTAGAAATAATATACAAGTATATTAGAAAGAAGCGGAACTTTTCATTATACAGTGATTAAATCTACATTCTGTGAAAAAGGTGGAGGGAAGGCGTCACCCCAAAATTATACTTACCCGGTCCCCTCCAAGATCCAGCGCACAGAGAGTTATCCTCGGGCCAATTTTCTGGGGCCCCTCTCCATTTCTAGTGGAGAACAGATACTGACGCTAATGTGAATTGGAGCTGTGAAAGTGGATACTCAGTGCCACATTTACCATGGAAAACATATAGAATACGTGGACGGTTATGTGGACGATTATGTGGACAAAACAAGAACCAAATATGAATCCTATGTAACATATTCCTGTAGAATAGTAATGGAAACATCGTCAGCGCTCGTGTCATGTGGGGTGAATGGGGAGGACACAGGATACAATGGATTTGCCATCTCTGACCTTTTGTCTCCCTTCATCTTCCTCAGTAAATTATGGGATGTTCACATTGGTAGAACCGTAGTCGCTTAGTGTGTAATTACGAGCGTCCAATCAGGAGCCTGCACCTACATTTTTTATTGGACTCTTACTAAAGATATACAGATGTAGCAGAGCCGAGTTTGTACTGAAGCAGTTGAGATTGTACAGATGTAGCAGAGCTTAGTTTAGGTTTTACAGATGCAGCTGAACTGAGATTTGTGCAGATGTAGCAGAGCTGAGGTTGTGCATACATAGTAGTGCTTAGATTCTACAGATAGTAGAGATGTAGTTGAGCTGTGAATCTGTGCACAGATTTGGCTAAACTGAGGCTCAACCGATATAGCTGATCTGAGATTGTACAGATGTAGCAGAGCTCAGCTGACGTTCTACAGAGGAAGGTGAGCTGAGGTTGCACAGCTGTTGCAGCTGTACAGAAGCCGCTGAGGTTGTACAGATGTAGCAGAGCTGAGATTGTATAGCTAAAGTAGAGCTGAGGTTGTACTTATGTAGCAGTGCTGAGATTGCACAGATGTAGTTAAGCTGTGGTTCTGTACACAGATGTAGCTAAATTGAGGTTTAACCGATTTAGCCGGTTGAAATTGTACAGATTTACCTGAACTGAGGCAGTACAGATGTAGCTGATCTGAGATTGTATAGCTGCAGTAGAGCTGAGGTTGTACAGATGTAGCAGGGCTGAGATTGTATAGCTGCAGTAGAGCTGAGGTTGTACAGATGTAGCAGAGCTGAGATTGTATAGCTGCAGTAGAGCTGAGGTTGTACAGATGTAGCAGAGCTGAGATTGTATAGCTGCAGTAGAGCTGAGGTTGTACAGATGTAGCAGAGCTGAGATTGTATAGCTGCAGTAGAGCTGAGGTTGTACAGATGTAGCAGAGCTGAGATTGTATAGCTGCAGTAGAGCTGAGGTTGTACAGATGTAGCAGAGCTGAGATTGTATAGCTGCAGTAGAGCTGAGGTTGTACAGATGTAGCACAGATCTGGTTGTACAGATACAGCTGAGGTTATACAGATGTAGCTGAGTTAAGGTTGTTCAGAGGCAGCAGTGCTGAGGTTGTATAGTGTTGAGTCTTACTGGACTTCTTTCTTTTAATGGGTAATATTATTATAGCAGACTGTAGACAGATTTATGTCCAGTGTAGCAGAGCTGTATATGTACAGATGAAGCAGGACTGAGATTGTACAATTGTACCAGTGATGCAGATGAGCAAATGTAGCTGAGCTGAGATTGTACAGATGTAGTAATACTGAGGTTGTACAGAAGTAGCTGGGATTGTACAGATGTAGCAGAGTTTGTACAGCTGTTTTAGAGCTAGCTGTGCAGAAGTAGCTGAGCTTAGGTTGTACAGATGTAGCAGAGGTCGTACACATGTAATTTATCTGTGGTTGTAGAGATGTAGCTGGGATTGTACAGATGTAGCAGAGCTCAGCTGAGGTTTTACAGTGGAAGGTGAGCGGAGGTTGCACAACTGTTTTAGAACTAGCTGTACAGAAGTAGCCGAGATTGTACAGATGTAGCAGAGCTGATATTGTATAACTGTAGTAGACCAGAGGTTGTACATATGTAGCAGTGCTCAGATTTCACAGATTCTATCGATGTCATTGAGCGGCGAATCTGTACACAGATGTAGCTAAACTAAACATTAACAGATATAGTCGTACTGAGATTGCACAGATTTACCTGAACTGAGGTGGCACAGATAGAGAAGGTTGTATAGTTGTAGCAGATCTGAATTTGTCATTCGGCACAACTCATTGTGATAGGAAGTAAGAGTTACTGCGTTATCACACCTCAAGTACTTCTATACCCACATGTAAGGGTTACAGACGCTGATCGCGACCGCTTTTCATTTATAATCCCGATAATGCAGGTAATCTGTGTTTCACCCCATAAAGTGAGACATAAAGGAAAGGTCTGGATCTTCTTCATCTCCCCAGACACAACACGTCAGATGCTGAATCCAAACAGAATCATTTTTCTTCATTTTCTTACCGGGCGTTTCTGGCCCTTAATTTCGGTCTCCCTTTAACCGGCGATATTAATAACATAACACACCGAAGTAGACGTGTGAGATTGATGACATAGTGTGGTCGCTGAGGTAGCTTTACCATGGACTAAGCGTGACTAATAGTCCGTCATCTCGCCATGAATCTAATTAATCTACCGAAATATTTATACTGTTTAGCGGGTTTTCAGGGTGGCAATGCCGGATTAACACCTGCACTACCAGACAATTTTTATATTAGGGTTATAAAATAAATTCATATATAGTGTCCTGGAGATAGTTGGATATTTCAATTGCAATAGGGAGTCCTGAGCTTTGTGGTTTACGAATAGAATTCCAGAACAGCAGTAAAGACTGACACTTAAACAGGCAGTACAGTAAAAGAACGGGACAAGTGGGGATAATGTAACCTCCTGTGAAAATGGGAATCAGATTAACCCCTTCCCGACATCTATATCGGCAGAGGTCGGGTGGGGGGTGCATGAAGCGGGCTCCCGGGCTGAACGTGCTCCATAGAACGAGCGTATCGGCATAAAGTTAACACGAAGTTTTTGAAACGAAACCCAAAAAACAATGGAGGAATCACGGTTTTTTTTTCATTCCCCCCCCCCCCACATAGAATTTTTTTTTCCTTTCCCAGTGCATTAAATGGTACAATAAATGGCGCGGCGAAAAACGTCGACGCGTCCCGCAAAAAAACAAGTCCACAGGCGGCTATATCGACGGAAAAATAAAAAAGTTATGGGGAGGAAAGAGCGAAAAGGAAAATCCGAAAAATGGCTGCGGAGGGAAAGAGTTAATACGCTATTCGGGGTTTTTGGAAAGCTGGGTCACGACTTTTATGGCTATGTAATGACAGCTCAGAATACTTGCCAATAATCCCTATTTTTCTAGGGGACTGTTCCACAAACTGGACCAGGGTTTATGTTCTTTTGCATTAAAATGAGAGTTCTGGATAATTTTGGGGACTTTTCTCTATTGAAGGGGGCGGGGCTTAACATGTCCTATAATTTGGTCTTTGTATATCGGTAAGTATGAGCTTAGTGGTTATCACTCAACATCTGTTACTCGAGGAGATTAAAAAAAAACGGCTGAATAGAATATAACAGGTGACTCAGGTCACATGTCTAACTTTAAGGGCAGTTCCACACATCCGACATTTATACATCGCTCTGATCGGCATTTATTTCTACACAATGCTCTATGGTTTATTTCGAAAGTTTCACTCACTAAATACACTTTTTAAGATCACAAAATATGGGACCAAGATGCTTTGCAGCAAAACTCTGCATTCAAAAGTCCAGGCTCCGCCCCCTCCACTGCTCTGTGAGGAACAGGAAGTGAGAAATGGTCAACATCATGCTGAGAGCAGAGACAGTTCATTACAAGCCCCACCCCCTAGAGTAGGGGGCGGGGGAAGCGCTCATGCTGCTGATTGTAGGGTATGACATTTACATAATAACAGGGGGGTCAGATGGTACAATGGTGCAGCTGTCGGTATAATTTCCCCCTCCACTATGGAGATCAGCGGCACATGAAGCGATCTGTCTGTAGGCGATGGATAGCTGCGAGTAGCTGAAAATGACAAGGTGGCTGCCGCTCCGCCAAATGTGTTTATGTCATTCTGCAATGTACTTTACTGTTATTTGTTTTAAATGAACACTAATTAGCACAAATATAGACACAGCGGGCACAGCGCCAGTTACCCATCCTGCCATCCATATACTGTGAATGTCAAAGGAAGGCCGAGAAATATCAGCGACTGCAGGGAGCTGGAACATTGCTCATATCTTCTATCTATCTATCTATCTATCTATCTATCTATCTATCTATCTATCTATCTATCTATCTATCTATCTATCTATCTATCTATCTATCTATCTATCTATCTATCTATCTATCTATCTATCTATCTATCTATCTATCTCATATCTATCTATCTATCTATCTCATATCTATCTATCTATCTCATATCTATCTATCTATCTATCTCATATCTATCTATCTATCTATCTATCTATCTATCTATCTATCTATCTATCTATCTATCTATCTATCTATCTATCTATCTATCTATCTATCTATCTATCTATCTATCTATCTATCTATCTCATATCTATCTATCTATCTATCTATCTATCTATCTATCTATCTATCTATCTATCTATCTATCTATCTATCTATCTATCTATCTATCTATCTATCTATCTATCTATCTATCTATCTCATATCTATCTATCTATCTATCTATCTCATATCTATCTATCTATCTATCTATCTATCTCATATCTATCTATCTATCTCATATCTATCTATCTATCTATCTATCTATCTATCTATCTATCTATCTATCTATCTATCTATCTATCTATCTATCTATCTATCTATCTATCTATCTATCTATCTATCTATCTATCTATCTATCTATCTCATATCTATCTATCTATCTATCTCATATCTATCTATCTCATATCTATCTATCTATCTATCTATCTATCTATCTATCTATCTATCTATCTATCTATCTATCTATCTATCTATCTATCTATCTATCTATCTATCTATCTCATATCTATCTATCTCATATCTATCTATCTATCTATCTATCTATCTATCTATCTATCTATCTATCTATCTATCTATCTATCTATCTATCTATCTATCTATCTATCTATCTATCTATCTCTCATATCTATCTATCTCTCATATCTATCTATCTCATATCTATCTATCTATCTATCTATCTATCTATCTATCTATCTATCTATCTATCTATCTATCTATCTATCTATCTATCTATCTCATATCTATCTATCTCATATCTATCTATCTATCTATCTATCTATCTCATATCTATCTATCTATCTATCTATCTATCTATCTATCTATCTATCTATCTATCTATCTATCTATCTATCTATCTATCTATCTATCTATCTATCTATCTATCTCATATCTATCTATCTATCTATCTATCTATCTATCTATCTATCTATCTATCTATCTATCTATCTATCTATCTATCTATCTCATATCTATCTATCTCATATCTATCTATCTATCTATCTATCTCTCATATCTATCTATCTCATATCTATCTATCTATCTATCTATCTATCTATCTATCTATCTATCTATCTATCTATCTATCTATCTATCTATCTATCTATCTATCTATCTATCTATCTATCTATCTATCTCATATCTATCTATCTATCTATCTATCTCATATCTATCTATCTATCTATCTATCTATCTATCTATCTATCTATCTATCTATCTATCTATCTATCTATCTATCTATCTATCTATCTATCTATCTCATATCTATCTATCTCATATCTATCTATCTATCTATCTCTCATATCTATCTATCTCTCATATCTATCTATCTCATATCTATCTATCTATCTATCTATCTATCTATCTATCTATCTATCTATCTATCTATCTATCTATCTATCTATCTATCTATCTATTTATCTCATATCTATCTATCTATTTATCTATTTATCTCATATCTATCTATCTATCTATCTATCTATCTATCTATCTATCTATCTATCTATCTATCTATCTATCTATCTATCTATCTATCTATCTCATATCTATCTATCTATCTATCTATCTATCTATCTATCTATCTATCTATCTATCTATCTATCTATCTATCTATCTATCTATCTATCTATCTATCTATCTATCTATCTATCTCATTTATTTTCTAATGTCCAGGTAGATGCTGCTATCAAAAACGGTGATCATTTGCAATAGTCAGTCACTTGCAGTACCACTTTTGTCCACTTTGCCTGCAACAAATCCTTTCCATAGACATTAATGAAACAGCGCCACCATCAACCATGTACCCTAGGTGTTTTGGGGGCATAACATGTGAGCTATTACCCCTTTAAGAGCTTGTCTAGACCTGATAAACATGTAGTAACAGTCATGGTTGGACAGCGTTTACTTTCCTAGTCCTTCATCAGACATTTGCACATTCACATTACCCTCCTGTGTGTATTGAGGCGTTTCCTCCAGATATGTTGATGTATAATCCCATGTTTGTAGCATTTGATAGATATTATACAACGCGCAGCCCTGTTATTAATCTTACGCCAGGGTTATTATCACATAATAACAGTCTCACTTAAGATCTAGCATTATACTGGATAATCTCTCAAGCTCCTGGCATGGGGCTGCTGGGTAATCACCATGTAAAATATGTCAATAATTCATTACCATGGCGGCTGGAAAACCACATACAGAACAGCACAACACGAAAGCCATCATCAAAATACAGCCCCGAAATGTTGGGTAAAAATTAAGTAAAACTGAAAATTGCTATCTATCTATCTAATCTAATCTATCTATCTATCTATCTATCTATCTATCTATCTATCTATCTATCTATCTATCTATCTATCTATCTATCTATCTATCTATCTATCTATCTATCTATCTATCTATCTAATCTATCTATCTATCTATCTATCTATCTATCTATCTATCTATCTATCTATCTATCTATCTATCTATCTATCTATTCATCTATCTATCTATCTATCTATCTATCTATCTATCTATCTATCTATCTATCTATCTATCTATCTATCTATCTATCTATCTATCTATCTATCATCTATCTATCTATCTATCTATCTATCTATCTATCTATCTATCTATCTATCTATCTATCTATCTATCTATCTATCTATCTCATATCTATCTCATATCTATCTATCTATCTATCTATCTATCTATCTATCTATCTATCTATCTATCTATCTATCTATCTATCTATCTATCTATCTATCTATCTATCTATCTATCTATCTATCTATCTATCATCTATCTAGCTCTTTCTGAGCTTGGTGGTTTAAGTGGCTTGTGAACTAAGTGGAGTTCTAAAACCGGATTGTGTTGCTGTATTTCTGTGTTTGTGAATCTGTTTTGATTGCTAGCAAATAGAAGATAGCAAAAACTCACACAATTTAAAAAAAAAAAATTTGTCAATTTTTTTTTTTTCCCTTGCAGATTCGTTCCAGCTGAACAGCTGACGAGGGGGAAGGGGTTAACTGGACACAGGTGGTATAAATTAGTCAGCAGACCTCATTTTGAGCTTGCTCTTTCTGAGCTTGGTGGTTTAAGTGGCTTGTGAACTAAGTGGAGTTCTAAAACCGGAGTTCGAAAAGAGGAGTTGAAGCCCCAGTAAGTACTCTTCTTTTTCTTTGACAATTGTTCGCTGTTTTGGTGTAACTTGGATAATGGATAGCAAGATTGGAGGTTTTCTTCAGTGCACAGTTTGCCATATGTATACACGACTGGAGCCGGAGTTCCAGGGTGAATATCTCTGTGGCAGATGTGAGCATGTTGTTCACCTGGAAGCTCGTATTAGAGATCTGGAGGAGCAGAATGCAACACTGAGGAGGATAGACAATTTTGAGCGGAGCTTGCTGCTCACAGAGCATGCAGTTAGTGGGTTAGAACTGGAGGGTGAAGACATGGGTGAGCAGGATCAGGTAAGTAGCTGGGTTAATGTAGTTAGGGGCAGTAGAAAGGGGTCAAAGACAAGGAAGGCCGATCCGGTTTCTGGCATTCCAAGCAAAATTGCCAGGTTGGGTGATGATGCGAGGGTGTCAGTCTCAGAAAAGGCAGCCCTAGTGGATACTGATCTCCCTAACAGCCGGGAGAACAGCCCAGCTAGTAGTCGGCGGGATGGTAATGCAGGCAAGCCAAGACAATTGATAGTTGTAGGGGATTCTATAATCAGGAAGACGGATAGAATAATTTGTCGCCAAGACCGCCTCAACCGAATGGTTTGCTGTCTCCCTGGTGCCAGGGTTCGGCATGTGGTGGAACGGGTGGACAAATTGCTGGGAGGGGCTGGTGATGATCCAGCTGTCGTGGTCCATGTCGGTACCAACGACAGAATAAATGGTAGGTGGAGGAGCCTTAAGAATAATTTTAAAGAACTAGGCTACAAGCTGAAGGGAAGGACCTCCAAGGTTGTATTCTCAGGAATACTGCCTGTGCCATGCGCATCACAGGAAAGACAGCGGGAGCTCAGGGAGTTAAATGCATGGCTGAAGTCTTGGTGTAGAGGAGAAGGATTTGGGTTCCTAGAGCACTGGGCTGACTTTTCATTGGGGTACAAACTGTATTCTGCAGATGATTTGCACCTAAATGGAAGGGGGTCCGCTGTGCTGGGGGAGAGAATTCTAGCTGGGGTGGCGGAGTGTTTAAACTAGGGCTGAGGAGGGAGGTCAATGTAGAAAAAAAAGGGGTAGCCAGGTTAGAGAGGGGTCAGACTATATTGGTGGGGGGAGAAACAGAATGTGGGGAGAGGACTAGACAACAAGATAAGGAGATCCTTTCGTTGCAAAACATCAGTGTAAATAAAAAGGACCGATTAATGTCAAATCACATTTCTGATAATAAAAGTGAAAAACTGACAGGCAAGTTAAAGTGTATGTTCACAAATGCCAGAAGTCTAGCAAGCAAAATGGGGGAGCTGGAGGCCTTGATACTGGAAGAAAATATAGATATAGTTGGTGTTGCTGAAACATGGCTGGACTCTTCACATGACTGGGCTGTAAATCTACAGGGTTTTACACTTTTTCGTAAAGACAGGACAAATAGGAAAGGTGGTGGTGTATGTCTGTATGTGAGAAGTGATATGAAGGCGAGTGTGAAAGAGACAATAGTGGGTGAAGACTGTGAGGAGGTTGAAACCTTGTGGGTGGAACTAGAAAGGGAGGTAAACACTGAAAAAATTACTTTTGGTGTAATCTATAGACCCCCCAATATAACTGAGGAGATGGAAGGTCAGCTATATAAACAGATGGAGCGGGCTGCACAGGCGGGTACTGTAGTGATAATGGGAGATTTTAATTTCCGGGATATTAATTGGTGTCATGGTTCGGCTTCAACTGCAAAGGGGAGACATTTCCTCAACCTGTTGCAGGAAAATTTTATGGGCCAGTTTGTGGAAGACCCGACTAGAGGTGAAGCTCTGTTGGATCTGGTCATTTCTAATAATGCAGATCTTGTTGGGAATGTCAATGTTCGTGAAAACCTCGGTAACAGTGATCATAATATAGTTACATTTTACCTATACTGTAAAAAACAAACGCAGGCTGGGAGGGCAAAAACATTTAATTTTAAGAAAGCCAATTTCCCCAGGATGAGGGCGGCAATTCAGGATATAGACTGGGAAGAACTAATGTCAAATAATGGGACAAATGATAAATGGGAGATTTTCAAATCTACTTTGAGTTATTATAGTGCAAAATGTATTCCTACAGGTAATAAGTATAAACGACTCAAATTAAACCCCACATGGCTTACACCTTCTGTGAAAGGGGCAATACATGACAAAAAAAGGGCATTTAAAAAATACAAATCTGAGGGTACAGCTGTAGCCTTTGTAAAATATAAAGAGCTTAATAAAATCTGTAAAAATGTAATAAAATTAGCAAAAATACAAAATGAAAGGCAGGTGGCCAAGGATAGTAAAACAAATCCTAAAAAATTCTTCAAGCATATAAATGCAAAAAAGCCAAGGTCTGAACATGTAGGACCCTTAGATAATGGCAATGGGGAGTTGATCACAGGGGATCAAGAGAAGGCAGAGTTACTAAATGGGTTCTTTAGCTCTGTATATACAACAGAAGAAAGAGCAGCTGATGTAGCCGGTGCCAGTGCTGTTAATATATCAGTTGATATACTGAATTGGATGAATGTAGATATGGTCCAAGCTAAATTAAATAAAATAAATGTGCACAAGGCCCCGGGACCAGATGGGTTACACCCTAGAATTCTTAAAGAGCTTAGTTCAGTTATTTCTGTCCCCCTTTTCATAATATTCAGAGAATCTCTAGTGACTGGTATAGTGCCAAGGGACTGGCGCAGGGCAAATGTGGTGCCTATTTTCAAAAAGGGCTCTAGGTCTTCCCCGGGTAATTATAGACCAGTAAGCTTAACATCCATCGTGGGGAAAATGTTTGAGGGGCTATTGAGGGACTATATACAGGATTATGTGACAATAAATAGCATTATAAGTGACAGCCAGCACGGTTTTACTAAGGACAGAAGTTGTCAAACTAACCTAATCTGTTTTTATGAAGAGGTGAGCAGAAGTCTAGACAGAGGGGCCGCTGTGGATTTAGTGTTTTTAGACTTTGCAAAGGCATTTGACACTGTCCCCCATAGACGCCTAATGGGTAAATTAAGGACTATAGGTTTAGAAAATATAGTTTGTAATTGGATTGAGAATTGGCTCAAGGACCGTATCCAGAGGGTTGTGGTCAATGATTCCTTCTCTGAATGGTCCCCGGTTATAAGTGGTGTACCCCAGGGTTCAGTGCTGGGACCACTATTATTCAACTTATTTATTAATGATATAGAGGAAGGGATTAATAGCACTATTTCTATTTTTGCAGATGACACCAAGCTATGTAATATAGTTCAGACTATGGAAGATGTTCATGAATTACAGGCAGATTTAAACAAACTAAGTGTTTGGGCGTCCACTTGGCAAATGAAGTTTGAGGGGAATCCCCGTTGCCGACTCTGGCTGTGGATTCCGCTCCAGGAGTAGCTACTGACGTCACTGTCCATATATGGACAGTAACATCAAGGGCTTCCCCGAGCACAGCGCTTAAAATAGCGCTGTGCCCGGGGAGTCCTTGGCGAGCGGAGGAGCTCCCTCTGCTCCTCCGCTATGAACTAATTATGAAGCAGGGAGCTGATGGTCCCCTGCTTCAGAATTAGGTTGACAGCGGGACATACTCCTGGCCGCCCAGGACAGCGGGACATACCTTGTATGGGAACACGGGCCGAAAATGCGGGCAGCTGTCCACTGCCGACAGTGGCTGGCCTTTGTCCATAATCGCGGACCGTGATTACAGGCATGGCCGTGCGAATGAGCCCTTAGGACCCATGTACAGGATCGTAGATTTCATCCATCCGTAAATACTGTCTGTAAATACGGATCTGTAGTCATTTATAGTCAGCCGTAAATCATCCGCATACACGAAACGGTGTCCGTAAATACCGTCCATATTGCATCCGTATTTACGGATTCACAAAAGGAAGTAGAGAACCTGGCATCGCCTAGCAACGCTTCCGTAATTACAGATGGCTACACATCCATAGCCATCCGTAAGTTACGGAAGCGCCCATAGACTTCTATAGGGAGTCTGTCCCGTAATTACGGACAAAAAAAGAACATGTTCTATCATTTCTACGGCACGGACACCTATCTGTAAAAATACGGCAGGGTGTCCATAGCTCATAGAAATGGATGGGTCCGTAATTACGGATGAAAAATACGAACGTGTGCATGGGGCCTCATACAGAGGAAATACGTAAAACAAAAAACAACTATCATCATAAAGCACTGGTGTCCTCTAATGTGGCAGAGAGACCATTGGGCCCCTTCAAGCACCAGGGCCCGGGTATAACTGCTTCTTCTGGATCTCCTATAGATAGACCCGTTGAATAGGAGAGTTGACCCTTAAGCTTGCTCAGCCCTATCAACCTATATATAAAACCCCAGAGAAACTATGTAAAAAAAAACAAAAAAACTCTGCCACAAAAAAGCCCCACCCCTGAGCAGTGAATGTAGGCGGGGCCTGTCATGTAGACTGAGCAAAATGCAAATAACCAGGTTTTTTTTATAATTTTTTTTTTTTTCCTACAGGTTACAATAGCAAAAGCTTTTGTAAATGACTCCAGGAACTAACCCCCAGAAAATACTATAGACTTTAGAATATTTGGGCCAATTAAGGTGGACCTGTCATCCAACACATAGATACCAATGTTTTACAATAATTCTTAGGGACACTCTGCAGCTGAATCAGCACCTACGTCTGCAATGAAAGCGTCATTGGTTGCGTTATAATGTCCTATGTGTGGCACTAATGTAACGTATGGACGAGACGGATGTGAGCGGCTCACTGTTCAGGATCATGACGTCCATATGCCCTAATGGAACATATGGAAAGGGGTTGAGGTTGAGAGAGGGAGACTTTTCTGCATCCATATTAATTGTTATCCAGCTCTCAAAAGATTCGGACATAACCAGAAATACAATTTTTAACAAGTTGCAGATTAACATGTCTATTAAATCTTTCGAAATTGTACGATTTTCAGAAGTTTTCCACAAGCGTACGCCATGTCCCCTTCATTGTTTACTCAGGCACAGCGCCATGCACTAGTTGTGGCTGTGCCTGGTACTGCAGCTCACGGAGAACGGGACTAAGCTGCAGTACCAGGCACAGCCACACCTAAATTTATGGCACTGTGCCTGAACTAACAATGAAGGGGACGTGGCACTCTAGCGGGGCCCATTTATGCAGCTGAGTATCAAGAATCGGACTCCCACCGATCAGAAGGTTTAGAAAACCCATTTTTAAATACTCTATTAGTTAATATTTGGATATATTAGGACATTTTCATTTTAGCAGATTAAGAAGTTCCCCGGTTCGAACAGTAGGACATTTTCCTGGATGCCACCTTCACCAAGCCTCGGATGATCTCCATTGATGCCAGGGAGAAAACAATAGGGCAGGATGTAGGTACATATCATGGGATGTTGGTATTTTTGCATTAATTGTAAGCGTATGGCACAGTGACTGAGCTGACTGCATAATGACAGCCTCTCCTTTGAGTACACCTGGTGATCTGTATATATTATTTCATTTTGCTGTGTTCACTTCTTCTATTACCATCCAAATGTGTTTTTGACAGCAGGAGTGGAATGATAATTTTTGGGAGAGTGGCGGAGATAAATAAAAAATCACATGCATGTAATCTCATGCATATATTTACGGAGCAAATTTCCGCAGAGTAGCAAGAAGCTTTTTATTTCCACGAAAACTACCACCAGTCATTGTCTGATAAGTAAATGTTGTGTGAAATTAACAGGACCATCTCCATTTATTTAGGACGTCATTCGACTTTCCTCCTCCTTTGACTTGGCTATACTACAATGTTGTGATCGGGGATGAAATGCACCAAAATCATGGTGGCTCTTCCATTCATGGATGGACCACCATGGTTTTAGGTAGTCACGATAGTGATTATCCCTCCCTGAGAAAAGGAAAGAAACATCAGCAAACAGTTCCTCAGGTTAGTCAAAATTTGGGGAGGTTGGAGGTCATCATTAGATGTTTTGATGAGGTCTACACAAGCATGGTGGAGGTCTACTCATGGTGGCTCTTCCATTCATGGATAGACCAGCATGGTTTGAGGTACTCATTATAGTGATTATCCCTCTCAGAGAATAGGAAAGAAACATCAGCATAATGTTCCTCAGTCAAAATTTAGGGAGGTTGGAGGTCAACATTAGATGTTTTGATGAGGTCAACACAAGCATGGTGGAGATCTACTCATGGTGGTGGTCTACTCGTGGCTAAAAGTGAAGGTTCACTTTACTAAAGCTTGTCGTGGGGAATTATGAAATTGATGAAGGCCAGTGAGCTGGGCCCCAATAGTTTCCAGCAACAAAGGGCCGTGATCTTCTATAATGAGCTTAAACCACTTTGCCGGTGGTCGGAGGTCTCCGTATCTTGGTATCTACAACATCGTACTTCCATGGAAGCTCTGTATTTCAGCGGCCAAATCTTTTAACCCCAAAATTTTTTGCTGACTTTCTTACACTCATGTGATTGTGTGAGTAGGTCAGAAGGAACGGCACCATAATATGGGAGTCAATCATAGTGGGCTGACAAATTGTACAGGATCTCGGAGATGAGAATCTACTATAGAACTGATGTTATGATGTTGGATGACTTCTGGGTTGACCTCTCACCACCTCATTACCTGAGTGCTATGAATGGATCATGACCCCCTTGATGAACACAAAGAGCTTGATCAAGATCTGGCCAGTCAACTATGTAAGGAAATACTTCTACTAGATATTACAGGATTGGGAGGGACATAAGATCATGACAACATTCGAAGGAGAACGTCAAAGATCTCTGCATTGCAGGACTATATCTAGGTTAAAGAGTCTCCCGCTATTAGTCATAGAGCACTTCACGCTCTGGAGGACCGAGCATGGACAGCACATTGATTTCACTGGAAACAGCGTAATGCTTTGTTACACCTTTGGTGACGCTGCAGGGAAATTACACACTTGTTTTCCGTTTCCCCCACAGATCACAGCTGATTGCTGGGGGTCCTAGCAGCAGTTGGTTATTTGGAAGTCAGAGGAGGTCTTAGGGGTGTGCAAACTGTGCAGTCGCACAAGTCTCATCACTCGTCGTTACTGAAAGGGGCACCACTGGCCCTGATGGCTGAAGCAACTAGAGCTCTAGAGCTTGCACCCAATTCCATACTTGGTGCCCGATCCTATGGAAAGGCAGCTGGACAGGATGCAGCTACACAAGTTCATTGATTGAGAAGTGCATTTATTTGGGCACTATATGGTTATTTCCACACTGCACCACTGTCCTATTTTGCACTATATGGTTATTTTCCCACTATCACTGTATTATTTGGGCACTGTATGGTTATTTTCACACTATCACTGTATTATTTGGGCACTGTATGTTTACTTTCACACAATTTCACTGTATTATTTGGGCACTGTATGGTTATTTTCACACTATCACTGTATTATTTGGGCACTGTATGTTTACTTTCACACGATTTCACTGTATTATTTGGGCACTGTATGGTTATTTTCACACTATCACTGTATTATTTGGGCACTGTATGTTTACTTTCACACGATTTCACTGTATTATTTGGGCACTGTATGGTTATTTTAACACTATCACTGTATTATTTTGGCACTATATGTTTACTTTCACACGATTTCACTGTATTATTTGGGCACTATATGGTTATTTTCAGACTATCACTGTATTACTTGGGCACTATATGGGCACTGTATGTTTACTTTCACACGATTTCACTGTATTACTTGGGCACTATATGGTTGTTTTCACACTGTATCACTGTATTATTTGGGCACTATATGGTTGTTTTCACACTGTATCACTATTATTTGGGCACTGTATGGTTATTTTCACACTGTATCACTGTATTATTTGAGCACTATATGGTTATTTTCACACTATCACTGTATTACTTGGGCACTATATGGTTGTTTTCACACTATCACTGTATTATTTGGCCACTATATGGTTATTTTCAGACTATCACTGTATTACTTGGGCACTATATGGTTGTTTTCACACTGTATCACTGTATTATTTGGCCACTATATGGTTGTTTTCACACTGTATCACTATTATTTGGGCACTGTATGGTTATTTTCACACTGTATCACTGTATTATTTGGGCACTATATAGAATACTATAATGGGAGTGGCGTCAGTAGAAGTTACTACACAGGTTACCATCCAACCTTAGGCCAGCCCTGCAGGAAGGCAATGAGAAACAATCATATAATGTTTTCTACATTGAATCATATGGCAGGCAGAGAATGTTTACAAGCAAGCCAACTTTCGCATTAAGAAAGCCATTTTGAATGAGCCCTCAGTACAAGGAAGGCAGCCATGCCAAGTGACCAATATTATAACAATGGACTTTATAATCTATGACACTCATCAAATGTCACCAATAGGATCAGTACTGGTTCACACCACCCCATGGCTGGCGTCCTTGTCACTGGGGGCATCATCCAGCCATCAAGCATACGCAGCGAAAAAAAATAAAAAAAATAATACATAGAGAAGGGTGCTGAGGGAAAAGCCGCAAAATAAAGAAGTGCAAGCATCGAAATTAGAATAATGGGATCCAGCTTCATGCCAAATGAAAATGGGGCAATAGTCGCATCTGAAAATCAATAGTTCTTTTTAGAAAAATCTAAAATTGAATGCATTTTGTCAAATACCAGCAAACAGAAAATATTAGAAAAATACCTTCTGGAGTAATATCTATAGATAACATTTTATGCAATGGCTTTTCCAAATTATCTGTAATGCAAACAAAAGGATATGGCAGAGATTACATTCATAGCAGATGGAAATGGTGAATTCTGTAGCCGACAGTAAATCAATACAGAAAAGCTTTATTATGTACATGAAGATCACCATGGATGATGTGAAGGGCGGCAGCATTGGTTTTCTTATTTTCTAGCAACATTTTATGTAGAGTAGGAAAAACACTGGATAATAGAAGTTTCTACACATGACCAACACCTTACAAGATCATACGTACTCACTTAAAGTCACTAGGTCATATAAGTTGAACTGGTTAACTGACCTGAATAGCGCGGTCTCCCAGATTCCAGCGCTGTTTTTGTTTTTTTCCTGGACCCCCCCATTCCAGAGATATGGCCCACTGTTTTGTTGGCTTTCTATATGATAATTTGCTGTAGTTAGCCTACAGGGTGGAGCTAGCTTCCCTGCCTCTGATGCTGACCAATCAGTGAGAGGCAGAATGAGGGTAGTTCACGCCCTGTTAGCTAACTACAGCCAAGAGGGAGACAACACAACAGTGGGCCATACCTCTGGGAGGGGGGCAGGAAAAAAAAACTTATATGACCTAGTTGCAGATCCTCTTTAAGCCCCGCCCCACTCTGCTTGGAAAAAAAACAATTTAATGCCCCTCCCCTTTGGGAAAAATTGGGACTGTTGCAAGACCAACATAAGAGGTCAGTCATTTACAAATTGCGTGAATAAGTCCAAACAATGGAAACTCCGGACCTAGGCTTTACCTGAAAGGTGCAAGAAGGAGCAGGAAAAGGAACACCTCCCATTACTTACTTAAGATCAATCTTTTTTTTATTGCTGCAAAGTATCTAAAATATAAAATAAAGCAACTTTTCATATAGTCTCGATTTAAAATAAAATACTGTTTTGTGTATACAGCTCTAACACATTTCCATGTGTCTCCATGGTAACAGACTACAAACAAGCCCTAATCATGTAGTCATGTGTTACTTAACTCCCACTGTCTCTGCTCTTCTTGCAAACCTGGACACAGTAGAAGATGGGGAATGGAAACAAGACTGGAGGAATAACAGGGTTTGTCTGTAAATAATAACGACATATAGGCATAGTAGCTGTATATATAAAACGGTAGGAAATTGCTTTTCAAAAATTACATAGTTGATTCAAATTTGGTTGCTGGCCGGACAAATCCTTTAAAGGTCCCTTCATGACAATGTCCCTTAAAGTAGTATAGTCGTGTTGTGTGGTAGACCCGGTGAATTCAGATGCCTTTAATTTCAGAACTTGGCAACTCAACTCAAGATTTTTATTTTGGGGTGAATTGCTCTTTAATGGGGGTCCCCAGTAGTATATACAAAGTGGGCAGTTGACTCAGGGTGGGAAGTTGGGACTCATTACAGGACATGTTCATAGAGATCCCATCCATATGGAGGAGACATGCGGAAATAAACACTGCCCCTTACAGCCCCAAGGATTCGGTTGGTACCATAGTGCACACTAGAGCCGATCCTGGACTCTTTTATTGAGCCGTACTTAGACAGTCCCGAAAAACTCGAAGATTATGAATACATCTTATCTGTAACTGGATATAACAAATCGCTATTTCATGCAATTTTCAATTTAAATCCTAACAATTATTTGTTATTTATTGCTGTCCAGACCGTTTCTTTTCGGCAATTTTCTGTCAATTTCACTCGTGAATGTCATAACTGTCCTATTCTTACGGCTGACAAGTATTAATGCTCGGCTACTTATTATTCTGACAGGGAACGGGTAAATCTATGTACGATTCTCTGAATGCAAAGGGATTAACTCTTCTTCACCGGCTGAGAAAGCCGAGGCTCACTTCTTCAATTTTACGAGACGCTTGTTACTTGGAAAGTCGACGGCACCAAATAATAAGACACAAAATGGCCGCCTGGGCACAATCACTGGCGGCGGCATAATCAGACGTGTAATGTCAAGTACGACAGGCGCTGTTCTTTTCCGGTGGTCCCTTATTAGTGACACAAAGAAGCGTATATCAGTCATAGTCACCAAAAATTAGGCCATTACTTGATTTTCAAAAAGGAGGGCATACTGACCTTAATTTTACTCCCTTATGCCGTGTGCTAAGATGGTGTGGATGGTTTACTTAGCACTTTTAGTTTTATATATTTACAACATAATAATATTAAAGGGGTATTCCGACCTGAGGATATGTTACAAATGTCTAAGTGGTGGAGGTCCCTTCTCTGACCTCAATCAGGAGAAAACGGGTTCATTGATGCCCATTTGGCAAGCTACTCCCATAGACAATGGAGAGTAATGCCACTGTATACTCCTATTTGCAGCTACTGCCTGGCTGCCTTGGATTGCAAAATGGAGGTCAAGGGACCCCAGTTCTCCCCCAATAGGTCAGACATACGGCATATCAAATACAAGGCACATCATTTACAGTCTTCATCTAGATACAATCTACGTGAAATGTTTAGTCAAGTTTTAGAAGTTTTGCTTCCTTGAATTAGATCATGTCTTATGATACAGAATTCTGCTGGTTGCTACTTGGAATCAGTCGGCATTGTGCTGACAGACACACCCCCATCCACTGAGCTCTCACAAGGCAATACATCTAATAAATCTGTTTGGTTTTGTCTATATAACAATACTGACGAGTACTAAGGATAAATATTATACAATGCAACTCTACAAAGCTTCTTCTGTGCTGAAAATGAACAAGCAGTGGGTGCTGGGAATTGTGAGGTCAGAGTGAAGTGGAAGCCATTAGAATTAGGAATGCAGTCATTCATTACAATAAACAAAATATGTGTACAATTCTTCAGATTTTTTTATGAAGAAGATGTAGAATCTGCCAGAAAATTCTGGATAAACAAAAGGACAAAATTTTTTTAAAAAAAATTCTATCCTGTGGATCCTCGTTTCCTTCGAGGGCACCTTTCAGGTCAGGGTCTTACATTACTCAATTTTGCCAAAATCAGTGGGTTCTGTCCACAAAAGTCTATATCCATCTTAAAGGGGTAATCTCAGTCGGCATACGAGAGTGTCTCGCTCAGGACCCCCCTCTATTACCCTCACCCATTTTAATGGGGTTTTAGGGACTTTAATATTGATGGTAGGGGATTCGACTCCCAACACCCAGCTGAGATAAGAGGCAACGGTGCCTCGTCTCCTTTTTTTACACAGGAACAGCGCCATACATAGTGTTGTGGCTAAGTCTGGTACTGCCCGTGGATATATCATGCAATTAAGTCATCATGACGCTACATCTTACCCCAAATCTGTGCTGCTCTGAGCAAGAAGTTTCTCTATATGGAGAATATAGCTGTGACCTCGAATTGATGTGGAATTTTTTTAAGGCTTTGTATAAAAGACCCTGAGCGGGTATTGAACCAACAGTGTAAACTATTAGGCCATGCAGTGCTACTGGCCCCAGACAGGATGACAGATTTGTTGGTGAAGTAATTCAATATAGCGGTCTGTACAATTCGCCAGGCCTGACTGTGAAAGTGCTTATGAACTGTACCGCTCCCTGGAGATGCCTCCTTCCATAAAAATAATTGATGGCATCGTGTTGTCTGTGCCCACAGTAAACACTACGTTCATTTACAGGAAAGAACTCTGGCGCCAACAAATGCCGGAATTTCCCAATTACTACCAGCTCTATGTTACCCAAAACCTGCCCTTATAGAGAGGCCCAAGTACTATAGTCTGTCTTTAAAAAGAAGGCAACAATTTTGTGGTCAGAACCAATGTTCATAAAAATGGTTGTCAAAGCCCCGCCCCTACTCCTAGTATCAACAAAAAACAATATGCTATTATTTAAAGTGAACCTGCCCTGTTGAAGATGGTATCTTCCCTGCAGGCAGCATGTTATAGGGGCTGCGCAAATAGTCTTATGAGTCCAGTGGGCGGTCCTACTCAGTGATTGACAGCCTTCCCTGTATGAGCAGCCATTTAAAGACAGCTGCCAATCACTTTGTAGGACCGCCCACTGGACTAATGAGTCTAGTTAGCCAGGATTTATATAAATACATTACAAGTTATACTATATAACATGTCCAACAAATCTATATATCAATCTACTAAGCTCCGCCTACTCTGTAAAATTCTGCCAGCAGATAGGACACCATTTTTAATGTGACAGTTTCCCATTAAATAAGTTTAAAAAAAAAATTACACTACAATTTCCATACAAGCATACTGAAGGCATTCTGGGTAGATTAATAATCCATTGGGAGAGGTGATAACACTGATCTACATGCCAATATAATGACCAGACCATGACTCCTTCGAAAGGGAATAATGGCTCCTGTGACTTCCGTGCATGGCCCTTAGGTGGTGAGACGAGCTGTCCACCTGTTCTGAATACTCTAGACAATAACTTCAAGTCACACCCATATTATGGATCTGCCTTTTAAATATTTAACTCCCAGAATGCACTGCACCGCTGGCTCGTCTGTCTTCCTGTCTCTCCCTTATGAGTACTGATGGGGACAGAAGTAGGTCAAGCCACCGGTGCTCTGACATTCGCAGGCAGCTGCTGGGGCCTCATTAGTTGCATTTAACACACACATCACTCCCTGCTCTTCTCCCGACAGGAGACCTGCAGCTTTAATTGTGCTGGATAGGCCTCCCTCTAATTAGAGCAGTCCTAATTACAGCCGGCTCGTTAACACTGGTGAAGCTCCCGTTAAGGACGCTAGAAAGGGCATCACATTTTTTTATTTTGTCGTGGCTGCTGGGCATTTTAACTACTTCGGTGCCACGAGAGCGGCCCGGCCGATTCAACATGTTTGGCGTGACATTGAAATGACATTGTCACCGCTTGTGTGACGTTCTCACGTAGCTAATTTAGAGCTGCCTGCTTAGAAATAAATGATATAACATACAACATAAACCTCATTTGCCCAAGGTTACAGAAGACACAATTACTAAATCCATCTGTGATAAATCGGGAGTTTTTTAGTTATGTAAGTAAAATTTAATTATATTGCCCTCTAGCTGTGATAAATAATAAATAAAATGAGATAACATTGAAGGTGCATATTGCGTTGGCAGCTTTCTACAACGTGATACCTAAAATTGGTAATCAAATGAATGTCTGCCCCTTTGTTAATAAACTACAGTTCCCAGCATGCTCTGCAGGTCAACTCAAAGGCAAATATAATCTAAGTATGTACAATGTTGACACAGTGTATCAACTTAAATGTCACAAGGACCCTCTGCTTATACTACATCGATTAGTTAGAGGAATACTTCAGGGAAATACTTATATACTGTATAATGCCTAATGCAGGGCCTTGGGGGCGGAGCATGACACCGATTCTCTCTCTGGTATTCCTTGAGTCCCCATGTCAGGCACCGCCCCCTCTGGCCCTGAACTAGGCATAACATAGTGTATCTTTTTTACTTAGACTGCCCCTTTAAATGTGACAGTCATTCTCGTTTAGAAAGGTTGTCACGGCTCCGCCCCTTTTTATAAACATTACAATATTTTCATTAGGCTCTGACCTGAAAGAATATATGTATTAAACTCTACCCAAAATCCAATAACTAGACTTACTTGTACAAGGGTTTGCAACTGGTATAAGGACCAGCAGCCAAATTATGGGCCCCAATTACAATATTTTTTCAGGTTCTTAGAAGGTCCAAAATACTTTATCTATCACTGGTTTACAACTTAAAGGGAATCGGTCACAAAAGGCTAACTTCCATTTATATCGGTGTGTGTGTGTCCTTCTGTTTTATGGGGTAGCTACCTCTTGCAGCCAGTATCGGTACTGTTCTAGAAGTAACATCTTTTAACCTTTTGGTACCTGGCAAGCAAAAAGCAGACATCTTCCATTAAAGTTGTAGAGCGTCATTACTAAAATACTGCATCGGTAGTATTGGTATATAAGAGGTTTTTTTTAAATATAGATTTATGTCGCCTCTTAAGGTCCTATTACACCGGCCAATTTTGGCTGATTCAGCGAGCACCGATCATTGAGCACTGATCGGCGCTCGTTTGCTCCTGTCACACGGAGCAATGAATGGGGACGGGGGGTCGTTACTTAGATCGCTTGTCCACATACGTTATTATCATGTCGGCAGTGCGTCTCACTGTTTACACAAGGAGACGTGCCGCCGACAAGGATAATATTCAACTTTTTTAAAACGATTAGATCCGCAGATGAACGAGCATTTGCTCGTTCATCTCTGATCGCTGCCTTGTTTACACAGGGCAATTATCGGCAACGAGCGTTATATGAACGACCGTTTGCCCGATAATTGCCCAGAGTAAACCCCCTTTAGTGTTAGCGGCAAGCCCTGTCCTTTCTAGTGGTGACCTTACTGTTGAGCGTGTAACGTGCCCATGGCAGTCCCGGAATTGTTAATATCTAAACATGAGCCCGATCCCAGGAATGTCTCCAGTATGTGAATTTCTTACAGAATGCAGCAGGACATTGACACATAAAATGGACTTTGATATCGGTTTTCACTCTAAAGCACTGAAACTGAATAGGGAGGGCAGGAAAATAGCTCAGCCTTTCATAGAACGCACGTTCGAGAAAAAAAAAATCAAGGTTAACTCTCAAGTACACAGAAAGGAATTGAAGTTGTATGGCACAGCATAGCAGTATAAATCCCATTTATGGCACTCGGTGCCATGGCACAATGGTGGGGTGAGCTTCTACGCCACCCCGCACCTCCAGCTATATCAGACCTTTGTGTCTGATTCTCACACTATCGTTGGATAACTTATGATCCATGCAGTGTCTGGCAGGCAGGTTTGTAGGAAGAGGGAAAGCGTGGTAAATGGGACAGAAAACAGATTCCATTCTCTGTAGCTCCAGGAGCTGGGGGGGTGCAACTCTTTATAATCAATTACACCCAGTGCTGCTGTGGCTTTTCTGCGTTTATTTTATGCTCGGCCTGTCTTCTGTGTATTTATGGGGCTGTACTGTTGCCCGTCTGTGCGTACACTTCACTATTCATCATTCCTGCTCCTCTCTTTGCATTGTCATTCCTCTCGGTATAACCAGAGTCTTCAATTCTTTATGCAGACGACATCCATTGTTTTAATTTGCAGTCGTTGACTATCTGTTTTACGTCCTTATCCGGCTTATATAATATAGCATTATAACAGAACGACTATCTACCTTACTCCTACCTGCTGTAAACATGCGTCTCCAAGACTCTCTTACTGCTGCTTTATGTCGTTGGTCTCGTCCATATATTTCCGCACTAATTGGACAATGTGGTCCATCTATCATATCCTGATCGTGTCAAGGCTCCTACGAGATAGAATGGTTGCTGTGTCGTCGTCTTGGGATACTCAATTATAAAAATGTTAAATGAGCGAACAATGAGTCCCTTTATTGCTAGAGCTCTTGTCCTATTAAGTGAACCATATCTCAAAGTAAGAATGGGATGGGGAAAATTAGCCTTTTAATTCATTAATATTGTCAAGAAATGTAAAGACTTTATACCTAAATACCTAAAGTATACGGACATCCCTCCTATTTATTCCAGCCCCACCCATTGAAAAACAGGTGCAAAAAACCAAGCACGCAGTCATGTAATTTCCATAGACAAACATTGGTAATAGTAGGGGTTGTACTGAAGATCTCAGTGACTTTATACGTGACATTGTCACTTCATATAATTTCTGATCTGCTAGATCTGCCCTGGTCACCTGTAAGTGTTATTATTATCTGATAGATCTCCCCCAGTCACCCTCAAGTGTTATTATTATCTGCTAGATCTGGCCCGGTCACCTGTAAGTGCTATTATTATCTGCTAGATCTGCCCCGGTCACTTGTAAGTGCTATTATTATCTGCTAAATCTCGCATGGTCACCTGCAAGTGTTATTATTATCTGCTAGATCTGTCCTGGTCACTTGTAAGTGATATTATTATCTGCTAGATCTGCCTCAGTCACCTGTAAGTGCTAATGTTTACTGCTAGATCTGCCCTGGTCACCTGTATGTGTTATTATTATTTGGTAGATCTGCTCTGGTCACCTGTAAGTGATATTATCTGCTAGATCTGCCCCGGTCACCTGTAAGTGCTAATGTTTACTGCTAGATCTGCCCGGTCAAATGTAAGTGTTATTATTATCTGGTAGATCTTGTCTGGTAACCTGTAAGTATTATTATCTGGTAGATCGGCTCTGGTCACTTGTGTTATTATCTGCTAGATCTGCCCCGGTCACCTGTTAGTATTATTATTATCTGCTATATCTGCCCTGATCTCCTATAAGTGCTATTATTGGGAAGTAGAAGTTTCTAGGAGTAACAACAGCTCAGCTGTGAAGCGCAGAGCGGGGCTGCCGAGTGCTGAAGTGTGTGGTGTGTAATAATCGCATATTCTCTGTTGTATCACTCGCTGCAGAGTACCAAACTGTCTCTGGAAGTGACATCACCCCAAGAACTGTGCATTGGGAGAGTCAAGAATGGGTTTTCATGCTCGAGTAGTTCCATGAAAATGGAATGTCCAAGAAGCTCATTTAGGTGGGATGGTCAGCTGTCCACATACTTTTGGCCATGTATTGTATCTTCATTACATGTTTTTTTTAAACTCTGTGCTGTGTACTCCAGTAACTACCTAGATAGCATCAATAAGCTGCTGTTGACTGATCTATTATTCATATTATGTCTTTGAATCAATATCAATGCTGTGCTGTGAATGGTCTGTGGGCACGATTGGATCATGAACATGTTAAACCCCCCTGCATATCCCCAGCTAATAAACACAATAATAACTAGTACAGTATTAGCAAGAAGGGTTTAAGAAAAACTATTCATAATGAAAACAAATATTAAGGTTAAAAGAGTCCCTTGACAATGTTGAGACCTTCAGCGATCAGCTGTAATCCGTAAGAAAAAACGGCAGAAACTGTTAAATTTCCCTGCAGCACCACCACAGTACAAATTAAGCATTACACCCTACCCTTTCCTATCCATGGGTTGTCTGAGTAATAGACAGGACAGGTCCTCCAGAGCGAAAGACACCCTTTGTAACCACTCTCCCCTCTGACCAAGAGATGAGGACCCTGAACATCGGACCCCCTCTAATAACTCAGAATTCCCTAAAAGGGTATATGATAATTTGTTTTCTAAACTGGATAAAGAATAATCCTTTGCCCTCTCAACTGTTATGCTATAATATGATATATTGGGTCTGATGTCATCATTTGAAACTGGTTTAACACTGAATCATTACATAATTTCTTCGTTTCAGCTGAACCGTGATCTCATTGGTGCATCTGATGTCATAACTTTGCACTGGTAAGTTCTGATGTCATCAATCTACAGTGCAGAAGGAATTTCAATGCCACTACTTTTGGTCAGTAAGGTATGATGACATTAGATGGCATTGTTGGGCTCCAAGCTATACATTGATGGATTATGATGTCATTACTTTCATCATTGACATCTGATGTCACTTTGAACTGGTGACCGGTTATAATACCACTTCTGATGTCATCAGTTTGCCTTTTGATGTTAAATAATGACACCAAAACGTTACATTATTGAGCGTAATTCTGAGTTCTGGTCTAAGTACGGTACATCTGACATCTCTATTTATTAGAGCATTTAGTTCTCTATTAGACAGATCCACCTAAACCATTACAGTAGACAGAAGCAGAAAATAATTGAATGTAACCAGGGATGTCTTACCTTTAGTTGCATACAGAATTAGTAGAGCTGAATATGTCATATGTCTCTATTTCCTAAGTGTACTCTGATAACTCAGAGTAAGGACTTGTTCACATTTTCTCATATGTGGATGGAACAGACACCGAAAATACTGTGTGGCTGTGTAAATAAGCCTTTACTACAAATCAGTCGGTCTACCGCTAAGAGATTGTATTATGAGCCACATGACAAACTCAGCTCAGCTGCACTGTCAAACTCACCCATCATATTAGTAGGCAAATGACAAACTCAATGTTCCCTCTAAGCTTTGTGAATTGGGAAGGAAAGAGTTAAAATTAAATTATACTGAGGTCAACCTGCCCAATAGTAGCTGGACCTCCCTAGGGTTTGCAATTTTTTACTCGATCGTTTCCAGAGCATCCAGTGGACGGAGGGTTCTCCTAGGTAGAATGCTTCAGACATTTCATGATCACCTCCCATATCATCTGCATCTCACGGCTTCCACCTCCTTTTCTCTTTCCCTCCCTTGATACATGTCCCTCTTCCCTCCGTCCTCTTCCTCTCGCACACATCACAAGTGCTGCACTGAGCTCGGAGACCTGGCTGAGATGAAAGCTCTCCACAGTATATGCACAGTGATAGTCTGTGCCGCCACGTTCATTAATTTACTGCCAAAAAGGCTCTTTTAGGCGCCTGATGAATAGTTCTCATCATTTACAAACCTGACATGCCCGTCTCTCCTTGATGTGCGAAATTTAGAACAAAAGCGGTTGTCACGAAGTCCTATTGTAGATCCATCTCATGCAGGATCAAAGGTGGGACACGTCGAAATTCCCCGCTCCTCTGAAGGCCCTTATGGCACGCCATGAGTTAAAATAAGCTTGTGGTCCACTGGGTCTCGTTTAATGAGTTCTGCCAAGTAAAAGGTCTGCTCTGGAGTACAGGAGGTTAAAACCCATAATCCTTTGCTGTAGAAGAAGATTTTGCTGACTTTATACTTCCTAAGAAACGGGTAAAGCACATTGATGTGTAGCTTATAATAACTTCTGACATTTCTTGAAGAAGCCGGTTTAATGTTCTAAGGGCTTAATCCCAACCGGTGTCAGCCGTGATTAAATTACCCTACCTGTAAATATACAACTGTATCTGTTTTTAGGTCAAGTATAGCTCGGAGAAGTGTACCAGGACCAGTGGTGGTGAGACGTGAAGGAAGATGACACCGTTGTATAGCGGTAGGTGACAAGAGGTTGGAGTAGAAAGAAATGGAAAAACTTGAATTATGCAAACTTATCAAGGTCCCCGAAGAGAAGCTAACGGGGGCATCTGAACCCACTAGACCAGTGTCGTCTACCCATGGTCCAGGACCTCAGAACCTGGTAAGCGATTCCCTGGAAGACTCAATGGCAAGAGTTAAGACGTGTACATGTATCATATGATCACACTCTACTGGAAGACATTTGGCATATGGACAGGCAATCCAACAATTCTCCACTAGAACATTGAGCGCGCTAGGTTCCCACTCCACAAATTAGTGGGTGCATCCAAACAAGAGGTGCATACCTGAGGGTCTGTGCAGCCACCAACCGTTGGGATATGCTTGCTCTCGTATTTACCATGTCAGAAAAAAAGGGGTGTTGCACAGCGTGGGAGCAGGGACAGGTAAGTATAAATGGGCACTGTCTGGCTGGCACTAGTATGGTGGGGCACTCTGTGACTGGCACTGTTATAGCGGCGCACTCCGGTCGTTTTATTGGGGACACTGTGAGGCTGTATGAGTTCTATTTTAATCAACTTAAAAAATAAAAAATAAAACTTTTACCATGTTATGTCCAGGGTAGGCCAGAAGGGGCAGTGCATGACTGGTAATCTCTTTGAATCTCTGTGACGTGCCCTCAGGCCCTGCACTAGTCAACACAATGCATCAGTTTAACCCAGAGTGCTCCTTTAAAAGGGGTATTTCCATCTGAGAAATTATGGTATATCTATAGGCTATGCCATAAATGTATGATAGGCGTTGATTCCATCAGTGGAACCACTATGTATATGGGGAGAATGTGATTTCCCCTGACCTCGTTTGGCACTACAGAGAGGAGACAAGGTGGGGTGGTGGCAGCGCATGTGTGTGGCACTGTCTTTGGTAGTTTATAGTTGTTAAACAATCAACTTTTTACGAAACATGGCCAAACGGGGGAGTTCCAGAAGTGTAACCCCCCAAGTGCTGCCCCCCAGGTGAAGCCCTTGGGAATGGTACAATCTGACAATGCGGCCCTCGGACCAGAACCTGATGTGAACCCATTAAATGCTTCATTAATCTAGAAAGCCCACCAGGAAAAAGCAAAACCTAAGCCTTCCGGCACTACCGATTGGGGAAGAGGGCACAGGGACAGTAAATAACATCTTTGAGTTCAATATCTTGTGAAGCGGTTCAGACCTTTTTACTATTGGAAAACCCTTGAAATTGTTTTGTTTTTTCAGAGAACCTCTACTCTATGAAGCTGCTTCTAGAGTGGGAAAAGGTTCCCTTCCTAGCCAGCTGTATGTTGCGAGAGTGGTGGTTGGCTGCATTGTCGCCAATATGCCAAACATCTTCTAGTAATGTGAAATCAGTTTTTGTCTAATACACGTAGATATAATATCACTTACAACCAAATTCTTCCAAGGAACCCCTGATAAGGTTCTCAGGTACCCCAAGGTTTGTGAAACATTGTTGTAGTGAGCTCAGAAGAATCCACGCATACAATACTCGTAGATGTAACATCTGTTGCCACCAAGGTCTTCAATGGAACCCCTGATAAGGCTCTGAGGAACCCCAGGGTTTGGGAAACACTTTTGTAGTGAACTCAGAAGGACCCACATATATTATACACGTAGATGTAATATATTTTGCCACCAAGGTCTTCCAAGGGACTCCTGATGAGGTTCTGAGGAACCCCAGAATAACCCATGTATATAACACACGTAGATGTAAAATCTCTTGCCACCAAGGTCTTCCAAGGAACCCCTGATGAGGTTCTGAGGAACCCCAGGGTATGGGAAATACTATTGTAGTAAGCTCAAAAGAACCCATGTATATTGCACACGTAGATGTAATATCTCTTGCCACCAAGGTCTTACAAGGAACCCCTGATGAGGTTCTGAGGAACCCCAGGATATGGGAAACACGGTTGTAGTGAGCTCAGAAGAACCCATGTATATAACACACGTAGATGTAAAACCTCTTGCCATCAAGGTCTTCCAAGGAACCCCTGATGAGGTTCTGAGGAACCTCAGGGTATGGGAAACACTATTGTAGTCAGCTCAAAAGAACCCGTCAACTAAAAACGTTTCCAAAAGTTTTTACTACCTTCATAGAAGCGGACAACTCAAGCACTTGAATAATAGGAAGTGGATTATAAATAAAAATGGCAAATCAGCAATGATCTTTTACTGACTCTAACAAAAGCAGAAGACTGTCATACTAGAAACTTGAGGTATCATCAATGTCATTTGCTGAATATGACTAGACTAAGGTTGGACTTTGACGAACCATGGACCTGACTGAGCGAAAGAAAAAAATACCATTGAGTCTAGCTGAGTCCTCAGTTCCCCCAGGATCCCCAGGCTTTCTTGAGTGCTCAAATTTACAGCAGCTCCAACTCAACTCATAATACAAAAGCACTGATAAAGATCCTGATCGTACCCAAAGTAATGACACAATGTAGTCATTACTGGTGTGGACCATTTCTATCCACAAGTTCTCACAGGCCATTTGTAAAATAGAAAAATTTGACAACATTGTGTGGTGTGAACTTTTTTCCTTTTTTGTTTCCGGTAAGCTATTCTTGATGGTGGTAGGCATTTTGTAGACTCAATAAATTGGTGAAACTATACCAAATCGATCTTCCACATAGAGGGTGATCGAAATGGCCCCTTGGAATGGTGATGGAGGTAAAATGAGCATATATCATGACACCACATCGTAAATGCTCCAAGTGGACTCATGTGATTGTGTCTTTTTAGAAATGGGAACTTTTTTGTTATTTAGGAGTCAGCAGGGTGGATTGTACTACTTTTGCCCCTACTTCCAACTGGTACGTCATTGGGCTGCTAAGTATATGTTTTCATAATTTTACCTCTCACATAGCATAACAACAGTGTTGAGCTCTGGGTTGTCATTGATTTCCTTATAGGGTAAAAAAGTTGACAACCCCTAACGATAGCCGATCCATTGAGCTTAGTTTTTGTCATAGATTCCTTCATGGGGTAAAAAAGGTGACAACCCCTAGAGATTGCCGATCCATTGAGCTCTGCTTTTGTCATAGATTCCTTCATGGGGTAAAAAAGGTGACAACCCCTAGAGATTGCCGATCCATTGAGCTCAGCTTTTGTCATAGATTCCTTCATGGGGTAAAAAAAAGGTGACAACCCCTAGAGATAGCCGATCCATTGAGCTCGGCTTATGTCATAGATTCCTTTAAATGTTAAAAAAATGGTGAAACCCCCAGAGATAGCTGAAATGACTACCTCTTAGCTGCTGTCACTTTTTAGCACTTGTGCCACACATTATGCAGAGACAAAGTACAAATTTGAGTGAAAATGCTCTTTAAGGTGTTTTTTTCCTAGCCTCCCCAATCCCGTAGAGTGATGACCCTCGCTATAACCATAAATGTTCACTGCTGAGCAGGATTGTAATATTAACCTGAGCCTCTGGCCCTGCTCAGATTTCTATAATAGGAAAAAAATATTTCATGTCAGAGGAAAAAGGTGGTCAAATAAAAATCTGCCATTTTATAGATATGACGTTAGTAGAAGCACGTTATAGAAGAACTCAGCGAGAGACTATTACCTTGTAAAGCTTTCACTTCCCTAATAATTCTTCACCTACAGATTTGAAGAATATGGCAGCCCTTAGTTTGATCAAAGCAACGTACCAGTAAAAATTGGCAACGTTTCGACACGTTGATTACATAAGAGAGAATATAAGGTTTTGGGGTTATACTCTATAGGGTCCTGTCTGGTGGAGTGTACCCCATACTTAGGCTATGTTCAAATCACATTTTTGGCCAACGTTTGGCCAACGTTTAACGGAAAAGCTCCTGACGTATATGTTGAATGTAGGCTGTGACGGATACCTAACAATGTCATCGGTCACCCATAGACTATTATGGTATCTGTTTAACAGATACGTCATGAACTCTCATGAGCTTTTCATGACATATCCGTTTAACAGATGCCATAAAAGCCTATGGGTGACGGATGAGACTGTTAGGTATCCAACACAGCCTATTCGCCGGGAGCTTTGCCGGCGCTGAAGATTGGCCAAAAACCTAATGAGAAGATAGCCTAACACTGTTAGGCATCCATCACCCAAAGGCTAATAAGGCATCTTTTTCACGGATACGTCATAAAAGATATTGAAAAGCTCATGACGTTTACATTTACTGCCCGTTGGATGGCATAGCGTAGTCTACTACGCTGTTCCATACCTAAAAAAAAAGGTATATTGATGTGTATTAGCACGACTGAGGCAAAAATGACACTATTTTGGCCTCCGTTGGGCTAATGGAGCTCTATAGACACGTTTAGCATGTATATTAGGAGCTTTCCCCACATACTGTACATGCTAAAGGTATGTGATATGAACAGGGCCTGTTGAAGGTTCATTTGACCACTATGTCTGGACAACCCGAAACAATAGTTATTTTACGTCGTAAAGTCTAACAAATATTCTATAAACGATTGGTATAGTTGGACAACCCTGTCTCATATCGTTGTCCTAAGAGGGCATCATCAATGAAATCTCTATTCTCTCTATCAGTTGGGTGTTGAAGACTCACCAAATGCATCGTAAAAGGATTGTCTAACAGGGACAAGCCCTTTTATAATAGAAGCCACTGAAAAAATCAGCTGATCACGGTTCTTATGCCAAGGCAAGACGCATGTGGCGAGTAGAGTTGCATTACATGGCGGCCATTACTGGTTGTCGATGGCTGACAAACCAGAACACTTCACTCCTTGTAATCAATGGATGTCCAGGTCACGTACTGTTTACAACGTACAATCCCCTAGTGCCAAGAACTAGACATGACTCTTGGCTATATATACAACTGGACAGTCCCAAGCACGGGACTCTCTTCACAAGCTAGTCATGTCCTAAAAGGTTCTGTCAACCCCAGATCATCCCTTTAAGTCAGATTTGATGGCTCAGTATAATTCTGTTCACCATAAGCTAACATCCCCAACCTTTAAGGCCCCCGTTGTTTGGTTCCTCAGTAATAACATCAAAAGGTCTCCGCTGATGTAGAGTCCAAGTCTTTTTGATGATCAGAAACGATTTACACTCCGAGGTGGCAACTTTTACGTAATCTTGTTGAACAGCATGAAGAAGTCTTTATTCCATCTACGAACATTTGATTACCCCGTAATCCTTTTGTTGACAAGCTCTTCACATGCTCCCTAGCTTGAAGATGACATGGCCATCATTAGTGATCTTCGGGAGGATTATGATGGGTGGTAAAAGTCCTAACCGGGGACAGTAGGAATCTACAGCTTCTATATACGGCAGGATATAATTGCCGCTTTCTTCAGCACACTTGGATTTCGCTGCTTTTTCCCGCTTAGAGCATGACTAGTAATTTGATAATTATAGAGCCTCTGATGGGTCCCTGACATGCTAGGTGGTACGGAGAAGACATGGAAGATGATGGCAGGAGTGGGTATGTAATTCAAGAGAAAAGCCAAGCCGAGGCACAGCTGCGGTCTGCAAAAAGGGGTCATAATTGAGAGATGGGAGACGGTGGAGGAGAAAAACCGGGTGTACAAAAGAGAGAACGACGAAGAGTTCAGCAAATTGTAGGGTGGACAGAACATTTATAGTATCGCTCCAGGGGATGGGGGAGGGACATTACCGCGCGGCTTCAGTTTTGAAGTGAAGAATTTCACATTACCTAATCATATGCGGACTGATTAGACGTGGGTTAAACCAGCCTAGCCGGCTGCTGAGAGGCAATCAGCGCCCTGCCTATAAGCCAAGTGGGGGATCTGCATCGAAATCTGCGAGACCACAAAAACATGTCAAATATTTGTATGAAAGATTGTCCCTAATTTATTTCCTTAGATGTTCAGCGCAGATAATTCATGTGTTATTTCTTACGTGATATGTGTCATGTCTACAACTGCGGCAGCAGCCAAACCAGTCAGCGCTGTCAATCAGTCCAAAATCTTTTACCCACAATGCCTTGCGCTACTTCACACTGGGATGCAGATAGTCAGCTTATCTCTGCTAAGCCAGTGCTTGATGGTGTCCAATCTGTAAATGAATCTTTGGTTAATTTTATAAAATTTCATATTCAAAGCAGAGAGGGCCTAAGTGGGAATAAAATATTTGTGAAATATATAGTATACACCATGAATAGAAAACCAAAGGGACAGAGGGGACATAAGTGACTCACTCGATGCATTTTACAGGTTCTCATAAGGACAACTCCTTTTTGTATAGCAGGCTCCGCAACAAACAGCTGATCACCGCGGTCCGGCTTCTCTTACCCGGGGAAAGCTGCTTCTGGCCAGCCATGTTGAATTACATGGCGGCCATTGAAATAAATGTCCCTCTATGTAATGCATGGACGATCCGCCAGAGCCTGTGACGTCCATAAGCCCTACTAGGGGTTGTCTTCAAGACAAAACCTCTTTAATTTCTAACTACGACACCGTAATAACAGGATTTTATGTCCCGCACTTCTTTACATAAAACAGTTGGCTGGTATGGTATTTATATGTAAAATACTGCATCAAACGCCAAATAAATGTCCTGTGTGAACCCAGCCTTAAAGCATATATTCACCTTTATTCTATATAAAAATGTATTTATCCTGTACTGATCCTGAGTTACATCCTGTATTATACTCCAGAGCTGCACTCACTATTCTGCTGGTGGAGTCACTGTGTACATACATTACATTATTTATCCTGTACTGATCCTGAGTTACATCCTGTATTATACTCCAGAGCTGCTCTCACTATTCTGCTGGTGGAGTCACTGTGTACATACATTACATTACTTATCCTGTACTGACCCTGAGTTACATCCTGTATTATACTCCAGAGCTGCACTGACTATTCTGCTGGTGGAGTCACTGTGTACATACATTACATTACTTATCCTGTACTGATCCTGAGTTACATCCTGTATTATACTCCAGAGCTGCACTCACTATTCTGCTGGTGGAGACAGTGTGTACATACATTACTTATCCTGTACTGATCCTGAGTTACATCCTGTATTATACTCCAGAGCTGCACTCACTATTCTGCTGGTGGAGACAGTGTGTACATACATTACTTATCTTGTACTGATCCTGAGTTACATCCTGTATTATACTCCAGAGATACTCTCACTATTCTGCTGGTGGAGTCACTGTGTACATACATTACATTATTTATCCTGTACTGATCCTGAGTTACATCCTGTATTATACTCCAGAGCTGCACTCACTATTCTGCTGGTGGAGACAGTGTGTACATACATTACTTATCTTGTACTGATCCTGAGTTACATCCTGTATTATACTCCAGAGCTGCTCTCACTATTCTGCTGGTGGAGTCACTGTGTACATACATTACATTACTTATCCTGTACTGACCCTGAGTTACATCCTGTATTATACTCCACAGCTGTACTCACTATTCTGTGGTGGTCACTGTGTACATACATTACTTATCCTGTACTGATCCTGAGTTACATCCTGTGTTATACTCCAGAGCTGCACTCACTATTCTGCTGGTGGAGTCCCTGTGTACATACATTATATTACTTATCTTGTACTAATCCTGAGTTACAGAATGTATTATACTCCAGAGCTGCATTCACAATTCTGCATGCTTCAGAGGTTAAAATTTCCTAAGGCCTCATTCACACGACAGGGTCCGAGTGTCGGCCGGGAAAATCGTCCGTTTTTGGCCGATTTTCCCGGCCGGTTTGCATCCGATTTGCATCCGTTCCGATTCCGTTCCGGGCCGAGTTACCGTTTTTACCGGCCGATTTGGACCCGATTTGCATCCGTTTTTTTCCCTGTCCGTTTTAAAATCGGATGAATTTCATTTAAATTTGTTGCCACACACAGCCCTTTGTAGATAATGCCACAGCCCCCCTAGTAGGTAATGCCACCCAGCCCCCTGTTGGTGATGCCACACAGCCCCCTGTAGGTAATGCCACCCAGCCCCCTGCAGGTAATGCCACCCAGCCCCCTGTAGGTGATGCCACCCTGCCCCCTGTTGGTGATGCCACCCTGCCCCCTGTAGGCGATGCCACCCAGCCCCCTGTAGGTAATGCCACCCAGCCCCCTGTAGGTAATGCCACCCAGCCCCCTGTAGGTGATGCCACCCAGCCCCCTGTAGGTAATGCCACCCAGCCCCCTGTAGGCGATGCCACCCAGCCCCCTGTAGGCGATGCCACCCACCAGCCCCCTGTAGGCGATGCCACCCACCCTGCCCCCTGTAGGTGATGCCACCCACCCTGCCCCCTGTAGGTGATGCCACCCTGCCCCCTGTAGGTGATGCCACACAGCCCCCTGTAGGTGATCCCACACAGCCCCCCCCCCCCTTCCAGGAGAAGTCACTGACTTCAATGTCCATATATGGACAGTGTAGTCACTGACTTCTCCTGAAGAGGAATTCCCTGCCACAGGTCGGGAATTCCGCTTCAGAAGTGAGTGACGTCACTGTGTCCATATATGGACAGTGTAGTCACTCACTTCTCCTCTAGCGGAATCCCCGGCCATAGAGTCGGGGATTCCGCTGCTGAAGTCCTTGACTTTGCTGTGTCCATATATGGACAGTGTAGTCATGCACTTCTCCTGTAGCGGCATCCCCGGCCATAGAGTCGGAGATTCCGCTGCAGAAGTGCGTGACTTCGCTGTGTCCATATATAGACAGTGTAGTCACTCACTTCTCCTGTAGCGGCATCCCCGGCCATAGAGTCGGGGATTCCGCTGCAGAAGTGCGTGACTTCGCTGTGTCCATATATGGACAGTGTAGTCATGCACTTCTCCTGTAGCGGAATCCCCGGCCATAGAGTCGGGGATTCCGCTGCAGAAGTGAGTGACTTCGCTGTGTCCATATATGCACAGTGTAGTCACTCACTTCTCCTGTAGCGGCATCCCCGGCCATAGAGTCGGGGATTCCGCTGCAGAAGTGCGTGACTTCGCTGTGTCCATATATAAACAGTGTAGTCACGCACTTCTCCTGTAGCGGCATCCCCGGCCATAGAGTCGGGGATTCCGCTGCAGAAGTGCGTGACTTCGCTGTGTCCATATATGGACAGTATAGTCATGCACTTCTCCTGTAGCGGCATCCCCGGCCATAGAGTTGGGGATTCCGCTGCAGAAGTGAGTGACTTCGCTGTGTCCATATCTGGACAGTGTAGTCACGCACTTCTCCTGTAGCGGAATCCCCAATCCCCGGCCGGGGATTGGGGATTCTGACTCCTACAGCGAGCAATAAAAGACCCTCCTCCTCCTCCTCACATGCACTCTGCACTGTGAGGAGGAGGAGAGAGAGTGCGCGAGCGACGGTAGACCCGGCCATCACTCGGGACACATTCCGGTGATGGCCGGGTATTACCCGGCCCCATAGTTTTCTATGGGAGCCGGGCGGCCGGGCACCCGGCTGAAAATAGAGCATGTCCTATTTTTTGACGGACGGTTTTCTCGGCCGTCAAAAAATCGGTCGTGTGAATAGCCCCATTAGGGGTCTATTATTCCTAATGCAGCCGGGTGCCGGCCGATTTATGAACGGCCGGCACCCGGCCGGGAATCCCTGTCGTGTGAATCCCGCCTCACAGTCCCTGCTGGTTCAATGTCTGTAAAGATCCTGCTCGGTTGATCTGCATTTTGGGAAGTGTAATCTATACATCATGCGCTGTGCAGTAATTTATTGCAAAACAATATCCATTCCACTGCATTATAGGAGCTCATCTTTTTTATGTTTACAACCAGCAGAATTGTGAATACAGCTCTGGAGTATAATACAGTCTGTAACTCAGGATCAGTGTACAATAAGTAAGCGATTATATATTATTTGTGAATTTATTGTAGGTGAACATATGCTTTAAGGTACCTTTCATAGATGTGCTCATGGTACCGCAGCACCCCCTGCTTATACCTACAGGGCTAAACCATTACTAGAAATTTTTCGCAATGCTTAATTCTCTGTCATATAGAAGTAACTTGTGATTTCACTTTAGTATTCCTGTAAGGCCTGATTTACACGAAAGTGTGCGTTTTGCGCGCGCAAAAGGCACTTGACAGCTCCGTGTGTCATCCGTGTATGATGCGCGGCTGCGTGATTTTCGCGCAGCCGCCATCATAGAGATGAGGCTAGTCGACGCCCGTCACTGTCCAAGGTGCTGAAAGAGCTAACTGATCGGCAGTAACTCTTTCAGCACCCTCGACAATTAATTCCGATCACAATATACACCAATCTGTGAATAAAAAAAGACGTTCAAACTTACCATGAACTGCCTGCTTCCTCCAGTCCGGTCTCCCGGCCGTTGCCTTGGTGACGCGTCCCTCTCTTGTCACCCGGCCCCACCTCCCAGGATGACGCGGCAGTCCATGAGACCGCTGCAGCCTGTGATTGGCTGCAGCCTGTGCTTGGCCTGTGATTGGCTGTAGCTGTCACTTGGACTGAATTGTCATCCCGGGAGGTCGGACTGGAGGAAGGAGCCGGGACTTATCGGTAAGTCCGAACTTCTGTTTTTTTTTACGCGTATATGTATATTGTGATCGAAAGTCACTGTCCATGGTGCTGAAACAGTTTAAGTCTTTCAGCACCGTGGGCAGTGACTGTCTCCTGACGTCGCGTACCCGAACATTTTTTGCCGGGTTCGGTCAAAACGAGTTCGGCCGAACCCGGTGAAGTTCGGTGCGCTCATCTCTAATTTGACACTCCGTTTGGATGTTTGTAAACAGAAAAGCACGTGGTGCTTTTCTGTTTACATTCATCCTTTTGACAGCACTTGCGCGAATCACGCAGTTCGCACGGAAGTGCTTCCGTGCGGCATGCGTGGTTTTCACGCACCCATTGACTTCAATGGGTGCGTGGATGCGCGAAAAACGCACGATTATAGAACATGTCGTGAGTTTTACGCAACGCACTCACGCTGCACAAAATTCACGCATCGTCTAAACTGCCCCATAGAGTAATATAGGTGCGTACGACACGCGTGAAAAGCACGCGCGTGGCACGCGCGTATATTACGCTCGTGTAAATGAGGCCTAAAACACATTAGTATATCAACGGTGTCCATCGTTTTGACCGCAATCATTTTTCTGCGCTACTCTTGGTGTCAAATCTGACAGATCTGCAGACGGTGAGTCTGAACAGAGCCTTAGAGGGCCAATGTGAAGGGGCTTTCGAGGCCTTATATATGGTCATTTTTTTTTCCGTGGTGGCTTTAGTTTTTTTTTTTTACTTTTTTATCATTCCGGTTTTACACTTTACATAATGCAATCAACACGACAAGGAATGAAAGCAAATATTTGATGCGCCCCTTACAGTGGGAGGCGTAATTCGCAGCAATAAAGCCGCGGAAGGGAGGGCGGTCAGGCTGGGATGTGATATTGAGCTTTTGTGTTTTTGGATGCAGTGACTGAAAGAGACTGTGGGGAGAAGGAGGCAGCGTGTTGCGGAACAGCTGCTGTGTGGGAAGAGCCTGTGTTAGGACGAGATGTTCAGCATGGCATAAAATATGTTCTATGTATTCATTATGTGTGCTCGGAGCTGGGAGTCAAACGGGGGAGGGGAGGGGGTCATAAACGGAATGCCATTGGACAATGGGGCAGTCTTATTGGAGAAGGCATGGTAAATAAAGCGCGAACAGAAGGAAGCAGTAAAAGAGATATCTAAAATAATGGAGACACAGATATTTGCATTTTGCCAAGAGTGAGTAAGATGGGACTGATAACAAGAAGGAATCATTTCTACCTGAGTATAAAATAAAAATCTGCATTTGGAATAGAGCAAAGAC
Organism: Rhinoderma darwinii; assembly: GCF_050947455.1. Lineage (NCBI taxonomy): Eukaryota > Metazoa > Chordata > Amphibia > Anura > Rhinodermatidae > Rhinoderma > Rhinoderma darwinii. The sequence goes on along the minus strand of NC_134698.1, from coordinate 10,954,581 downwards.
GAACGCCAGAAAACGAAATTTAACGTCGATCGTATCTATATTTTTGTTTAAATACAATCTACTGTTCTCTGTTATCAGCCAGTTTAGACTACAGCGAGTACTGACTATACGTACAATAAGATGACCGACAGAGGTATTCTACTTTTTAATAACTATACCTCAGCTAAGCTTTACTTTGCTGTCCTAGCCCTGCATCTGAAATTGACCATTCACTCAATGCACAGCTGCAATACCAGACACAACCTATGAGACAGGTGTGGCGCTGTTTCTGGAAGAAAGCAGAATTTTTTTTTCAAATCCTGTACAGTCCTTTTAAGAACGTGCTTCCGTCTTACTTTAGTGCAGTGTAGTAAAACAGATAAACAAGTGACCTAGAATACAGGGATGTATCTGTACAATCCCTTTAAGAATGTGTTGATGTCTCACTTTACTGCAGAGTAGTAAAACAGATAAATATGTGACCTAGAATACAGGGAGGTATCTGTACAATCCCTTTAAGAATCTGTTGATGTCTCACTTTACTGCAGAATAGTAAAACAGATAAACAAGTGACCTAGAATACAGGGATGTATCTGTACAATCCCTTTAAGAATGTGCTGCTGTCTCACTTTACTGCAGAGTAGTAAAACAGATAAACAAGTGACCTAGAATACAGGGATGTACCTGTACAATCCCTTTAAGAATGTGCTGTTGTCTCACTTTACTGCAGAGTAGTAAAACAGATAAACAAGTGACCTAGAATACAGGGATGTATCTGTACAATCCCTTTAAGAATGTGCTGCTGTCTCACTTTACTGCAGAGTAGTAAAACAGATAAACAAGTGACCTAGAATACAGGGATGTGCAGTATGGAATGCAGACATTAGAACGACGCTTTTCTATATGTCTTATTAAAGCATATGGATGTCATATGAGGGGTCCCAGACTCAGGAATCCCCTCTATAAGCCAGAGCAGGGAGCCGTAAAACATACAGGGGGACTCGGCGTAACAATGTATTATATGGTCGGCCATTCCTTTCCATGGCCGCATCTAACACTACATTTCTCCATAGGCAAATTCACCTAGCAATATCATCTGATTTCCGGAGTTTCAGTAATAAGGGCCCAGGTACCCCCTTTTACCACTTCTGCCTCCCACATTACCTCCATAAATGTACAAATTAATAATGGGGCCCACTTATAACATTGTATAATGCTACTACAACCTTCCCACCACCCGACAGGAGGGCTTGGTATTAATTTACCCATTCCTCTTTCCATGTCCTGTTGGAGGGTACAGATGTGTTCTTCCTTAACTTTCCTCTCATCTCAACATATCCTGAGATGTGTGGCGTGTGATGACCAGATTTGAAAATAAAATATGATTGTGCGATACTTTGTCGCGAGATGTCTATGCTGCATATATCTGTGTGACCACCCAGTGGTTGTGAGGTGAATTGCAGACTGTGAAAGGTTTTGCTAGCATGTCGCGATATTGTATTGAAACGGTTTCACGAAAAATTGGAGTCCAAATTCAATCCCATTCGGATTTTAAGGAAATCCGTGCCGGAAGTTCGCGCATTTACTTGCAGATTTTTTGACGCGGATCTCCAGTTTGATGTGACGCAGATTCACACAAGGATTAGCCCCATCAATGCGGAATCCATGTCATCTGCCGGAAATATATATATAAATATATTTTTCTGCAATTTGCCATTTAAATAAATTGGAGGAAGATCGTTTTTGGGATTTCCTGCTGATTTTGACGTAGAATCTGCACGAAAATCCATGAGATGTGAATGGGGCCCTTCACAGGATAACACTACGCATAGGGAAGGAGAAGACTTACCACGTCACGGAACCCAATGGCTGTCTCTATGCCCTCATAATGGAAATAAATTGGGACTAGGGGTTGACAGAGATTGGTCTTGGCCCCTGGGCATTAAGTATTATGGGCCCCTTACCAACCACTAGAATCATAATACACTTGGTTTGGGTTAAATAATTACCTTCAAGAAGCGCTTATTACTTGCAATCTTTTTTGTTAGAAAATATTGTAATCAACCAAGGGGTTGTGGGCCCCCCTGGGCACTGCCCTAATGCCCGTATGGTCAATCCGCTCCTGATACAGACTATGCTATGGAGACAGAAGCGGTAATTAGGGGCACGGTCAGGCGTAGCGACAATCGGTATGAAAATACACCTTCCCCCGGCCTACAGATGGCATTGTATTACTGATCCGAGACGCTATCTGCGTATTTTACCTCAGGATGCGGAGACTTTCAGGTATTTTTGTCGATTCCGAATACGTATCCCAGGATGCTCTGTCACTTTTGCGCTCCCTGCCTATTGCTGACCTATATTATATCCTCGCTGGAGTCTGAATATGGAGCTGCAGCTTTTTCTCTGTAATCTTTGCATTTTCTTGTTATGATCTTGCAACAGAACTGTAAAACCAATTTCCATCCGGCCCCGTATCTGTGCGAGACAGACGGGCAAGCAGACGCGGTGAGATAATGAAGTATACCGACGGACAATGGCGCCGGAGAGAGGTGAGATGAAATGACAAACGTGAGGTAAGGGCGAGCGAGCGGAGCACAGGAACGGAGTGGCGTCCGCTTCTCTGAAGGAATGACGGGCCTCGGTGCCACGGTCACGTGAGGAGACTGGGGACGGTGGCGATGTAGACGAGTCGCTTGTCAGCAACACCTTTAATGAGTCATTTCCTAAGCTAACCATTTTTAATAGGCAATTCATTAAAGCGAACCTCCTTAACGAGCCTGGTAAATATTGACTGATGTCTCACGCGATTCACCTATTTATATGGTAGTTAACAAATAGGACAGGCCGGCGAGAAATACCTACTTAATAAATCTATAGCAAGACCAATATCCAGCTGTATACAAGTAAATACTCATGTTTAGGTTCTATGAATAGCGAGATGTAGCAGTGCTGAGTTTGTCATTTAACTCTTTTAAGGCCTCCTTCGCACACCTTCTTTCATTGGGTGTCATTTTGCACAAAAAAACGCCCCACCCAGGGCATGCTGCGTTTGGGGAAAAAAACCTGACTGAACACAAAAAATTGCCTCAAAAACGCCACAAACCTAATCACCGTTTTATTTAGTGCGTTTTATATTTTACTATATATAGACTTTAAGGCAACAACTACAAAAAAAAAGCTTTAAAAAACGCCACACAAAAATGCAGCAAAACGCTGTGTGTGAATCCAGCCGTACTCAGTTCGTTAATATGGCTTTTTTTCCCGCCAAATTTGGGAACATTCATCATGGTCACGTCCATAGGAAATAAGATGGGTGTTGTGTCGTCACGGTGGTGGCAGACTCGAAAGTAAGCTCATCCTGTTCATGACGCCAAGTGCTAGGAGGGCAAATGGGACTTCTGGGCAATGACCGACACCCCCCCTGTTGTCTTGATTTGTGGAACTCTACCTAGAACTTGCTGCAGGGTGGTCTGTACTGAGGGCGGGGGACGTTGACCACGCGGCAGTCCCTCCCCGAGGTGGCTGCAACTGACTCGCCCACATGACCTGGCACGACAAATAGGTTACACAACTGAATCGGTGCTTTTCGTTGTTCTGCTTCTCTGACGGAGCGGAACAATTAAAACACTGACGCAGGGCCTCGCTCACATCTGCATTGGAGGCTCCGATAGGGGCCTGTCGCAGATCTGGCCAAAAATAGCGTAAACAATAAAGCAGCATGCTGCGCTATTGTTTCCGGTGAAACCACAGACACCTTGAGGGAAAACCTTCGGAACCCATAAAATCAAGGCATTCCGTTGGTGTCCGTGGTGCAACGGAAACGGCGCTTCCGGTTATTCCCTTGTTCTGCTCCTCTGACTGAGCAGAACAACGGAATAACGAACGCAGATGGGAACAAGGCCTTATTCCGTTTGATGGATCAGTTTTTTTCTACTGCTACGTCCAAAAAAAAAAGAGAAATAAGTAAAAATAAAGTCTGAAAAAAATGGATCTGTTAAAAACCGAGTATTACGGATGTCAAACTGAAAGAAACGGAAGGTAAAGTTTCAGATATGTCGAAAAAACGAGTAAGTAAGTGCCAATGCAGATGTAAACAGAGGTCACCATTGAAGTCATGGAAGGTTTCTACTGCAGCAAGCTGCCTCCCAGCCAGAAAGCAGCATAAACCCCTATATATATATGTGTGTGTGTGCATGTGCGTGTGCATGTGCGTGTCAGATGCAGCTCAAAACTCAACTCAGTCACATCGTAGAAATGGACTGAATGCCACTCAAGCGCGGCAGTGGTGATTGGAGGCACTCAGGGCTTCGAAAACGTGCGCCGTAGAGATCAGCTGAGCTGCCAGAAAAGAGCAGGCTTGATTACAAAAATGGGTCTCGGCATCCCTGAGAGAGTAAGTTCCTACTCTCCGCTGCCCAGAGGGATTGTGATAATGTGTTCGAGTGGCCCAGAGCAGGGAAAATATCTCCGTCTCCACTTTTAGCCCAAACAAAACTGCCGCTTGGCAGCGGAGGGATGCCCTGCGCTTGGGGAGCTACAGCTGCGGCGAGGATGAGAAGTCCTGAAGGGGAGGGCGATGAACATACTCCATATCCACACTATGTATGTAAGGAGAGAACGGGAAATGGATGACTGGTAAACCACATCAGCAATAGACACCCAGCAGATGTAGCAGAGCTACAGAGTTTATGTTCCGTAAATCCCTGTTACCAAACCCTAAAGACAGGTACAGCTGCTATTGGCTTGGTTAACCTCAATAGAACGTGATTTTAACTCATTCCTTCCCAAAGGGAGCAAGGATCGTGATACCACTTTGTAAGGTAGGTTTTAAGCATGTGTCATTATCGTCTGTTGTTTAAAGTGTACCTGTCCCATCCATTTTTGGGGGGCTTTAAGTTTAGGAAGCAACTATGAATTAAGTAATCGTCTGGCGTAAAAATATCAATGGATTTGGTAATGAGAGTATCTTGTTAAAGGGGTCCACTTTTTGGAATTTCACATCACTAGTATATGTTAAACATATACCTTGGGGAGCTCCCGACATCACTGTCCATATATGAACAGTGTTGTCAGGAGCAGTGCTGGAGTCCCCGGGCAGAGGGCTAGCTGATGATCTGCTCGGGGACTCCGGCACTAGAGAAGCTCCTGACATCACTGTCCATATATGGACAGTGATGTCAGGAGTGCCCTATCGATGGAGTCTCCGAACAAATCATCAGCTAGCCCTCTGCCTGGGGACTCCAGCACTGCTCCTGACAACACTGTTCATATATGGACAGTGTCTTTGGGATTTTTCCCAGGTGACGTATCTCACTGTATGCCATACACTGTTATACGTTTGGGCCTTTCGTTGGAGGTATGCGTCAGGGGGCTTCTCGAAGTATACCTCCATCGGAAAGGCCGAAGCGTGATGTGAATGGGGCCTAATCCTTTTAAAGTGGTGTAGCCGTCAGGAACATTACCATTGGCTCCGAAACGTAGAACCCATCAATAAGCCAAGACCATCTGGGCTTAAAGTGGTGGTCTCATAATAACAACATCTGTGAACATCAGAACTATTAGGACATGAGGGGTTCCCTTTAAGTCGAGAGCGACTACTCTGATTCTGGTGGACTCGGTTGCACATTGACGTCAATAGGCGCCATGCAATACATCTCCTCTGCAGGCAATGTGTAGGTGCTGGCTGGTAATATCGGCACATTCAGCAGCGGTACACCAGGGCATCCCCTCAACATTGGGGGAAACTACCAAATGAAAGCGGGTTCTTCTAATGGGACAACCCCTTTAGTCATTAACCCAGCCCTGCGGATGAGGGCTTAGTATAGTCTAGCAAACTTTATACCTGGTGATAAAGTCCAATAACATTTCTATTCTGAATTCAATGAAATGGATGAACATGGTCAACATGGAGTCAGAAGCTCTTGGACTGGTGATGGATCCATCCATCCATCCATCCATTCATCCATTCATCCATCCATCCATCCCTCCGTCCGTCCATCCATCCATCCATCCATCCATCCATCCCTCCATCATGGCAGAACGTCCATGAATTGCTCTGTATTGTATTATATGGTCCATGTTTATGTGACTCCAGCAGAAGTTAATCTATTGTCTATGTCCTTCATACATCAAGAACATCAAGATCAATAGATAGTGGCGGTTTAATTAGCTCTGCGCTCGATTTCCGTACACGCGCACCAGCAAATATAGACAAATCTATATGTATGTAATTTAGCCGGAAACAATGGCGTACACGACAGAATAAAGGCTCAATCACTAGTACAAACACTATAACAAAAGTACCTGCATGTAGATTGGCATGTGCGCCAAATTAGGCTCTGTTCACATTATGGTTGAGCCTCCCATCGGAGGTATACCTCAGGTGGATTTCCCAACATATGCCTCCGACGGAAGGCTGCGACGTATATCACCGTATAGGAATATATCGCCAATAGACTCCCATTGTAAAAAAGTACACCATATGGTATACTGCACGTCTCCTTTACCGTATTCCTCTGTATAGAATAGCGTATGCTGGCACATACCAGCCCGGCGTATGCTGAAAGGACACTCTTTTGGTATACGCAAGGGTGAATGGGGCCTGACAGATACATTCCGCATATGCCTCGAACGCAGTTTCTAAACGTGATGTGAACAGAACCTTAGAGACTCCTTCGATAGTTTTGAAAAGTGTATAAAAATAGGGACACGACTAAGGCCAGATTCACACGAACGTGGGGAATGTCGGACGTGAAAAATGTGACGTTTTTCATGTTCGAGGTGCCCCCATGCGTGTTCCGTTTTCACGGATCCCCATAGACTTGAGTCGGGTGAGCGATGGGCCGCTTAGTTTCTGATTGGCTTTGCTCGTAGCGGTGTACGGGCTAAATAGAAAGAGTCCGTACATCGCTTGCTTAGCTTTCCGAGGAAAGCCGCTCAGAAACTAAGCGGCACAGCGCTCACCCGGGCGCTTCTGCCACTTCGTTTTAGCAATTGGTTGGAGCCTCAGTGCTCGGACCCCCACCGATCAAAACTTCTGACTTGTCATTATAACGTGTTAAAAGTTTTTTAAAACTTTAGTAACCCTTGAAATCAATGGGAGGCATTTTCTGCTGTTTTTTTGGGGCATTTTCCGACGCGGTTTCCGCGTCAAAAAACGTGCAAAAAAAAACTCTGCGTGAACTGGGCCTAAGAGAGAAAAATTACACTTTTTTTGTGGCTTTTTCCAACTTTTTTTTTGGGTGGTACAGATGTTAGCTGGAAGTCGGTGGGGAAATATAAGACGCACTAAAAACAATGTGTATTGTGGGTGGCAATTTTTTTTATTTTATCTTCACATGTTTTTGGTTTTTTTCCTCTTCGAAACACCGCAAGTGTCAATCTGGGTTGCGTTTTTTATGGCTTTTTGTTTAGAATAGATCATAACTCCATCTTGCCTGTATCACGGTATAAGGGCTCATTCACACGACCGTAGTTTGTTTTTGCGGATAGCACACTAAACCATTCATTTGTACCGAGCCATGGACACATCCATTTTTTTTTGTTGCGCAAGGGGTCCGATTCGTATCCGTGTTTTCTAGTATATTGGTCCGGAAAAAGAAACAGACAGCACATGAAATCTACTAGAATCCGTGTTTTGCGGGTCGCAAAGCGGAAACGGTCATGTCCAGGATGCCTAACCAGGCTGATTTAAAGGGGCTGTCCATGATTCTGGTATTGGACTAAATAAACCTGATAAGCCTGGTCTACACTTTTGTTGCGAGTATTTTTTGGTCATGGGTGGAACACCCTAAAATAATGACCGATCAACCTGGTCATTTTTGGTTGGTACCATGTAGCCCCCCGTATAGGACCGACATCAAAAAGATATGAACATCAATCTTCAATATATCTATCTATACGGAATAAACATAGTAAAGCCCGGGATTAGCATGTGATATAATATAATGTAATATAAAATAAAATAATATAACGTAATAAAATATATCCTAATCATAAAATATAATGTAATCAATAATATAATAATATAATATCCAACCCGCAAAGTATATGAAATGAACAAACAAAAATCATTCATAATGGATTTGTTGGAAAAACAGCGTAGAAAACGAGGAGGCGATGTTAACCGGCAGGAAACATACAGATGTGGCGAGCCGGAGGTCAGGCTTTGCTGTCAGAATACATGACTGTCTGAGCATGAAACGCGTGAGAGGAGGCGCAGAGGAAAAACAATGGCGAGTGAAAAGAAAACCAGAAGGAGGGGGAAAGGAGACAAGGAGGAAGCGAGTGTTTAACCTCTTCATCACCGGGAGCATTTTGGGTCTTCGTGATAATAGACATTCCGCTGCGGCAAAAACGCACCATTTCCTGCGTTTTTTACGGCATAAAATGGTTCGGAAATTGCTGCGTTTTTCCCAATGCTGTGAGATAGTGACATCTCTATAAAACGCAGCAATACTGTCCGCATTCCGGGGCAGGACTTGACGTGCTGCGGTACGAAAAATACGCACCGCAGGTCAATTTCGGCTCGGAATTTTTACGCAGCGTGTGGGTGAGATTTGTTAAATCTCACCCACACGCTGCTACTGTATTCTGCCGCATTTGTTCCGTCCGCAATTCTGGACTGAGAAAATGCAGCAATTCTGCAACGTGTGGATGAGCCCTAAAGGTATATTCACACGCTGTGTTTTCAGGCGGATTTCGGGGCGTAAACGCCTGAAAAAACGGTAGCTGAACACCTACAAACATCTGCCCATTGAAATCAATGGGCAAAACTGCATTTAGTTCATACGGGGCGTATTTGTACACCGCCGTTCTAAAAAATGACGCGTAAAAAGACGCTCCGTAAAAAGAAGTAGCATGTCGCTTCTTGAAGCGTCTTTTGGAGCTGATTTTCCATTGAATACTGTTCACACGGGTTATTTTCAGCCATTTTTCGGGCAGTAAACGCCCGGAAAAAGGCTAAAAATACGGAGGCTGAACACCTCCAAACATCTGCCATTGATTTCAGTGGGAAAAACTGTGTTTCGTTTCCATGGGGCGTTTTTTTTACGTGGCCGTTTGTTAGAAAGGCCACGTAAAAAAACGCCCCGTAAAAAAGAAGTGCATGTCACTTCTTGAGCCGTTTTTGGAGCCGTTTTTCATTGTCTCAATAGAAAAACAGCTCCAAAAACATCCGTAAAAAGAACGCAACAAAAAACGCTTCATGCATAAAAAACGACTGAAAAAGCAGAGGCTGTTTTCCCTTTTGAACAGCTCCGTATTTTATGGACTTTTTCATTTGCTGTGTGAACATACCCTTAAAAATGCCTCAAAATACGCCTCAAAGGAAGATAAGGGTATTTTCACACGCAAAACAAAAAAGGACTGTAAAATACGGAGCTGTTCAAAAGGGAAAACAGCCTCTGATTTTCAGCCGTTTTTTAAGCAACGTTTTTTGATGCGTTTTTTGCGGCCGTTTTTGGAGCCATTTTTCATTGTCCCAATAGAAAAACAGCTCCGGAAATGGCCGCAAAAAACGTATGTGGTTTCAAAAACGGCTAAAAATCAGAGGCTGTTTTCCCTTGAAAACAGTTCCGTATTTTACAACCGTTTTTCGTGTGACCATAGCCTTTCTATTGACACAATGAAAAATGGCCCCAAAACAGCTCAAGAAGTGACATGCACTTCTTTTTACGGGGCGTTTTTTTTACGCGACGTTTTTTCAAATGGCCACGTAAAAAAACGCCCTGCCGAAACGAAACACAGTTTTTCCCATTAAAATCAATGGGTAGATGTTTGGCGGCGCTCAGCTTCTGTTTTTTCGGCCATTTTTTGGGCCGTTTACGGCCCTAAAACCGGCTGAAAATAAGCCGTGTAAACACATCCTAACACAATGAAAAACAGCTCCAAAAATGGCTCAGGAAGTGACATGCGCCTTTAACATGCTCCTTCCTTTACGGGCCGTCTTTTTACTTTCCGTTTTTTTAAAACAGCGGCGTAAAACAATGCCCCGTCTAAACTAAAAGCCGTTTTTCCCATCGAATTCAATGGGCAGATGTTTGTAGCCGTTTAGCTAGCGTTTTTCAAGGCGTATTTCGAGGCGTTTACTCCCCGAAATACGCTTGAAAACTCTGCGGGTGAACATACCTTTACGGCTATATATATTTTATGCGTCGGAGGGTAGAGGTGCCCACTGCTACCTTAAAATCGGCTCCTACAGTGTATTGAATTGCCTGCTAATAAAACTGGTTACTCGTGGGTTGTCGACGTAAGGGGCGCTCTATCACAGAGGGCCCTTATACCATTATTGGACAGGGTCCCTCTGTTGTCTGTGTCCGTCTCTGTTTTAGCCTCCATATTCCAGCCGACGACCGAACTTACATCAAATCCAACTCAAATGGAGCTATAAAGGTAAGGTCGTAATTGTTAGATAAATATGGCGACTTTGATAAGTAATTACATTCTCCGGAGCCTCGTGTCGTTACTATTTGCAGCATTTCAGGCATCACAGTCGAGTCTTTGGCCCGTATGGGCCGCTTGACCCTGAACTTTGTAATGCAAATATCCCCTGGCGGTCGCCTTCCTATTAAATGAAAAGTTATGGTATTTTAATGAGGGTCCTAATTAAACAATGAAAGTTACAGAAATTACAGGCGAGTCCATTATCTTTTATTAGCGGAGTCGCTCGGAGAGAAGCGCGTACGCGGGGCTCTCTCTACATGGAGATTTTTTTTTTTATGCCTCTGTTGTTTTAATCACATCTCCGCCATCCAACCGGAATTCAATTACTGGAATTTGCTAACGACGGTCTTTTTTTTTTTTTTTTGTCTATTTCAAAGAAAAATTTGAGACCCTGAATTAACCCATCAGACGCTGAGTAGTGAATTTCTATACAAGTTGGATGGGACTGCCCAAATTTTCGCTTATAACTCCATCAAGATCCTGCAATACCAATGGCGCAAAATGGAGGATCATGGTAACCATATATCAGATAAGAAAATTGCCCTGTTACCCATGGCAACCAATCATATTTCAGCTTTCACTTTCTATATTGCTCTAGAAGATAAACAGTGGTTTGGTTGCTATAGGCAATAAGGCTGCTTTTTTACTGAGGCCCAGTCATGATCCCATCTCAACCAATCAGATGTTTCCTTTCATTTTGTAACTGTCTCCCTCAAAACTACATACTGATAGGTTGCCATGGGCAACATCACTGTTCTACATGCAGTGTTTTTTTTTAGACATGGTCTCACAGTGAAAGTGTTTTTTTCTAAGTAGCGGCACTGTGGCGGTAAAGGGGGCACTGTGTATGTTGGTGAAGGGGGTACTGTGTATGTTGGTGAAGGGGGTACTGTGTATGTTGGTGAAGGAGGCACTGTGTATGTTGGTGAAGGAGGCACTGTGTATGTTGGTGAAGGGGGCACTGTGTATGTTGGTGAAGGGGGCACTGTGTATGTTGGTGAAGGGGGTACTGTGTATGTTGGTGAAGGAGGCACTGTGTATGTTGGTGAAGGGGCCACTGTGTATGTTGGTGAAGGGGGTACTGTGTATGTTGGTGAAGGGGGTACTGTGTATGTTGGTGAAGGAGGCACTGTGTATGTTGGTGAAGGGGGTACTGTGTATGTTGGTGAAGGGGGTACTGTGTATGTTGGTGAAGGAGGCACTGTGTATGTTGGTGAAGGAGGCACTGTGTATGTTGGTGAAGGGGGTACTGTGTATGTTGGTGAAGGGGGTACTGTGTATGTTGGTGAAGGAGGCACTGTGTATGTTGGTGAAGGGGGCACTGTGTATGTTGGTGAAGGGGCACTGTGGCGGTGAAGGGGGCACTGTGTGTGTTGGTGAAGGGGGTACTGTGTATGTCGGTGAAGGGGGCACTGTGTATGTTGGTGAAGGGGGCACTGTGTATGTTGGTGAAGGGGGCACTGTGTATGTTGGTGAAGGAGGCACTGTGTATGTTGGTGAAGGGGCACTATGCCGGTGAAGGGGCACTGTGTGTGTTGGTGAAGGGGGTACTGTGTATGTCGGTAAAGGGGGCACTGTGTATGTTGGTGAAGGGGCACTGTGGCGGTGAAGGGGGCACTGTGTGTGTTGGTGAAGGGGGTACTGTGTATGTCGGTGAAGGGGGCACTGTGTATGTTGGTGAAGGGGGCACTGTGTATGTTGGTGAAGGGGGCACTGTGTAGGTTGGTGAAGGGGGCACTGTGTATGTTGGTGAAGGGGGCACTGTGTATGTTGGTGAAGGGGGCACTGTGTATGTTGGTGAAGGAGGCACTGTGTATGTTGGTGAAGGGGCACTATGCCGGTGAAGGGGGCACTGTGTGTGTTGGTGAAGGGGGTACTGTGTATGTCGGTGAAGGGGGCACTGTGTGTGTTGGTGAAGGGGGTACTGTGTATGTCGGTGAAGGGGGCACTGTGTATGTTGGTGAAGGGGGCACTGTGTATGTTGGTGAAGGGGGCACTGTGTAGGTTGGTGAAGGGGGCACTGTGTATGTTGGTGAAGGGGGCACTGTGTATGTTGGTGAAGGGGGCACTGTGTATGTTGGTGAAGGAGGCACTGTGTATGCTGGTGAAGGGGCACTATGCCGGTGAAGGGGGCACTGTGTATGTTGGTGAAGGGGGCACTGTGTATGTTGGTGAAGGGGGCACTGTGTATGTTGGTGAAGGGGGCACTGTGTATGTTGGTGAAGGGGGCACTGTGTATGTTGGTGAAGGAGGCACTGTGTATGTTGGTGAAGGGGCACTATGCCGGTGAAGGGGGCACTGTGTGTGTTGGTGATGGGGGTACTGTGTATGTTGGTGAAGGTGGCACTGTGTATGTTGGTGAAGGGGGCACTGTGTAGGTTGGTGAAGGGGGCACTGTGTATGTTGGTGAAGGGGGCACTGTGTATGTTGGTGAAGGGGGCACTGTGTATGTTGGTGAAGGAGGCACTGTGTATGTTGGTGAAGGGGCACTATGCCGGTGAAGGGGGCACTGTGTATGTTGGTGAAGGGGGCACTGTGTATGTTGGTGAAGGGGGCACTGTGTAGGTTGGTGAAGGGGGCACTGTGTATGTTGGTGAAGGGGGCACTGTGTATGTTGGTGAAGGGGGCACTGTGTATGTTGGTGAAGGAGGCACTGTGTATGTTGGTGAAGGGGCACTATGCCGGTGAAGGGGGCACTGTGTATGTTGGTGAAGGGGGCACTGTGTAGGTTGGTGAAGGGGGCACTGTGTATGTTGGTGAAGGGGGCACTGTGTATGTTGGTGAAGGGGGCACTGTGTATGTTGGTGAAGGAGGCACTGTGTATGTTGGTGAAGGGGCACTATGCCGGTGAAGGGGGCACTGTGTGTGTTGGTGATGGGGGTACTGTGTATGTTGGTGAAGGTGGCACTGTGTATGTTGGTGAAGGTGGCACTGTGTATGTTGGTGAAGGAGGCACTGTGTATGTTGGTGAAGGGGGCACTGTGTATGTTGGTGAAGGGGGCACTGTGTATATTGGTGAAGGAGGAACTGTGTATGTTGGTGCTGTGTATGTTGGTGAAGGAGGCACTGTGTATGTTGAAGAAGGGGGTACTGTGTATGTTGGTGAAGGGGGCACTGTGTATGTTGGTGAAGGGGGTACTGTGTATGTTGGTGAAGGAGGCACTGTGTATGTTGGTGAAGGAGGCACTGTGTATGTTGGTGAAGGGGGTACTGTGTATGTTGGTGAAGGGGACACTGTGTATGTGGGTGAAGGAGGCACTGTGTATGTTGGTGAAGGTGGCACTGTGTATGTTGGTGAAGGTGGCACTGTGTATGTTGGTGAAGGTGGCACTGTGTTGGTGAAGGAGGCAATGTGTATGTTGATGAAGGTGGCACTGTGTATGTTGGTGAAGGTGGCACTGTGTTGGTGAAGGGGGCACTGTGTATGTTGGTGAAGGTGACACTGTGTTGGTGAAGGTGGTGCTGTGTTGGTGAAGGAGGCAATGTGTATGTTGGTGAAGGTGGCACTGTGTATGTTGGTGAAGGTGGCACTGTGTATGTTGGTGAAGGAGGCACTGTTTATGTTGGTGAAGGGGGCACTGTGTATGTTGGTGAAGGGGGTACTGTGTATGTTGGTGAAGGAGGCACTGTGTATGTTGGTGAAGGAGGCACTGTGTATGTTGGTGAAGGAGGCACTGTGTATGTTGGTGAAGGGGGTACTGTGTATTTTGGTGAAGGGGGCACTGTGTATGTTGGTGAAGGGGGTACTGTGTATGTTGGTGAAGGGGGTACTGTGTATGTTGGTGAAGGGGACACTGTGTATGTGGGTGAAGGAGGCACTGTGTATGTTGGTGAAGGTGGCACTGTGTATGTTGGTGAAGGTGGCACTGTGTATGTTGGTGAAGGTGGCACTGTGTATGTTGGTGAAGGGGGCACTGTGTATGTTGGTGAAGGGGGCACTGTGTAGGTTGGTGAAGGGGGCACTGTGTATGTTGATGAAGGTGGCACTGTGTATGTTGATGAAGGTGGCACTGTGTTGTTGAAGGGGGCACTGTGTATGTTGGTGAAGGTGGCACTGTGTTGGTGAAGGAGGCAATGTGTATGTTGGTGAAGGTGGCACTGTGTATGTTGGTGAAGGTGGCACTGTGTATGTTGGTGAAGGGGACACTGTGTATGTGGGTGAAGGAGGCACTGTGTATGTTGGTGAAGGTGGCACTGTGTATGTTGGTGAAGGAGGCACTGTTTATGTTGGTGAAGGGGGCACTGTGTATGTTGGTGAAGGGGGTACTGTGTATGTTGGTGAAGGAGGCACTGTGTATGTTGGTGAAGGAGGCACTGTGTATGTTGGTGAAGGAGGCACTGTGTATGTTGGTGAAGGGGGTACTGTGTATTTTGGTGAAGGGGGCACTGTGTATGTTGGTGAAGGGGGTACTGTGTATGTTGGTGAAGGGGGTACTGTGTATGTTGGTGAAGGGGACACTGTGTATGTGGGTGAAGGAGGCACTGTGTATGTTGGTGAAGGTGGCACTGTGTATGTTGGTGAAGGTGGCACTGTGTATGTTGGTGAAGGTGGCACTGTGTATGTTGGTGAAGGGGGCACTGTGTATGTTGGTGAAGGGGGCACTGTGTAGGTTGGTGAAGGGGGCACTGTGTATGTTGATGAAGGTGGCACTGTGTATGTTGGTGAAGGTGGCACTGTGTTGTTGAAGGGGGCACTGTGTATGTTGGTGAAGGTGGCACTGTGTTGGTGAAGGAGGCAATGTGTATGTTGGTGAAGGTGGCACTGTGTATGTTGGTGAAGGTGGCACTGTGTATGTTGGTGAAGGGGACACTGTGTATGTGGGTGAAGGAGGCACTGTGTATGTTGGTGAAGGTGGCACTGTGTATGTTGGTGAAGGTGGCACTGTGTATGTTGGTGAAGGTGGCACTGTGTTGGTGAAGGAGGCAATGTGTATGTTGGTGAAGGTGGCACTGTGTATGTTGGTGAAGGGGGCACTGTGTATGTTGGTGAAGGGGGCACTGTGTAGGTTGGTGAAGGGGGCACTGTGTATGTTGATGAAGGTGGCACTGTGTATGTTGGTGAAGGTGGCACTGTGTTGGTGAAGGGGGCACTGTGTATGTTGGTGAAGGTGGCACTGTGTTGGTGAAGGAGGCAATGTGTATGTTGGTGAAGGTGGCACTGTGTATGTTGGTGAAGGTGGCACTGTGTATGTTGGTGAAGGGGACACTGTGTATGTGGGTGAAGGAGGCACTGTGTATGTTGGTGAAGATGGCACTGTGTATGTTGGTGAAGGTGGCACTGTGTATGTTGGTGAAGGTGGCACTGTGTTGGTGAAGGAGGCAATGTGTATGTTGGTGAAGGTGGCACTGTGTATGTTGGTGAAGGTGGCACTGTGTTGGTGAAGAGGGCACTGTGTATGTTGGTGAAGGGGGTACTGTGTATGTTGGTGAAGGGGACACTGTGTTTGTTGGTGAAGGAGGCACTGTGTATGTTGGTGAAGGTGGCACTGTGTATGTTGGTGAAGGGAACACTGTGTTGGTGAAGGAGGCAATGTGTATGTTGGTGAAGGGGGCACTGTGTATGTTGGTGAAGGTGGCACTGTGTTGGTGAAGGGGGAACTGTGTATGTTGGTGAAGGTGGCACTGTGTTGGTGAAGGGGGCACTGTGTATGTTGGTGAAGGTGGCACTGTGTTGGTGAAGGTGACACTGTGTTGGTGAAGGAGGCAATGTGTATGTTGGTGAAGGTGGCACTGTGTATGTTGGTGAAGGTGGAACTGTGTTGGTGAAGGGGGCACTGTGTGTGTTGGTGAAGGTGGCACTTTGTTGGTGAAGGTGGCACTGTGTATGTTGGTGAAGGTGGCACTGTGTATGTTGGTGAAGGTGGCACTGTGTTGGTGAAGGAGGCAATGTGTATGTTGGTGAAGGTGGCACTGTGTATGTTGGTGAAGGTGGCACTGTGTTGGTGAAGGGGGCACTGTGTATGTTGGTGAAGGGGGTACTGTGTATGTTGGTGAAGGGGACACTGTGTTTGTTGGTGAAGGAGGCACTGTGTATGTTGGTGAAGGTGGCACTGTGTATGTTGGTGAAGGGAACACTGTGTTGGTGAAGGAGGCAATGTGTATGTTGGTGAAGGGGGCACTGTGTATGTTGGTGAAGGTGGCACTGTGTTGGTGAAGGGGGAACTGTGTATGTTGGTGAAGGTGGCACTGTGTTGGTGAAGGGGGCACTGTGTATGTTGGTGAAGGTGGCACTGTGTTGGTGAAGGTGACACTGTGTTGGTGAAGGAGGCAATGTGTATGTTGGTGAAGGTGGCACTGTGTATGTTGGTGAAGGTGGCACTGTGTTGGTGAAGGGGGCACTGTGTATGTTGGTGAAGGTGGCACTTTGTTGGTGAAGTGGCGCTGTGTTTGTTGCAGGGGGGTGCGGTCAACTTATTTGTAGGCGGATCTTATTGACAGAAAGTGTAGTTAGGCCCGTTGTAAAACCAGTCTATGTGTTCCATCAGAAAAAAAACAGATTTTCCATCCGAGTTGAATCAGTATCGTGTCCGAGTCCGTTCCGGTCAGTTTTTTACGGCCGTATAGCATCCGTTATCATCAGTTTTTCATATCCTTTCCTGTTTTCTTTTCAGCGTATCCCAGCTGAAAATCTGACAGCGTCCGCGTGCTATCTTTTATTTATTTTATCTTTTTTATTTTTTCACAGACTCATTTCTTGAATGGTCGAGTCCAGCGCAAGAATCCGACAGCAAAATGCATGCTGCAACGATCCGTGCGGAAAATTGGACATAAGAATTTGTCCATTGACTTTAATGTGTCCGTGCTCAGTCCGCGTGCTGTTCATTCTATACTCGGACAGCACGCGGATGTGAACAACGCTCGTCTGAACAGGGCCTTATTCCCTCCCTTTGAGGCCCTTTCTTAAAAGTTGACAACTCATGATTCCGGTGGCGGTACGGCTCTGTTCATATCACGACGGACAGCTGCAATGTATGATACTGTCAATATAGACAGCGACATACGTCAACCATAGGACCCCATAGCGCAAAAACGTAACCAAAGGCTCCCATTGACTCTGGCTATGCCATTCACCCTGGTATACGCCGGGGTGAATGGGGGCCTATGGATACGTTCGGCACATTCGGACGTAGGGCTCTTATGTGACGTCAGGAGAGCCTTACATATTTACGTCAGTGTAAAGTGGGGTCACCTTCTATATCACCAAAAGATTACCAACACCTCCACCCCCTGTATTTTTCAGGACAACATGTCCGCTAGGCCCCCGGCGCAGTATTAGGGACTAATAGCTACGACTAAAGACTGTGTTTTTCTATAGTGGGTTGTCAGAGGGACCACAGTGGGGCGGGGGGGGGGTGACTGGCAAGGGGGACATGTTGGAGGTTTTAAAATATTCCTTTGGTCTTCTGAGTCTTGTCTGCCGCATGGCGCGGGGCAGACGGTGCAGAACGGAAATTATACTGCACGCGCTTCATGTCATTTTACCCAAAGATAATTATTTATTTGCATAAAATCTCAATACGAAAATGCCATGTTTAAAATCTAGAATTTATTGCCAAAACGTCAAAATAAAATCCACCCCAAAATATACACAATGTGGAGAAATAAAATACACAGGGCGCAGATAATTTTACACGGACTACTGCCAATGCAGCCGTGGAAATCGTTTCCGGTAGTGCAATATGTGCGGAAAATACAGACCTGTCGGGACTAAGTCAAGGTAATGATAGAGTTTATTGCCGCAGGTAATCACTGCAATTTTTATAAATTCTAGAAACAATTTGGCAAAAATTGTATCTCGATATTATAATCTACCTGAATGGAATGTACCTGTGAAGTCCCGCGAGTCGCTGCAGCGAAGGATTCATAAATGTAATCGTGTTGTCGTCTCTGGCTGGAGGAACACTTTGGGGGCGATCGTAATATTTGGGTTTTTGCATATTTTACATTTGTATTTTTTAGTATAAAGATTTTTTTTTTATTCTATTCACATTTTGTCGTTTTGACTAACGCTAAAACAAATAGCAATTGTTTAGAACAAGTTTTTGTAAAAGGGATTGTCCGGAGTGAGAAAAATCGGGCTGCTTTCTAGCCAAAACAGCGCCACACTTTTCTACAGGTTGTTTGTGGTATTGCAGCTCAGCTCTTTTCACTTTCGCTGTAATACCAAACACAACCCATGCACAGGTGTGGCGCTGTTTTTGGGAGAAAAAAAAAAACAGCCATGTTTTTCTAATTCTGTACATTTCCGTTAAAAAACATACGTAGGTTAAATTTTTTCGATGGTGTTTTCTAAAAACAAAAATTAAATATTGCAGTTTTCACACTGACCATTGGGACCTAACAATAGGCTAAGGCCTAATACACACAACCATGTTTTTTTTGGCCATGTGCTGTCCGCAGTTTTGCAGGTAGCGCACGGACTCATTCACTTACATGGCCCCATGTACACGACCGTGATGTTTACGGATCCGTGTGGAGGCCGTGAGTCGGGGGTCGCAAACACTCAGGACATGTCGTTCTACTGTCCGTATTGTGTGTCATGTGACCTACTCAGGGGGTTGGGACAAACTGGTGATAGCAATTCCAGCCATCCTTTTTTTGCGGATCTGTGAATACTGATGACACCCGGATGCAAACTAATGGACCACAAATATAGACAACGGATCCGTGCTTTTGGGGCTGATATGAGGACATTATACTGTGTGGGGGCAGCTATGTGGGCATTATATTTTGTGGGGGCAGCTGTGGGGGCATTATACAGTGTGGGGGCAATATACTGTGTGGAGGCAGCAGTCAGGGCATTATACTGTGTGGGGTACCTATGGGGGCATTATACTGTATGCGGGCAGCTATGGGGCATCATACTGTGTGGGGACAGCTGTGGGGGCATTATACAGTGTGGGGGCAATATACTGTGTGGAGGCAGCAGTCAGGCCATTATACTGTGTGGGGGTACCTATGGGGGCATTATACTGTATGCGGGCAGCTATGGGGCATCATACTGTGTGGGGACAGCTGTGGGGTATTATGCTCTGTGGGAGCAGCTGTGCGGGCAATATACTGTGTGGGGGCACCTATGGGGGCATTATACTTCATGGGGGCAGCTATGGTGGCATTATACTGTATGAAGGAAGCTATGGGGCATCATACTGTGTGGGGCAGCTGTGGGGCATTATACTGTGTGAGGGCAGCTGTGGGGCATTATACTGTGTGAGGGCAGCTGTGCGGGCAATATACTGTGTGGAGGCAGCAGTCAGGGCATTATACTGTGTGAGGGCAGCTGTGCGGGCAATATACTGTGTGGAGGCAGCAGTCAGGGCATTATACTGTGTGGGGGTACCTATGGGGGCATTATACTGTATGCGGGCAGCTATGGGGCATCATACTGTGTGGGGACAGCTGTGGGGTATTATGCTGCGAGGGCAGCATATAGGGACATTATACTGAGTGGAGGACAGTTATGGGGTAATGATACTGTGTGGGGGCAGCTATGAGGGATTGTACTGTGTGGGGGCAGCTGTGGGGCATTATACTGTGTGAGGGCAGCTGTGCGGGCAATATACTGTGTGGAGGCAGCAGTCAGGGCATTATACTGTGTGGGGGTACCTATGGGGGCATTATACTGTATGCGGGCAGCTATGGGGCATCATACTGTGTGGGGACAGCTGTGGGGTATTATGCTGCGAGGGCAGCATATAGGGACATTATACTGAGTGGAGGACAGTTATGGGGTAATGATACTGTGTGGGGGCAGCTATGAGGGATTGTACTGTGTGGGGGCAGCTCTGGGGGCATTATACTGTGTGGGGGCAGCTCTGGGGGCATTATACTGTGTGGGGGCAGCTCTGGGGGCATAATACTGTGTGGGGGCAGTGTCAGGGGGTATATCATATACAGTAGTATATACCAGGCTCAGGGGATCTATATTAATTCAATTGTGTGGCATGCAAATAAGGGGAATACAATTGTTTGTTAATTGTAATCAAGGTCACATGTTCAATTAATCGTGATTTTTATTTAGGTGATATATATATAATATATATAAATATTGGGCACATGATCAATCTTCTGAAATCCGCCCGTTTCGCTAAAGTCTGCAGATCCTTATATCACGTCTGGACAGGACCGCGCCCGGTACCGTATATATGGCACCCAATAATGTATAATGTGAGTGCCATCCCCCACTGACCCAACACTCATCACATGAACATTCCTCCGTCAGATGTGACTTTATTTCTTATTTTTAGTCGCACAAAAAACATCTTTTATTGTAGATTGCGGAGTGTTAGATGTGTAGACGTGTGACACGGGTCTCGCTCCCCTGCAGAGACGTGATTCATGCCATAGGAAGGCCGCATGTCGCTTTATGGCCTGCGCCACCAGCTCTGTGATTTCTATCCCACCTCCTGTCTTGATGGTGTCCCCGGGATGTCACTGCTACAGGTGACCTGCTGTTCTCGCAGTCTTGTGTGATGCTTCGGAATGTGTAACCATGGAAACAGGAAGAGGCAGTGATACCGATGAGGCCTGTAACCATGGCGATGCACGCAGGCAGGGACAGCCAATGGGGTGTATAATATGACTCTGATGGATGGCGGCGTGTCTGTGTAATTACACAGGAAATCCCCCAGCCCACCCGACCAGGCAGGACCCAAAACATCATGTATATACTGAGGAGGTCCAACCGTAGGGTACGAAATACTATAGGGTCTGTAACCATAGCAACCGCATACGTCTAACACATGAAGTGTGTCTATAGAGCAATGCTATGACATGTACAGTCAATGAGATGTATCAGTGTGACAAGTAATCTATGTTGCTTGTTTTATTACAACTGAGCTATAAATGATGGGGTTTATACCAGAAGTCAGTGGGATGGGACAGTGGAGCACGAGGGACTGCCAGGCAAGAAACCTTTGGGGCTACATATTTCGTTCTTCCAAAACCTTATAGACATTAAAGTAAATCTGCAGTCAAAATAAAACATTGGCTACGACATAGTGTTTGTATGTATTGGTCCTCATTGTACATTGAAAACACGTGTGTTCCCTACATTCAGTGTTACAGAATGGTTTCTACATTGTAGCAGTTTGAGGCTGTCATTGACATATTTTTTATCAGTGGCTCTTAGAGACTGGGTGAGGGGTGTCAGACAAATATATATATATATATATATATATATATATATATATATATATATATATATATATATATATATATATATATATATATATATTTAGCCATGCCCTTGCTCACAGCTGAAGGGAAAAGCTGCTTACATAGGGTCATGAAAATAGTCATATAAATGAGGACTAAATATCTGCATACTCATCAGCCATATTGTAGGATTTAGTGGCGTATACTTATGACGACACACATATATACACCCTACATACAAGAAGTCCTAGGACGTGTATTGTATCACCGTGTTTCCACGTTTGGTACAGAAGAGACAAAGAAGCAAACAGAAGACGTTATATAATCACGGTTACGCGGCATGGGAGATATCGGGAAATAAAATCCCCTATTAGACTAACTGTAGTATGTGATCATTCTGATGGAGATAACTATGGTAACAAGAGTACCATAAACATCATATAATCTGCAAAATTCAGCTACCCAACTCAATTACCGATAGTATTACTGATAAAATGGTATAAACATGGCACGTCAATCACTAAACTGCAAAATCAAAGAAGAACATAGAAAACAAAAACAGACAAAAACTCCAGTAAATGAGTCATTCTCTTCTGCCGAGTTCTCTTTCTTATCTTGTCAGCTGTACCGTGTTACCTGCCCTGCAGCATAGGCAGGATCATTCTAAAAAATCTAGGTGACAATTTCCATGAGAGTGATAATGGTGGACATACTGTCAATGGAAATCACTAAGAAACGGCTGAATGGTACACGCCTGGCCAAGGGCACAGATAAAGGGAGGACCCCATGACTCGGGAGGAATGCCAAAGCGCAGGTATAGTATAGTGGGTTGTCTTGAACTTGATAGAGGAAGGGGAAGTAGTTTGGAGGGGGATATAGGAACCGGGATATTGGGTAAAGAAAAATTTAGAGGGACGGGTAAGAAGAAGAGATTAGATTAAAATTGATTAAAAAGTGAAGATATGGGCTCCGAGGGGGCGTATATATATATATAGGAGGGGAGTGGTCTACAGTCTGAAGTGGAGCATAGTACCACCTGACCACCCATTTTTTTTTGTTCTAGTTTGAATTTTTTTTTGTTGCAGGTTGGCAATAATGGTGTCCATGAAGGAGGTAGATTATGTGGTGAATGGGGGGCGTTGCAGGTATGAGAGTCTCCAAGGTTATACAGTATCGGTGGTGAATTTCTGGGAGAGTGTCCCTACTGTGCTTAGGTCTGAGTGGGATGAAGGTACCCTTGAATTGGTGCGGTGTGGTTGAGGGTAGAGAGGAGGTGGTGCTGATGTTGAGAATAATATGGTGGACATGATGCGCCCATTAATAATCTTCAGACTGTTAATATTTTGATATATATTGTTACTTTTAGACAAAATAGGGCAACTCAAAAACTTATATGTACAGGTGATATTTGGTTTTGAAGGGTTATTCGCATCACACAAAGTGATGACATATTACTAGGTTATGACATCACTTTGTGATCGGTGGCGGGCCGACTGCTAGGACCCACGCCAATACTGAATATCAAGGGGCCCCAGGGCTAGTTTAGCACTGCGTCCCCTTCACTGTTTTTCCCAGCATAGCGGCGTTCTTGGTCACCGGCTGTGCAGGGGACTACAGCACGGCCCTATTGAATGGGTTTGAGTTTCCTATACTGTGGCGGGCCCGGTGAGGAGCTATGCAGGCAAAACTAAGAAGGGGACATAGCGCTAAATCGGTGCTGCGGCCCCTTGAATCTCAGGATAGGTGGAGGTCCCAGCAGTGACAAATGAATGTCATATCCTAACGATATGCCATTACTTTGTGTAATGGTGGAGCATACATAAAGTATATATGTTCGAAAGGTAAACCAATCTATTTCTAGTTCCGAGCATGTTCAGAGAATATGACATTCCTCATACCATCAGTAATGAACAGAGAATAGGACATCTCCGAAGCACAAACAGATTGGTTGGTTCCAGATGCTTGAGCAACCCACAGTGGGATCCACAGAGGATACTGCGTATGGCCATCTAAATGGCGTGTGGCAGCCATTAGCCCTCGCAGAACCCCATCCAGAGAAGTCATTAGCATTCAGTTTGCCGTGTGTCACAGTTGCTTTGAGATACATGTGACCGTAATGGGTTAAAGTGACAAGGGAAGGAAGTCACCATTACTCCGATAGGCAATTTTCCAGTGCTGAGTTAAGTTTTTCGAGAAACGGTAACCAATTTTTTTTTGCCTCATACATGTCACACGTATAGAGATGTCATGACTTCTCGTGAACATCCGTCTCGTTATATATTCCTTCTGCTGTCATTTTGGTGGATGTGTGCCCACATTTCGGTGATTTCTCCGCAGATTTTCATCAGACTTGTTCCCGGTCTTTATCTGCACCTTATGACCCAAAACCCATAGCCCACTCTTATTCTTACCCGTGCTGAAAACTGGGCAACTGAAAGCAGGTTGCAACTTTACTCAACACTTGAGTCTTAGCTAATCCGAAACAATGGAAGTCTCTCTGGGGATATTATAGGCTGCCAAGGAAATACTGGGGGATAAGTAGTTAAGGTGGTAAACTTTATCATACAAGGGTACTCATCATCCGAAGTGAGCCCATTACCAATGTGGAATGGAGACACCCAATAGAGGAGGCAATTTTGAAAGTTTATGCAGTTTTCCCACAACAATGTCCGATGACCAATGTCCAAGGACCTATCGATAAGACCAATAGAAGTTTCATTTTAATGGATAGCCTGCTCTTTAGTTTAATTTGTAACTGCATTTGTAGTGTATGTTGGAGGTATACACCGTGAGCATTTTCCGACTTACAACTCAGACAGAAGCCTCCGATGCATGCCACTATATAGGCATTCAGTGGCATATGTCGTCCATAGGGTCCCTTGTTAAAAAAAACAAAAAACACGTACCATGCAGTATATGCTTTTTTACTGGATGCCTCTGTGTGGAATAGCGTAGTCAACTATTTAAAAGAAGATATACCAACGTATACAGACCTGACAGATGCCAAAGGAACACTTTTGGCGTTTGTTGGTTGAATGGAGCCCTATGGATAAGATTGTTGTGTGCGTCGGGGGTAGAGATGACAAAACCGATTCGGCACAAATCAAATTCGGTCTGTATTACCCAAAAGTTTTGGATTTTAAGTTATCCAAAACTCTTGCGGTTTGCAACATACACATATTGGCAAAACGGCAGCCACCAGCAAGCGGTGCCATTTTATCAATTACAGGAAAAAAAGAAGAAAGAGGAGATTAAAAAAGAAAAATACCTTACTCAGCACCTCCCCTGGTCTCCCGCAGCGAAGCTTCCCTGCCGGCCTCCTGAGAGGTCGTCATCATTGACTGCAGCGCTTACATAGGACAAAACGACATCACCTCAGAAGGCTGGAAGGGTCGAGTCGCCAGGGGAGAGTCAGTATGTTATTTTTTTTTCGGGCTGGAATCAAAAGTGCCCCTTTTGCCCTGGTTAACTCTCTGATGTCTTCTAGGACAGTATCCAACTTGACGCAGTCCTAGAAGACATCAGAGAGTCAGACAGGGCAATCAGGACACTTACGATTCCCGGCAAATTTATTCGGAACACATCGATTTGGTAGAATCCCCCCCCCCTGAAACGTATTTCGGGAAATTCGCTCGTCTTTAGACGGGAGCTTTCCTGGCAGTGTGAATAGACCCCATGCCAATACTCCCGGTAGCCTGAATGAAGCTCCAACAGACAACATGAGTGTTCCCAAATGATGTTGGGGACATGTTTACATTAGGTGATTTAATAGAGCTTATATTTTGGTTCAGTGGACACGTAATGAGAACCAATCAATATGGAGTTAATATTTTTAGAAAAAGAGTACTGTATGTCTTCACGGAGGCTCAGAAGCAAAGCAAATAGAAAAGGGAAAAAAATGAGGCAAAACCCACGTCCGATCTTATCTATATTTTTCTCTGCTGCTTTGTTCTTTATCCCAAGACGCACTTGAAAAGAGATGTATTCTTCTTTGTGTCTATCTTGGTAAAACATTTTAGCTAATTAAATATTTTAAATAAATACTTTAACTGGACTAGAGAGAGAAAGTGAGAGCAGAATAAAGATGTTGGTTTTAAATAAAAGGAGTTTTTCAGCCGGGTGGAATCTACCAGTCCATATTACAATTAATTAGCTGGTGTTGCTTCATTTGGGCATTCGAGGTTCCATATTTCCAACCGATGGGCCAAATCATGAAATGATTGTCTATCGGGATGCATTGAGTACTTATTTTTTTTAAATTTGATCCCGAATCTTCTCTTTGCTAATAGAAAAGGACCGGACTCTCATTGTGCTGGTGGTGCCAACAACACAGAATGATAGAACAAGGATGGTCACCGCTCCTGACAAGTGTGCATGCGCGGTCAGCATGAGGTGATGCGGCCGGCGCTGCACTATTGAGCGCCAGCGTTGAAGAAAGAACATGAGAGTGTTTTGCAGTGCGCCCGCCATGTTCTGTCTCCAATGCCGCCGCTCATTAGTGCAGCACTGGCCGCATCACACCATGTTGACCGCGCGCGCATTTGTTGTCAGGAGCGGGGCAATGGCTGTAGTACACACCCTCAGCCCCACTCTAACTATATTCATGTATTACAATACTAAGCTGTGCGGCGGCAAAGCTTAGTATCGAAATACATGAATTAACGGTATTGAACCGTTTGAGAATGCACAATATCGAAATAGTATTGATATTTTGATGCATCGTGCAACCCTACTTCCAGCTTAGCTGAGCTACTAGAATTCAGCGCGGCACTTAACTTTCCTAATTTCCAGATTATTATACAGTGTCTGCTGTAAATAATACATTTCCCACAATACAAATTTCGAGAGCAAGATCTGTGTAGAATGAAGATTTCAGCTCCAACGCCTGCTGAATTGAATGTAGTTCTGGACCTTAATACAGGTTGTAACTCTGTTATCAGTACAAGATAAGAAATAAGTATATACAAATAATAAATAATATATTTACAAATTTCCTCAATTCTTTTTTACTGTGACTACTGGAGAAGGTGGGAGTATGCTGTGACTACAGGGGAAGGTGGGAGTATGCTGTGACTACTGGAGAAGGTGGGAGTATGCTGTGACTACTGGGGAAGGTGGGAGTATGCTGTGACTACTGGGGAAGGTGGGAGTATGCTGTGACTACTGGGGAAGGTGGGAGTATGCTGTGACTACTGGGGAAGGTGGGAGTATGCTGTGACTACTGGGGAAGGTGGGAGTATGCTGTGACTACTGGGGAAGGTGGGAGTATGTTGTGACTACTGGGGAAGGTGGGAGTATGCTGTGACTACTGGGGAAGGTGGGAGTATGCTGTGACTACGGGGGAAGGTGGGAGTATGCTGTGACTACTGGGGAAGGTGGGAGTATGCTGTGACTACTGGGGAAGGTGGGAGTATGCTGTGACTACTGGGGAAGGTGGGAGTATGCTGTGACTACGGGGGAAGGTGGGAGTATGCTGTGACTGCTGGGGAAGGAGGGAGTATGCTGTGACTGCTGGGGAAGGTGTGAGTATGCTGTGACTAATGGGGTAGACAGGAGTATGCGGTGACTACTTGGGAAGGTGGGAGTATGCTGCGACTACTGGGGAAGGTGGGAGTATGCTGCGACTACTGGGGAAGGTGGGAGTATGCTGTGACTACTGGCGAGGTGGGTGTATGCTGTGACTACTAGGGAAGGTGGGAGTATAATGTGACTACTGGGGAGGTGGGAGTATGCTGCGACTGCTGGGGAAGGTGGGAGAATAATGTGACTACTAGGGAAGGTGGGAGTATGCTGTGACTACCGTGGAAGGTGGGAGTATGCTGTGACTACTGGGGAAGGTGGGAGTATGCTGTGACTACTCGGGAAGGTGGGAGTATGCTGTGACTACTAGTTAAGGTGGGAGTATGCTGTGACTACTGGGGAATGTGGGAGTATGCTGTGACTACTGTGGAAGGTGGGAGTATGCTGTGACTACTGGGGAAGGTGGGAGTATGCTGTGACTACTAGGTAAGGTGGGAGTATGCTGTGACTACTGGGGAATGTGGGAGTATGCTGTGACTACTGGGGAAGTTGGGAGTATGCTGTGACTGCTGGGGAGTTGGGAGTATGCTGTGACTACTGTGGAAGGTGGGAGTATGCTGTGACTACTGGGGAAGGTGGGAGTATGCTGTGACTACTCGGGAAGGTGGGAGTATGCTGTGACTACTAGGTAAGGTGGGAGTATGCTGTGACTACTGGGGAATGTGGGAGTATGCTGTGACTACTGGGGAAGTTGGGAGTATGCTGTGACTGCTGGGGAGTTGGGAGTATGCTGTGACTACTGGGGAAGTTAGGAGTATGCTGTGACTACTGGGGAAGTTGGGAGTATGCTGTTACTGCTGGGGAAGTTGGGAGTATGCTGTGACTGCTGGGGAGTTGGGAGCATGATGTGACTACTGGGGAAGGTAGGAGTATGCTGTGACTACTGTGGAAATAGGTGGGCTGTGCTGCTTTGACTACTGGGACACAAATATTATTACTTGAGTAGCAGGGAACAGACAATTTTTATACTAGAGTGAAGAGGGTGACACTGCTGCTACAACTACCAAGTGTAGTTATATTCTGACTACTCGGGGGGGGGGGGGCGAGACCTCAAGTGATATGTCAGGGCAGGATCATGCATGCCTGGTTGCAGTGTGAACACAGACCTACTGCTGGGTCCTAACTTTTGGAACTGGTAACCAGATGGTAGTTTTTAGTCCAAAAAAAAACTGGAACAATTTCTCAACCCACATGTCGTCTTTGTGTTATATCATAAAGTGTTTTCGATAGTTACGGTTCTCCTTCCACCATGATTTGAGATTCTTGCTCCACCCGGTCTCCACTGTTTATTAAGGGTTTATGAAACCATCAAGGATACGGATGCCCCATATCCACAAATGAGTGTAAGGTGCTAGGGAAAGTCACGAAAGTTTGGAAGAACTTCAGATTTATTGCTAACAAGGTTTAGGCCAAAAACTATGCACCATGCCAGCTCATCTCATAGCAATTAAACTCTTGTCAGGCTGTCATTTCAAGGGCTCTTGAGTCTGCACATCCATAATTACACATCATGTCAGCAGCGGAGAGTGAGAGCGACAGTGCTTTTTAACCTTTGCTCAGTGCGCGTCGGGAAAGGGCAGGTAATTTGACGAAATGGGTGTGAAAAGCTGTTCTCTCATTTCAGGGTTTGTTCGCACTTTCTACATAAAGCATGTTTTTTACATGTTTACATGGACGTGGCCAATCCTGACATCAACGCAACGTCGTGGCATTAGCGACCATGTCATAATGTCTAAAAACGATTGCATGTGGCCATGAATTATTCCGACTGCTGCACTTGCACTGTACGCAAAGGAGATTAACAATTCATTTACTTATATATAATCGTAACGTTAGGGCTTAAAGAAAGGGAGTCCTTGTTCTTTGTTAACACTCCTTAGATGTGGCGATCAATATTGATCTTGCCATCTATTAAGATAAATGTCCTGGGTGAGAGTTTTAATCCTCCTGCTGGAGATTTTCTTTAAAGGGGTTGTGTAATATAAAAAATGATGTGCTAATAGTAGTGGGTCCTTTATTTAAGGACATCTTATCTATTAGCCAGTGCGGCTACAAAGAGTGTCTCTATGGAGGACCCAGCATGTTACTACATGACAAAATCAGCCCATTTATTTAAAAGGGAAATGCGTAATGCTTCATTTTTCCTGTGGTGGCACTGTAGGGGAACTGAACACTTGCTGTCGTCTTCTCCCACAGATCACAGCTAATCACTGGGAGGTCCCGGCCTCGGGACACCCTGTGATCAGTTTAAGGCTGAGCAAAATTTCCAACAAACAGGCGTTATCCAAAATAGACAAACCCTTTAAAGTGATTCTATCTACCCAACTCTATGTAACTAATGCCTCATGCACACGACCGTGTGCGCCAGCCGGGTCCCGTCAGTGAGCCGTGGAAAGATAGGACATGTCTTATCTTTCCACAGATCGGAAAGTCGGGTCCGTTTTCACGCCCAAAGTGAACGTGTCCGTGTCGGGTGCTACTTGGATGTCGTGAAAAACGTCCCGAGTGTCACTCGGTTGTGTGCAACGGGCATAAGACTCTTTATTGTGCTGCTCAATGGCTGAGAACATACGTCATCATAAGTACTATATGAAACAAGTTGTGTTGCAGTTATTTAGGGATTATTTTGTGAACAGTTAGTGCCACCCATAGTGCCCCCTAGCTCTACAAATAAAACCTAAAGGTCTATCCAAGTAAACAGTCTCTTCTAAGCATTCGGTACAGTATGTAGGTATATTGTGATTTAAGTGAAACCGCAGGAAAAAAATAAAAATAACTACACAGACCCACACAGATTATTGTTCCACACCGTGACACCGCTATAACACAAGCGCCGTCAGCCTGGTAATATATGTGCTGTAAAGCCCTCTATACAAATACTTTTGTACGTTATTAAAGCAAGTGTAGGCGATGGTGTCTCCTGCCGCTCTTCACCCCCCTCCTTACCAGGCCGAAGCACTATCTTTTGGGCTTCTTTTTACAGCATTGCTAATAGCCATTGTGAATTTGGATTCAATTTCATCGCCTACCATATATCTCTAGCAGATGCAGGGTGAGCTTTGGAGTCACATGGGATTGTTAAAACTGGAGGTTTCGGACTAGACCCAGATGCAAGTCATAAATCAATGGGATTAACGTCCTTTAACGTCTTTTTGCTGAAGAGTGGGACATCTCCTTGATCATAAATATAGACGCAGTAAAGCATCGGGGCTCCCCTTCGACAAAGTACTGCCTACGCAGCCATTACATTACTAGCCGGTGTTCATTCAGTTGCTAAAGACAGGCACTTTCACCGCAATTCCATTAAAAGAGCCGCCGATAACGATGTCAAGACCCAACGTGTTAACCAGTGTGTATGTCAAGGCATTGTTCTAAGGGAAACCATACAACTTCGAATGAGTCAATCAACGCTTTGTTCTATGAGTAGAATGTTTTGTTCCTCTGTTATTCCTCCTCGAAATGTATAAATAAATTGACAACTGGGTGTTACCATTCCTCTTGTCAAAGGGGCGTGTCCCTACACAGTCTCACTCTGTCAGCACTGATTGGACATTGTCAGTCAGTGTAGGGACACACCCCCAACTGGTAACACCCAGTTGTCAATTTATTCATAAATTTGTTGGAGGAATAACAGAGGAACGGCTCAACGTAAAGTTCTAAGAAAAGGTGTTCCAGAATTGTTATTTTATGGGGAATAAAATCTGACATGTCAGGAGAGGTGATAGGTCTTCTTTAAGGTTTTGATTTGGTCTGTACTCTTCCTAGGTCAATACCTACAGTGGATTAGGTAATTCCAGAGCCAATGGCATTGCAGGGAAAATCACAATTCATGCAAAGTAGCAGCTATAGATTTTATGCACGATGTGACGTATCATCTGACCTGACAGAGGTTCCTCTTACCAGAATAATGCATTGGTATATTAAGTATTGAAGTGTTTCCGATAGCTATATCTCTTAACTTTCATTGTTCAGTGGCTTTTTCTGCACCAACAATCACCATTTCTCTCCAGTGCTTAAGTGGCTTTTTACGGTGTCGATCCCGAGTATATGAATATAAAAGATAACATGCAACCATTAGCTACTGAAATGTTGATCGCTTTGTATTGTAAAAACCATTGCATTAATGACTATATCTGATACAATGATTGAAGCCCATTTCAATGAAAGAGGGAGATGTGCTTCAGCGAGCCGTACATCATTGGTAGAGATGAGCGAACCGGGACAACCGAACCCGGTTTCGGTCCGAACTTCCGGTAAAGTTCGGTTCGCAGCGAATCCGAACTTCACCGGGTTCGGCCGAACCCGTTTTGACCGAACCCGGTCAAAAACATTATACAAATCGGCAGCCACTTATCTCTATCAATCACTGATAGAGAAAAGAGGCTGCTGATTAAAAATAAAATAAAAAGCATTTCATACGTACCCGGTCGTTGTCTTGGTGACGAGTCCCTCTTCTTCCTCCAGTCCGACCTTTTCCGACGCGGCAGCCTGTGATTGGCTGCAGAGGCCTCTGCAGCCTGTGATTGGCTGCAGAGCCCGCGGCAGCCTGTGATTGGCTGCAGCGCTCACATGGGCTGCATCGTCATCAAGGAATGTCGGGCCGGATGTCGAGAGGGACGCGTCACCAAGGCAACGGCCAGGAGACCGGACTGGAGGAAACAGAAAGTTCTCGGTAAGTATGAACGTCTTTTTTTTTACAGGTACTGTGATCGGTAGTCACTGTCCAGGGTACTGAAACAGTTACTGCCGATCAGTTAACTCTTTCAACACCCTGGACAGTGACTATTTAGGGTATGTGCACACACACTAATTACGTCCGTAAATGACGGACGTATTTCGGCCGCAAGTACCGGACCGAACACAGTGCAGGGAGCCGGGCTCCTAGCATCATAGTTATGTACGATGCTAGGAGTCCCTGCCTCTCTGCAGGACAACTGTCCCGTACTGTAATCATGTTTTCAGTACGGGACAGTAGTTCCACGGAGAGGCAGGGACTCCTAGCATCGTACATAAATATGATGCTAGGAGCCCGGCTCCCTGCAGGGTGTTCGGTCCGGTACTTGCGGCCGAAATACGTCCGTCAATTACGGACGTAATTAGTGTGTGTGCACATACCCTTACTGACGTCGCCTAGCAACGCTGCCGTAATGACGGGTGCACACATGTAGCCACCCGTCATTACGGGGCCTCATGCACACGACCATTAAAACACCCGTTATCACGGGTTGTAATTACGACCCGAAATAGCGGGCCCATAGACTTCTGTTAGCCACGGGTACCTTCCCGTTTTCTCACGGGAAGGTGCCCGTGCCGTTAAAAAGATAGAACATGTTCTATTTTTTTATTTTACGGGCCGTGCTCGTAATTACGACTCGTAACTACGAGCACGGCCGGCCGGCCACGGGCAGCCGGCCGCTTTTGTGAACCGTGCTGTCATTATAATTATAGCAGCACGGCCCGTAAAATAGAAAAATAGAACATGTTCTATTTTTTTAACGGCACGGGCACCTTCCCGTGAGAATACGGAAAGGTACCCGTGGGTAACAGAAGTCTATGAGCCCGTTATTGCGGGTCGTAATTACGACCCGCAATAACAGGTGTTTTTACGGTCGTGTGCATGATGGGAGCACGGCTCGGAAAAACGAACGGCTGCCCGTGCTCATCTCCTGAAATACTCTGTGCTGCCTTAAACTCTGTGGACAGGTCAGGATCCTGTTTCTTTTAAATGCTGCTAGGGAACCCGCTCGATCCACTATATAAGGCTACGCTACAGTGCAGCATTTAAAAGAAACAGGATCCTGACCTGTCCACAGAGTTTAAGGCAGCACAGAGTATTTCAGGAGATGAGCGTGCAGATTCAGTGCTGTTGTGAACTCTGCTCTTACCATTACGTAGCTCTCAGTCTGTTATCTCTCCTCCACTCCTGTCCTCAAGAACACCTTCACATGATTGGCAAGTCACCACGTAATGGTAAGAGCAGAGTTCACAGCAGCACAGAGTATTTCAGGAGATGAGCGTGCGGATCTTGTGCGTGGTGGTGACTTGCCAATCATGTGAACGTGTTATAGAGGACAGGAGTGGAGGAGATGTAACAGACTGAGCTACGTAATGGTAAGAACAGAGTTCACAGCAGCACAGAGTATTTCAGGAGAGGAGCGTGCAGATTCAGTGCTGCTGTGAACTCTGCTCTTACCATTACGTAGCTCAGTCTGTTACCTCTCCTCCACTCCTGTCCTCAATAACACCTTCACATGATTGGCAAGTCACCACCCCGCACAAGATCCGCACGCTCATCTCCTGAAATACTCTGTGCTGCTGTGAACTCTGCTCTTACCATTACGTGGTGACTTGCCAATCATGTGAAGGTGTTCTGGAGGACAGGAGTGGAGGAGAGGTAACAGACTGAGAGCTACGTAATGGTAAGAGCAGAGTTCGCAGCAGCACTGAATCTGCACGCTCATCTCCTGAAATACTCTGTGCTGCCTTAAACTCTATGGACAGGTCAGGATCCTGTTTCTTTTAAATGCTGCACTGTAGCGCAGCCTTATATAGTGGATCGAGCGGGTTCCCCAGCAGCATTTAAAAGAAACCGTGTTTGTGTATGTGTGTGTTTGTGTATATATGTGTGTTTGGGTATGTGACTTTGTCTGTTTTTGTTTTTATATGTGTGTTTGTGTATATATGGGTGTGTTTGTGTATATGTGTTTTGTGTATATGTTTGTGTATATATGGGTGTATTTGTGTATATGTTTGTGTGTAGATGTTTGTGTGTGTTTTTGTATGTGTGTATATGGGTGTGTGTTTGTGTATATGTGTTTGTGTATATGTGTGTTTGGGTATGTGTGTTTTTGTTTGTATATGTGTTTGTGTATATGTGTTCGTGTATGTGTGTATAACTGTGTGTGTGCGTGTGTTTGGATATGTGTGTTTTTGTTTGTATATGTGTGAGTTCGTGTATATGTGTGTGTTTGTCTGTTTATGTGTGTGTGTATATCTTGTTGTGTTTGTGTATATATGTGTGTGTCTGTGTATGGTTGTTTGTTTGTGTGTGCGTGTATATATGTGTGTAGGTGAGTAGAAGTATTGGTATTGTTCACATTGATAACTGTTTTTTTTTATGTTGTTGCAGATTTTGATGTACCGATTGGACTACATCTTCGATTCGTTGGACTACTGCGTAGATCTGCGTTTTTTCAAATTTTAATAAAATGGTTAACGAGGGTTTTGTTGGGGATTTCTTATTTCAATAAAAAAGAATTGTCTTTGTGTTTTTTTTTTCAAACTTTATTAGTGCCTAGATAATGGCAGTTGGCTGATTGACAGCGTTCATTATTAAGGCGGTACTTAGTGTTAGCCGGTGCAGAGGCTAGCACTAACCACCCATTATTACCCCGGTACCCACCACCACCAGGGGTGCCGGGAAGAGCTTGGTACGATCCAGTACCCGACCATCTGTTGTGATGGTCGGGTACTGGGGCGGCCGTAGGCTGGTATTATGAGGCTGGGAAGGGCCCAAATCAGTGGACCTTCCCACCCTTGTAATGCTAGGCTGCTGCTGCTGTGTTGTATCGGGCTGGTTATAAAAATGGGGGGGGACCCCCACGTCGTTTTTTTTTTGGAATTTAACAAATTTAGCAATAGACGGGTCCCCCACATTTTTAATAACCAGCCATATACAAGGCCGCAGCAGTCTGGCATTACATGGGTGGGAAGGGCCACTGGTTTTATCCATTCCCAGGCTAATAACACTGTGTTGTATGTGGCTGGTTATGATAAATTGGGTGGAACCCCATGTCTTTTTAAAAAAAAAAATGTAAATAAATAAATAATTTAAAAAAATGACGTGGGGTCCCCCCCACTTTTATAACCAGCCAGATACAACACAGCAGCAGCAGCCTAGCATTACAAGGGTGGGAAGGTCCACTGTTTTTGGCCCTTCCCAGCCTCATAATACCAGCCTGCGGCCGCCCCAGGGCCCGACCATCACAACAGATGGTCGGGTACTGGATCGTACCTGGCTCTTCCCGGCACCCCTGGTGGTTTTGGGTACCGGGGTAATAATGGTGGTTAGTGTTAGCCTCTGCACCGGCTAACACTAAGCCTCGCATTAGTAATGGATGTTGTCACTCAGACAGCGGCCATTACTAAAGTGGTAATAATAAAATTTGAAAAGAAAAAGACAAAGATATAGATAAAATATTTTATTGAAATAAAGCACCCCCAACACAACCCTCATTAACCATTTTATTGTAGAAAAAAAAAACGTCATCTAAGTAGTCCTCGAAACCGACGTAGTCCAAACACCAAACCTGTAAAAAAAAATAATTATGAAATAAAACATGTCGTAGGCTTAGATTCAGTTTAATGTGTGATACTGACTGTTATACCATGTATAGAAGCCTGCCGTGAAGTTGACTTAGATACAGGGCGCCAGCAGACAGTATCATACATGGCCATACATACATATATACAAATATACATACATACATATATACAAACATACATACATATATACAAGCATGCACATATATACATGCAAATATACATACATGCAAACATACACACATATATACATGCAAACTATCATACATACATGCATACACACACACATGAAAACATACATACATACAAACAAACAAACATGCAAAGATACATATATACAAGCATGCACAAATATACATGCAAACATAAATACATGCAAACATAATTACATACATGCACATATATATAAACATACATGCAAACATACATGCAAAAATAAAAACATGCAAACATACATACATGCACATATATACATACATACATGACAACATACATACAAACATACATGACAACATACATACATACATGCAAACATACATACATACATGCAAACATACATACATGCAAACATAGATACACACATGCAAACATATATACATGCAAATATACATACAAACATGCACATGTATACATACATGCCAACATACATGCAAACATACATGCACATATATACATACATACATGACAACATACATACATGCAAATATACATACATACACACATGCACATATATACATACATGCACATATATACATACATGACAACATACATACATACATGACAACATACATACATATATATATATATATACACACATGCAAATATACATACAAACATGCATACATACATGCAAACATACATTCATGCAAACACACATACATGCAAACATACATACATACAAATATACATACACACATGCACATATATACATACATGACAACATACATACATACATGACAACATACATGCAAAAATACATACATGCAAACATACATACATACATGCAAATATATACATGCAAATATACATACAAACATGCACATATATACATACATGCCAACATACATGCACAGATATACATACATACATACATGACAACATACATACATGCCAACATACATACATGCCAACATACATACATACATACATACATACATACATACATACATGCCAACATACATACATGCCCCAAAAAAATAATAATACGTTCATACTTACTTTCCTCCTGTCCGGCCTCCAGCGATGACGTTTCATTCATGTCGCCGCTGCAGCCTGTGATTGGCTGCAGAGGCGGTCACGTGGGATGAAGCGTCATCCTGACGTGCGTGACCGCCACTACAGCCTGTGATTGGCTGCAGCGGCGAAAGGGATGAAACGTCATCGCTGGAGGCCGGACAGGAGGAAAGTAAGTACGAACGTATAATTTTTATTTTTTTATTACATTTATGGTATTTTCCGCGCGCCGAGCATGTACTGTGAAGGTTGCTGAAAGAGTTAGTGCAGCCCATTAACTCTATCAGCACCCTGGACAGTAGCATGCTCGGCGCACGTAAGTGACAGGTTCGGTCAGAACTAGTTCGGTCCGAACCGAACTTTTTTGTGAAATTCGGCGAACTAGCCGAACCGAACTTTTGATAAGTTCGCTCATCTCTAATCATTGGAACTAAGAGGCCGAGGAGTAATGAGACACAGTCTGAAGTGGTCAAGGGTGAAACACAAAAACACCCACATGAGCCCACATCGATGAGAGACATAAGGGAAACCATACCATACTATCTCCCGGAGAGTAGTATGGAGGACATTTTGTTCATCTACATTTACATGAGCGATATGCTTCTATCACTAGGTGATATAAGTTGAACTGGTTTACTTACCTGAATAGCGGTGTTTCCCTGATTTCAGCACTGTTTTTAATTTTTTCCTAGACCCTCCAGTTCCGGAGATATGGTCCACTGTTGTGTCGGCTCCCTATACGCTAATTTGCTGTGGTTAGCCAACAGGGCTGAAACTACCCTCAAGCTGCTTCGCGCTGATTGGTCAGTATCAGAGGCAGGTAAGCTAGCTCCACCCCCTTGGCTAACTACAGCAAATTAGCATACAGGGAGCCAACACAACAGGGAAAAAAGAAAAACAGCGCTAGAATCAGGGAGATAGCGCTATTCAGGTTAGTTTACCAGTTCAACATATGACTTAGTGATAGGTCCTATTTAAGGCTCCTATCTTATCAGTTGTCCATCTTGATAGAATATGTTGACTTGAGATGTTGCCGAAAAGATCTTCATATATTCCCCACAGTCTCTAAGGAGCAATCTTAGCACTCTCATTCGGATTGCATCCCATAAAAACAGATGGACGCGCCTCCTGTAGATACACAGGAGGTGTGTGTGAGACATCCTTAGTTGCAGCTATCCCTTAAGACAAGACTTCCAATGTGTTAATGACTGTAATCCATCCTTCTTATTTCTCCTGGGTCCCCATCTGTCCTGGTACTAAAACTCTTGTCTATAACATTGTTAACACTCTCATTACTGGTAAGGTAGACAAATTACTGAATTGTGTTAAGGCGTCACAATTTAAGTCAAAAATATTGAGCGTCTGTCTAATGTTCAGTCACTTTGTTGGTCATCATGGTACACGTCTAGGTGTTAATGCATAAGCAGTGCCTAGGAAATAAATGATATTGCCGAGTGTTAGATGCATCTTGGCAATATCCTTTGACACATTATGGAAAAAACATTGCATGTCATCTAGATTTTTCCAAGTAGAAACTGTAAATGACCAAACAAAATATTTACAGCTCTACCACTAGGTGGCGTTCACAATAGTGTTCTACACTTGCTTGAGTGAAAGTGCTTTGTGCTTTATGTTCATCATTGACATACTTCAATTCAACAGCACACCCAGTGGTTGATCAGGGTATTACAAGCATGAATGATTTCTAAGATGCACAGTGTGTATACAGATTGCAATGACTTACACCAGTCTCTACTTCCTAAAACATATGTCCAGCTCTCCAACCAGTCTCCACTGCAGCTGCATTATCTTATTATGTGATGTAATTTAAATTGCATATCTGAATTATTGTACCTTCCTGCCTAGAAATTCTAATAATCTGAAGGAAAAAGTTGTTAATGCTAGATTATATATATATTTTTTTTGGTTGTGCACCACTTGGATCCTGACCCACACCAGATGAGAGGAGATAAATGAGCGGTGGTGGTGGTGGTGGTGTTGAGGAGGCATGTGAAGTAGTTAAAAAAAAGAAATAATAATAAAATAAATTTCATTATAACTTAATTTCTTCCGAAAAACAGTCAGTGTTCTAATTTGGTTAATGGTCACATGATAATGCACATTCTTATAATCTCCATAGCCATGGTTAATTACTAGTTATGCCATCTGACAGACCCGGCAGTACAAGGTTCCCACTGGAGATCATGATATTATCTAACGTAGAGGATGAGGGGGAAAAAAATCATGAGGAACAGAGCTCGGCCAGCTGGCTGCCCTGGCACGCAGTGTGTGCGAGTGACACCCTGCGGGCAGCCCTGCTGTAATCCTCAGTCTGTGCCGCTGACCCCAGCGGATTAAAGGCTTGGGATGCACTGAACACATGCGGCTGTGTGAGGACAAGACGGCTCCGAGACCACAGCAATTAACATCGAGAGTTTTCTGTGTAGGTCAGAGAAGAAATGCACAAAGCCAGTCGTACAATGGCGGACAACAGAAAACACAATGTCCTGTTAGCACTGTGTATACAGAGCCGAGCCGGCTGACACAATATTGTATGTGAAGTAATTGTGTTTGCAGTCCAAGATTACACAATGTTCCTAGTTACGCCTTATGTACACAGAATTTACAGCTTGTATCCCAAAACTACTACATTTCCAGCATGATGAATGAAGTACCAACCAGGCCAGACGAAAGGATCACGGACCCTTGTGAAAAATGGATAGTTCATGGCATGAGAATGCCTCCTTAGATATAGTTATAAAGCTGGGAACCTATCTTCTAAAGTCATGAAATGGGACACATATAACCCTATCCTACTTCTAAGGAGGAGATGAATCCATCCAACAAGCTGGTATCACAGATTGGTACATGGTAAAAGCTGAAGATAAGGGTGCTGGAGTTTACCAATGGGACTCAAGGACTAATGACTAACAAAATTTGACCAAATTAAGACCCATTTGGCTATATACCCAGATGATAAATCGGGTTCTGCAGCCAAATTATTACCGACTACTTTTCAACCTCTATATGTCCCTCATAAGAACTAATACTACA
This sequence comes from Rhinoderma darwinii, assembly GCF_050947455.1. Taxonomy (NCBI): domain Eukaryota; kingdom Metazoa; phylum Chordata; class Amphibia; order Anura; family Rhinodermatidae; genus Rhinoderma; species Rhinoderma darwinii. The sequence continues at coordinate 10,914,810 of NC_134698.1, read as the reverse complement.
AAAATACCAAGAATATTTTCCAAACTGTCCAATAAAGTTATTTTTGATTCAGAGAAAGACATTAAGAGGAAATTAGTAGTTATGAAACCACAGGCAATTAAATATTAGACACATTTCCACTTATCAGAAGCAATATTTCAATTAGTAAATAAAAAAATCCAATTCTAGCTCCTCTGGGGAGGGGATTGCAATAAAGGACTCTGTCCTGCTGCTAAGCTAGTGCACTGACTCACAGGAATAATGTCCAATTACTCAATCAAATCATGGTAAGGTCATGTTGGTGCAAGCAGAAGATAACCATGTTTACACCCTGAAGATGCTAACAGTACTTCCGATAATAACCACAACTTAAAGACTCTCGGAGTTAACAACACTCAAATACCAAATAGACCTTCTAGACTTCCTAGTAGTCACCAAATTTACTCCAAGAGGTTCACTAAAGCATAGAGGTATTTATAGTATGAGTCAGTATAATATATGTCCAGCTGCCTGATCCGAATTGCAGATTATGTTACATTAGCATGGATTTTTGTCATGTGTCTAATTACAGCTCCTCAGGGGCGGAGCTTCTACTAACATACCTTATATTTGGCATGTTATACTAATCCATCTCTGGGGTGGAGGTATAATAAATTCTGACTTCAGTGGTCAGCATTTCTCCTTAGAATAAAGCTGACAGCTATGACTTTGCCAAGAGATATTATATAACTAATATTTACCACATATAAGGGCCACTGCTCACATTCTAGCCAGGAAAATATATCTTTAATGTACCAAATGTACCAAAATACACAGCGAAACACAGCAAATCTTATAAACTAATCTGGATTTTGCTTAGGTTAGTCTTTCCCAGCCTGTCAGAGAATTGTAATGTATACATACTCAGCCCATCATGGTTGCTGACCTAGATAGAGGGACTCTCGTAATTCTCTTCCCAGTTGAAATAATCTCCTCAAGCCTGTGTTATTTTGTATGACTGATGTGCAACTGTTCAAAGTAGGACATTTAGGGAAAATGACACAGGTAATCTAAGATATTATGCTAAGCTATGAAATGTCTCCGTTGAGATCCAGTTATAGAAGCCGAATGTATATTAAAGATGCATTGGTAAGATTAACCTTAGCTGGCATTAAACCTAACCCGTCTGGGTTATTTTTCTTCCATATGTCACATATTATTTATCTTCAACATTTATTTTACTGCTCTTATATTTTTTGAAATAGCATTGTACAGGAAAGTGTACATTTCTAAAAGCACCATGTGTGGGTCTACTAACCCTGCACCCACCCAGTACCCCCAACTCATGTTATGTGCCCATACCCATATAATTTATCAGCCTCCTTTACATGCTGACTAGCCCATAATGTGACCTCATATTCAATGCTAAGAAACACTAAACATTATTGGAAGGGCCAGACTAGCCCATCAGAGAACCAGGGGATCCTCCGGTGGGCCCAGGCTCTAACACAATAATGGGCCTTAAAGGTCCAGCAGAAGACAATCCCATTTGGAGGTGACTTTGGAGCAATTACTTGCCACTAAGGTCTATTTCTTACAAGTTGAATCACAAATCACCTATTAGACCTTATTGATGATATGTCCTGTGTGTACAATGATAACAACAAGGACTATGATGAAATAAAAAGTAGAAATGTTCTATATAGATGGAGGATGGGCCCTCAAAATCATATCCTCTGATGGGCCCAAGGAACCCCAGTTTGACGCTGATTACTGGTCAAAGCTTTCACTGAACAAGTCTACAAGCTCCGCCCCATAGACTTGTTCAAAAAGGCACACCACTTAGACTTGTAGCTAAATAAAAATTCCTGAAAAATGCGGCAATGGAACACCAACAAGTAAAAATCATTTAATTGGAACCTGCCATGAGAATATAGTATAGAATAATACTAACTATAAGTCTAAGGCCTCATGCACACTTCCATCACTGTTTTCACGGCTGTTTCTCACGGATCCGTGAGTCCGTTATGGTATCCGTGTGTACTCCGTGTCCGTTCCGTGTTTCCGTTTCAAAAGGACGTTGTGCTTCCATTTTGCTCCTGTGTTTCCGTCAAAAAAACCGAAGGTATTGAACTTTATTTGAACTTGTCACATGTGCCAGTCTGTGAGCTTTGGCACGCCCTGCCATTGCTAGGGCAACGGATCCGTCAAAAACGGACGGCACACGGAAGCCTTCCATGTGCCGTCCGTTTTTTTTAAGGACCCATTGACTTCTATGGGCCCGACGGTCACGGAATCACTGACAAAAGTAGGACATGCTCTACTTTTGACGGAACGGAACAACGGATCAGTCAAAATAACGGAAGTGTGCACGGGGCCCATTGAATAGAATGGGCTCAGGGTGCTATCAGTGACAAAAACAGATAGCACCATGAAGGAAAAAACTGAAGTGGGCATGAGGCCTTAAAATTATGACAGAACTTCCTTACGGCCAGGATGACACACACAGTTTTGATGCCGTTTTTGTGACATTTTTTCACTCAGTTTATTTTAGCCAAACGGAGTAAAGAAAGGAGATGAATCAGTCTTTTCTTTATACCTTTCCTTCAGTTTGGATCTACTTCTGGCTTTGGCTCGAAAAACGGAGCCAAAAACTGCATCAAAAATGTGTATTAATCCTGGCCTAAGGGATTGTCTGGCGTAGAAATACAAGAGGGAGATGCCCCTGTTCAAGATCTATATCTACTAGCCAGAGCAGAGTGGCTACATAGAACGTCTCACTCTGGAGGACCTGACATGTCCATGCAATACATGGAAAACCCAATGATTTCAATGGGCACCGTGTAATTGTTAATTTCCCCTGTAGAGGTGCTGTAGGAGAATTGAACCCTTGCTGCCAGGTTCCACCAAAGATTATAGGTGATCACTGAGGGCCCTAGCAGCAGGACATCATGCGATCAGCTTATTGTAACATAACAAATAGGGATTGGTGAAATCAGACAAACCTTTTAACCTGAACAGTCCTGGGGTGTGGGACTATTCTTTAAATCTATGACATGATCTATGAATTTCTACAAATATGAAATGTCCTAACTTTCCGAAAACGACAGATTTATGTTTTTCATCCTTTGCAATACATCAGACATCGGTTCTGACCTCATTCAAGGACCTTCTCTGATCTGTACCAAAGGAAGACGTCGATTACAAGCTGCCATTGAAACAAGCCAGCACCGGCCTGCGCAACAAGCCAATCAATCAGCACGACACCGCCATTGCCCTTCTCAATCGCGGCCTTATTAATACAGAGGATTTGATCAGACGTGGAGTAGATGGCCTATGACGTCTATGCGGTGGCACTACGGAAACAATATATTAGTAAGATCATTTAGAATTTAAATTGTTTTCAGCTGTAAAACACGTATTCGAGATCAAAGAATCCTGAATATGGTTTTCCCAGTATATATATGGATCGTACACTGCAAAGCATAATCAAATTCTAGAATAGATTTTTTTTTTCAATTGGATGCAATAAATTTATAATCAGAGATCGGAGAATAAGCTATAGGGTTATGAATATACGAATTGCATCTTGACTCTATTATATGGTTATCAATGGCTTCTCAACAAGTCGTTTTCACATGTACAATCCTCCTTTATGTATATAGTTTATTTATTACACTATAAAACCCTTTGCTCTCCGACTAAGAGCATTTAAAGGGCCACTACAGCCAACGTTTACGGCTCATAAACAGCTACTATTATCACTCATGCATACAGTGTGTACGATAGTATGTAAATGTTACAGGAGGCTCTTAGAACTGGAGACATGTTGAAAAATCAATGATCGCGGGGGCAGGACATTTTTTGACTTACTGTCAGACATCCCATTAAAGAGGACTCCCTTTATGGGATTGCTTTAAACTGTACAGCAAATGTTATAAGATAGGCTTTAGGTCAAGTGTCCTTTTAAGAAAATGATTTAATAATGAAGGACATACAAATTAAAGCCTCCAAAGTCTATTTAAAGGACATGTCCATTTTTCTGGAAATTGCACTTAAAACATCTGAAGCTGTCATAATCTGATTGGCTGCTATGGCTATCTCATCCAGCTATTGCATGGTCTAGTTATGATGATCCTCCCCATCATTGTTTTGGATTTTAGTAATACAGTGACTTTTAGTGCCATAGAACTGTCATGGCTACTTAAAGTGGTTCTACATTTTGGACAATCCCTACTTGTTAGAAAGGTCCCTTGACAATAAGCTGATCACAAAGTGTTACCCAGCTGGGACCCCCAGCGATCATCTGTAATCTGTGAGGAAGTGTTCAATTTTTCTGCAGCACCACCACAGGGGAAACTAAGTATTACACACTGCCCATTCAATTCACTGGGTTGTCTGTGTAATACAGTAGAGGACAGGTCTTGACCGCTCCCTACTCTGGTCAAGAAATGAAGATCCCGAACAGAGGACCCTTAGAATTTCCCAATAGGTTGTATAAAGATGGGTTTTCTATACTGGACAATCCCTTTAAGCAACCATCTTAAATACACTTAAAGGAAAAGGAATGGAATATAGTAAGGAATTTTGAGAGGAAGCATCAGAGTATATCATCCGATGGTTGAAGATAAGCATAAAATCTCATGAATCAACTAAATTAGATCCATGGAGGACCTTCAAAGGGTTGTAGCCCCAGAAGAGCTTTAATTACATTATATCTGGAAAATCTGATAACTGATAATAAGGCTGTTGGGAAGATTACCTTGGAAATATGTCTTAATAAATATGTAATAATATCTTTCCTAGGAGGGAATTAAAGGCACAGATTAATGTCAACGCCTTTACTTTGAAGGGCTCCTCAGAAGGTCTAAGTAGGGTATGGTAGGGTTAAGTCAACAAGGGTTGTGTGATGGATGCCTATAAATGTTCTACCGGCACAGGACAGAATGTGTTAGCATCTTACAACCTCATAAATATACAATATATTTTATTACATTGGATGAAATGCAGTGACGGGAGAAGGTCTACAGGCTACGGCATTGTTACTGCCTTCTCAGATCACTGAAGAGCATCCATTTTATACTTGTTCCTAATGGCTGTAGAGACAACTCAAAGACATTCGTAGGGCCGAAGAACCGAGCATGACAATTAGATTTAGAAAACATGGCAGAGCAAAGGATAATAGTCCTGATTATTCAAGGGATACGATGCCGTTCTTAGAACTGTGCTTTTCAAATTAGCTGAAATAGATTCCAGTTTGAAGGCTGGCGTCCAGTGAGTAAAATCAATGAGGTTTTGGGTCGGCAAAACAGCATTTCAATAGATATTTTTTTTTTCTTTGGAGGCTATATTGAATTCTTTGGCTGAAAGACTGGCGGAGAATCAGCAAGACGTCTGTTGCAGAAAACAGTTGTGCTATAATTTTGTATCGCGGATACAAGCTGAATAAATGTTGGCGAGGCAGTTAAAACATGGAGTGTAAATATTAGGCGACTCACCGGATAATGTTCTGTCCTGCACGGAGAACGGCCTCGAGGCAACCATCAATGATAGGCCGTTGGCAGGGGAGGATGCTGTGTAACAAGCAAGGGAAAGACAAAATTGGATAGACTCCCCCTGCCCACTACTCTCCAGGGGCTTTCATAAACTATGGGTAGGTGCATCAAAAGAGGCCTAGATGCTCATGAAAAGAACATAGTTTTGCCTCTATACAAATCACTAGTCAGACCACACATGGAATATTGTGCACAATTTTGGGCACCTGTCGATATAATCACAAAGTACAAATATATAATTTGATAGTACAGAGATCTTTCTAATGATCTTTTTACACCTCGGCCTGTAACAAGGACAAGGTGTCTAGAGGAAAGAAGGTTTCGCTGTCATCATAGATAGGGATTATTTACTGTAAGAGCAGTGAGACTATGGAACTCTCTGTCACAGGAGGTTGTGATGGTTGATTCATGGAGAAAGTTCAAGGAGGGCCTTGATGCCTTTCTTGAGTGTAATAATTGTTCACGTTATGGGTACTAGATTCTGGAGTTGGGTTGTCTATCCAAGGATTTGTTGTACTCTGATGGCCATATTTGGAGTCGGGAAGGAATTATTCCCCCTAATATGAGGTCATTTGAATCTGCCTCATAGGGTTTTTTGCCTTCCTCTGGATCAACACTTTAGGATTATAGGTTGGACTTGATAGACCTGTGTCTTTTTTTAACCTTATCAACTAGATAACCAATCTAGACTTATGAAGGTTTGAAGACAACTGAAGGACACAAAAAGTCCCAGACCACTCAGACTGAAGACTAGCGTTTATGTAAAGACGTTCCCAGCTTACTTTTTTTTCTTCGAAGCAACTATAAAAAAATGATATAATGTAAATATTGTCAAGTTAGAAAAGAGTTCTATGGAACCTAAGGGGTTCCCTAAAAGACAGCAAAAGTTATCACTTTTGTTGAGGTGTCCCATGGTAAAAGCTTTCCAGTGGTTCCCCAATGGTAGAAAGGTTGAAAATTTCTGCTTTAGGCCAGTGGTTATGGGGAGTGTCCCGCCAAAGGGACCTCTTTAAACCAATGCAACTATATCATGATCTTATATGGTCCCCAATTCTCAGTAAGCATTTTGTCCCACCCCTAGATACTCTGCAAACAAGTGTTTGGGCCTCACTTAAGCCCTCTAGGTGCCTTTGACTGCCAGAAAGGGATTGCTGAAAGGGAGGGATAATCATTCGAGAGCAGTTCCTTTTGGCACCCTGGTCAGGACTTTATGGGATCCTTTAGAGGATGAAAAGACATCAACTGACTTTAAAAGTGACAACCAATTTTCGGAGCCAGAAATCTGCTCAGTAAAGTTGTCACAAGTGGTTAAAGGGGTTTTCCTATCAGGGAAATCCACATGAAGAACAAAACAGCGTAGCTTGGGTTTTGTTTTTTGGTGTTCACCATGCGGTAAAAATGACATGGTAACTTTACATCAATACGATTACGGCGATACCAGATTTATATATATGGTTTTATGTTTTTTTTTTTCTATTTTTGGCAATCCCGATTATGTTTATTATTTTTAGAATGCTTTTGGGGAAAAATGGGAAAAAAGGTGTTTTTTATTTTTTGTACATAAAAAAAACCTTTAACTGTTCTTATTAGTCCTAGGACAATTGAACCAGCGATCGTTAAATCACTTGCACTATATACTGCAATACTAGTGTATTGCAGAATATTATGATTTTTACAGGTTCCTATTAGGCTCCAAGGCTGCCATGACAACCGACGGCATACCACCCAACCGTCCCGGAATCAGCGGGACAGTCCCGGACTCCGGGATTATACTGCATGGAGGCATCTGTATGGGTATGATACTGCATGGGAGAATCTGTGTGGGCATTATTCTGTATGGGGGCATCTGTGTGGGCATTATACTGTATGGGGGCATCTGTGTGGGCATTATACTGTATGGGGGCATCTGTGTTGGCTCTATACTGTATGGGTGCATCTATGGTGCAGTATACTGTGTGGGGGCAGCTATTTGGTATTATACTGTGTGGGGGCACTATGGGAGCATGATACCGGGTGTGTATGGACGGGAAATGGGTGGGATTAGAGGTGTGTCTTAAAATAAAATAAATTAAAAGATTGTCCCTCCTTGTGATACTTGAAAGTTGGGTGGTATGACCAACGGTACCCGTGATCGCACCGCGGGGGGAATGGGACGATGGTACCTAAGTGGAGGCTGCCCCCAGCTTTCTTTAACGGGGTCGATATTAAATGCGGCAGGGGTTAAACGAGCGGGATCCCGGTGAAAAAAGTCTTGGCTGTAAGATACAGCCAACACCCGCTTAGTATGGAGCCTGCTACAATCTTCCCCTTGTTGACTATGACGTAAATATACGTCAAACGTCGACAACGGGTTAAAAGGGTGTCTGCATCTCGGGTATTGGGGGTGGGTCTTGTGAATGATGTGCATTCTGGGTATTGGGGTGCTCCCTGTAGTCCCCGGTAGCTTTACTGATACACCGATGTTATTATGATTGTGACTAGAGTTGCTTGTTAATAAAGATCTAGTGTAGGGAACAGAGGTTCAGATCTTAGTTGCAGAGTCGCTTACTTCACGTCCTGAGGGTTGCAGTGATATTGATCTTTTTCAGCTACTTTGAGGTTTATATCTTTCAAACAGTTAAGGCGAAACAAAACCATTAACCAAAATTTAAGAAAGGAGTAAATAAAAGGGACGTGTTAAAGTGATTGTGTCCCGCGCGGCGTTCACAGGCCGCCCTCTCTTTCATCCTCATTTTTACCTCAGATTATCACAGCACGGGGTAACAACATATAAAACATTTCCCTACATTGAGATATCATTACAAAAAAAACAATTTGCAGTGAATTAATGTGCAAAAAAATATCCAAATCTTTGCTTCTAGCAAGGTTACCTATGAGCACAGAACTCAATTAAAGTAAACGTGTCCCCTACCCACGGTACAGGCAGCCATTTTTAAAGGGGGGAATCAATGTTCATTCAGATCACAAAATGTCGATCTTCAGAGGTGTGGCTCATGGCGACAAAGAAATGGTTAAAAAAAAATAGACACGTTTTTACACGTTATTGTTGACTGTGGTTATTATTTTAGGTGAAATCAACTCAAATTGTTTGAAGCTGAGTATATATGTGTTCAGTGAGAGCCATTACAAATTGTATACCCCATCATATTCCATTGTATACTCTATGGTGAACTGACCATTCAGGTAGTGCCAGAGGGATAATGGTCCGAAGGGGCCCATAGTCCCTGAGTAGATACATAAAGTAGAAATCTTTGAAAAAAGTACGTCCAGCGCTCTCTCTGATAAAAGAAAATGTTTAATTCATTTCACTAAAAACAAAGTAAAAACAATCCCGGGAAGGACGCTGCAGTTTAAGTACAAAGTCTACAACAAAAAACATAACTATATAGGCCTGTTTATACATGTCTTGGCCCTACGTCTAGCATGTACATTGGAAAAGCTCCCTACATACATGCTAATCGTGTCCATAGGTTTAATTAAGCCTGACGGAGGCCAAAAGAGTGTTATATTAGCCTTCCTCCGGCTGGTTTATGTCGGTACACCTTTTTTTTGGAGGATGGAATAACGTAGTATATTACGTTATCCCATCCTGAGGGATCCCATGAAAAAAATGTATGTCGCGTGGTATGGCATCTGTCACAGGTACACGTTAAACCTCGGGGAGCTTTCCCAGTTCCAAAATCCCCGGGAAGACTATCAAGTAGAGCTAGGCCCAGGATTTTCAGCCCTGGGGAGTCCTGACATCACTGTCCATATATGAACAGTGGTGTCAGGGGCTTTCGACTACAGAGTTCCCAGCCAGGGAATTGTTAGCGCTCTGGTTGGGAACTTCAGGACTGGGGAAGCCCCTGATGTCACTCTCCATATATGGACAGTGATGTCAGGGGCTTTCAACTATGGAGTCCCTAGCCAGAGCATCAGTAGCACTCTGGTCAGGGACTGAGGTAGTTGGAATTGTCCTTTAAGGCCAAGTATATAGAGATGTAATAGAGCTGAATTTGCCATGTCACAGATTCCTTTATATATCATGATAGCTTGATGAGTTAACCTAAAATTAGCTATACACATAAGATAGCTGTCCAAAGATTCTCTGATTCCTTTACAAACATGACATTAAGTTTAGCCCAATGGGGATGATATTTCAATAGGGGAAATTAGGTATATGGCTGCTAGTCAACTCTGATGCTGCTTATCGAGGGAAGGATCAGTAGTGTTAAGTCTAACCTGTTAGACCCTTAGTTCTCAAGTGAAGGAAAGTTGGGATGTCCCGCTACACATAAGGTTATGACAGGATCCGCCAACTCAGCAGGTTAACCTGCAGCTCTATGGAAAACTGTCACACATTGTCGTTTGGCGGAATTGTCGGTGATATTACATAAAGCTCAGCTATCTATCGTGGTTACTACTGTGCTTCATACTGTATACACCTTTCTGAGTGACATTTCTAAATAACACTGATCTTTAAAACAATAATGTATACTCGGGAGAAGCCATGGCTTCTCGTGAACGATATATCCCAAAGGCCACCCGGTACAAACTTCTGTTTTTCCCATTGAGTTTAAAATGACGACCATGTAGTAGCTTGGTCCCATGGAGTCTCTCAGAAAAGGTTATGTTCCATAGACCGTGTCGAATGGAACTTACAATGGCCTTTTCACTCGAGCTCCATTCAACACGATGCAATTTATGTAATATATTTCTTTGTTTAGTACAGATTTCAAAGAAAAAAAAGGTCTCGGCCCCAGAGAGTCCATTTTGTTGTAAAGTACAACAAGAAATTCAGGCTGGGCATTTTAAGGAGACATATACTGCATGTTGCCTTGGCATACATCACCATAGATCTACATGTCCCATGTCAGAAGACAATGGGCTCCAAAGACGTGAATTTCTAAGCTCCGCTATGTGGAATTTCGGCATTTGCCAAAAGGAAGGAGTGGGGGGGGGGAGGGTCTTCTGTTACATGAAAATTGTCCATCAACATGTATAATATTTTTCTAATAGAGTAGATAATCTTATATATTATCTAAAAAAAAAAATATAGATGATGTTTTTGAAATAATATTATTGCATAGCACAGCTTAGGTAGTACAGACCGAAGACCACGCAGGGCGCAGTGCAGACTTCTCCAGCATTGTGATTTCTTTGGCAGTCGGATGACTTTCCACATAATACGCAGTGTGTTAACTGCAGGAATTTCCTCCTCTCCAGCCCGTCTCTTGATTAAAACGGTACATAGCCCGGGACTCCCCTCGATCATACGAGTGTCTTCAGAGCTGCTTGTTCTTCCAGTAATAAGTCTTGCAGATGAATTTTGTTTAGTGCAAATACCATACTCGTTAGCGATCCCATAACGGATGGGAGGGGGATGCAGCGAGGCATCTAGAAAAGCAGTAAATTGCAAAATACCATTAGCGTTCTGGTGATTGCACACATTTGACTGTCTCACAAATGGACAGCTTGCTTTTAACCCTTCTCCGGCGGCCCCCGCTGATTTGCGGGCTGTCAAATATACAGTAATCTGTGTTTACATGGGTGGGTGATGGTTTGGTAAAAGTCGAGGATTGCACTGACAGTAGAACAATCATTCAGGCAGTCCCTTGCATCAATCAAGTCTACAGCTTCCTCCTATCACATGGCCGCTGGGCTGTGAAATACTGGAGAAACATCTTGACAGAGGAGGCACTGGAGCGGACACCTTATATCCATCCACTACCTCAGAGCTGTAGCTTGACTTATATACTATGAAAGGTTGAATACTCCATATTTAGGTCTCACATTTAGAACTAAGCAGCTGAGAAGAGGCACTGTGTCCTGTTAGTACTGAAGCATTTTGGGAAAATGTGCTTCTATCAAAGTGAAAATCCAATTTTTGGAATATATAGATGCTGCAGAGCTGAATTTGTAATTCAGCTTTCCGGTGGCTGCATTATTTAATGATATACTACAATACTGGTGATGTCACAACATGTTGCGACTAAGGAAAGGTTAACCCTGCGTATCCATGTATAGTGGCAGGCATGTTTATGGGATAAGTAAATATCCCACCCATAGGAATGAGACGGAAACCCTTTCAACAGCCACAATCCCCAGTATTTTGTTTGTCACAAAGACTAGGAAATGGAAACAATTTTTTATCTATTACCGGAGAACTTCTTTAAAGAGGCTCTGTCACCAGATTTTGCAACCCCTATCTGCTATTGCAGCAGATCGGCGCTGCAATGTAGATTACAGTAACGTTTTTATTTTTAAAAAACGAGCATTTTTGGCCAAGTTATGGCCATTTTTGTATTTATGCAAATGAGGCTTGCAAAAGTCCAACTGGGCGTGTTGAAAAGTAAAAGTACAACTGGGCGTGTATTATGTGCGTACATCGGGGCGTTTTTACTACTTTTACTAGCTGGGCGCTCTGACGAGAAGTATCATCCACTTCTCTTCACAACGCCCAGCTTCTGGCAGATCACGCTGTGACGTCACTCACAGGTCCTGCATCGTGTCAGACGAGCGAGGACACATCGGCACCAGAGGCTACAGTTGATTCTGCAGCAGCATCAGCGTTTGCAGGTAAGTCGATGTAGCTACTTACCTGCAAATGCCGATGCTGCTGCAGAATCAAATGTAGCCTCTGGTGCCGATGTGTCCTCGCTCGTCCGACACGATGCAGGACCTGTGAGTGACGTCACAGCGTGATCTGCCAGAAGCTGTGCGTTCTGAAGAGAAGTGGATGATACTTCTCGTCAGAACGCCCAGCTAGTAAAAGAAGTAAAAACGCCCCGATGTACGCACATAATACACGCCCACTTGGACTTTTACTTTTAAACACACCCACTTGGACTTTTGCAAGCCTCATTTGCATAAATACAAAAATGGCCATAACTTGGCCAAAAATGCTCGTTTTTTAAAAATAAAAACGTTACTGTAATCTACATTGCAGCGCCGATCTGCTGCAATAGCAGATAGGGGCTGCAAAATCTGGTGACAGAGCCTCTTTAAGGTCCATTAAAGAGTTAAAGTAATCGTCTAGTAAATCACTCTAATGATCAATGATGGTCCAGATGTTGGAACTTCCACTAAGAACAACGGGCCCCTTTGCTATTAATTTAATTGTAGTCTGTTCACATTAAAATAAGAGGGTAGGGTCCCAAGGACGAAGCCCCACCAATCAAAATTGTATGACTTGTCTAATTGTTCCTTACTAAAAAAAAAAAACGGTACCCCTATATCTAACAACCTCTGCTGCCTATAGCCACTATGGGATTGTATGGGAAGTTATTCACCATCGGTAAACATAATTGTATGACCTTACATTTCAGATATTTCAATGCAACCGTATGATCTCCAAAAACTTCACTGCAACCTCTTCTCGGTGTAGTTCACATCATCATTTACATCCAAAGAAGTAGAGGACTGTCAATATCCAGCAGCCCTATTCCCTGAAGAGCATAGTGTCGTCAACTCCCTGGAGACGGAGGAAGACTCAAGCTACATTACAAGACAGAGCATCCTTCTCCTTTCGCCAACAGTATAATCCATTTCACTCCCGTATGGTACAATTTACTATTGTGTGCATTGTATTCAGTCTCATAAATCAAGTCAATTCCTCATCCTATACCGTTTCCATTACACCTTCTATAAAATCCACTCTTGGTATTCTTGGTAATAGTCTTCACTACTATTTTTCCAATAGTGCGAAACTGGACACTAAAGTTGGGTTAAGGCTAGACAGAAGACGGTGTTCGGGTTTAGGTACTGCTTTGGGAATCTTGGACAGTTTCTGGTTATTTGGGAATGACTTAGTTATGGAGATGTGTCATGATGTCTCGCCGAATGGCATTCACTCTTCGACACATATAATGAAACTCCATAGAGCATATAGAGAATAATGGAAAGGACCTGAAGGTGACAAGTCTTTAAAACCTATAAAACCACCAATCGTTAGATCAAAGAACATTGAAGGTGTTGTCCAGTTTGAGAAAACCCATTTTCGTATAACCTATTCATGTATCCACTATACAGGATCCTCATCTCTTGACCAGAGTATTAGAAAGAGTGTCTCTCGTTCTGGAGGACCTCTTCTATCCTGCATTATACAGATAACCTATTGATCCAAATGGGCACTGTGTAATGCTTAACGTCCCCTGTGGTGGCGCTGCAGGGAAATCGAATGCTTATTGCCAGGTTTCCCACAGATTACAGATGATCGCTGAGGGTCCTAGGAGGAGGATCAGTTTATTGTCGAGGGACCCTTCTAATAAGTAGGGACTGTCCAAAATGGAGAATCTCAGTGCCCAGACCCCATCTGTTTTTATATCACTCAACTTCATTACTCTACAAAAAGTTTCTAGGAGTTGGACCGCTATGATCAATGTTTTGTGACCCATCTTATGGAGGAAAAAGCCCTATAAGTAAAATCAAAGGATCAACCTATAAGACCCTTAATGTTTTGGTCTACCTGTAGTATTATTCTACCATTTATATGGCAAGAACTATGCCTCATGGTATAGTATCATATCACACAGAATTATAAATATAGCTACATAATTGGCAGATTGTAAAACACACAACCCTGGTAGTGCTTCGTGTCTCCAAACACCATGGTGACGTTGGTCTCCGCTTGTAGTTTTCTCCTTGCCATTAATAAGTCTTTTCCTTTTTTCCTGCTATTAATATGACTTGCCCAAATGAAGCAACTCCCCAAGGCTGATGGTGTGCCAAGTGAAAAAGACTTTCCCTTGCTTTGTATTTTTCATACGACAGATGATAATAATCTCGGTATGTGTCCCTTGGGCCTTCTGTTGTGTGAGTTCGTGGACAACAGTTGCCTACTGATGATTTAGAAAAACTAAATCATGTTTTTCCCCAGAAGACTTCTGTTTTTTTAAGCTAAATATATCCAAGCGACAGAACAGGTTTAATAGAATGGAAATTTTTCGGCCAACTGGGACGTGATCAGCATCCTCACTGGTCCCACAAGCCATAAATATTAAGGGCTTACAGATTCATGATGCAATGGAGAGGTTCCCAATTTCCCCCATGGTGGGATCTCAAGGGAACTTCTGCGCTGGTTCACTGCTCGAGTAATTCAGGAAAACTGATAACAATTTCTTAGTCCGAGGAGTAATTTGTCATTTGAAAGGCAACGTTGTCTAGTCCAGCCGTCTGCCCTCCAATAAATTCTATTGGCATACAATGGGCCAGTATGCATTGGCATACCTTTTTTTTTTTCACTGTATGGATTAGCGCAGTGTAACACCTGATACCTTCTCAGCGGCCTGCATCACTCCAAGGCCGCCGGTGTCTTCTGTTGTTCTCCGCTCGTGGCCGCACTGTCCCTTGTGTTATCCTGTGAAGGTTCCTGTATCCAGTCCGCTATTGCCATCTGTGGTCAGCCTGTATCCGATTATCTATTACCAGCCTGTATCCAGTCCGCTATCTAGCTATCTGCCGGTATCCAGCTACCTGCCTTTGTCCAGCTACTCACTACCTGCTTGTGCCCAGCAACCCGCTACCTGCCTGCGTCCAGCTACCCGATTGCGAACAGCTACCCGCTACCGGCCTGCATACAGCTATCCACTATCCACCTGTGACCAGTGATCGGCTATCAGCTGATCCTGCCAACGTATACCTCTGATGGAAGGCAATAGCGATTGGCAAACATGACCAAAGACAAATAAAAGCTATATCTTGTTAGGGTACCATAGATTATTGAACACTTCCAACAATGGTCTTGGGCTCACATGGTTAAATAACCAGAATCTTTTTAATATCCGAAAGACTATGTCGGAATTATTGCCAAGCTGCCTGACCTTGAAATGGAAATGAATTCTTGACTCAGATAGAATATCCTGAATTCATCAGCTTGGGCTTAAAGTTAAAATAGATGATATATTATTTCTTCCACCAAAATGTTCCTATCCTGTCACAGGGGTCTGCAAAGTCCGACCCAATAGTCTTACATGGCAATCTCCCTGGTGATATCTTCTGATCATTCATTCGTTTTGGACATATACTTCATATACAATAGGTATAAATATACCACCTACAAGACTGAGCGGAGAAGCTAGACACATAGCAATACAAATGAATAATCAAGGGATTCTCAATTATTCCCGAAACATGAGTCACTCCTCCATAGTTTTTTATTTTTTTCTGTATGGTTCCTAATTTGTAGATCTGGCACTGCCTGAGTGGCATGGAGGAACTCATTGATCCTAATGACTGTCAACGTTTTGAAGTGTCTCCTATATAACAATGCCGACTCTATTATACTGGGAACACGTTATTGTCAGGCAACTATTATTTCCTCAGCCTTTTTTCCTCTCCATAGGGAATAATGGCAAATTGCATGTGACAAGTCACTTGTCGGTCAAATGCAACATTGCCGAAGAGATAGATTTAGAGTTACTATGTTATATTTACTACTGAGGCAACTATAGTCAATTCTTGCATTACAGTTACATTAGTCAAATCCATTTTCGGCTGGTGAGTGCACTGCTTTGTATTTCAGTAGGCTGCTATGGTATGAAATACTCTGGGTAGTCCTGGGCCAATATAGGGCTTTTAGCCCCTCATACCCGGAGATCTGACCTCAGTAGGTTATCCTGTTCTGGAGACTCATTGGGGCTCACCGGTTCGAATTAGGGCGTTATCTAAGTAGCCTCCAGGTCTTCATCCCTTAACCCCTATACAGTGATCTGCTCTTCGCTGCCGGGAGGCTACCAGGTCGCTACCTCTTGAGGAGGTCCCGGCGGAGTAGCTGCTGACCAAGCGGACTAGAAACAAGCACTGGCAGATGGTACATTGATGGGTGGAAAGTTCTGGCTTGACACCGACAGTAGGAGGCAGACTGGCAGCGGCCAGCTGGATGGAAGGTGATAGCGGATTGCTGGACACAGGTAGGTAGCTGGACACTGGCAGACAGTGAATAACTGGATACTGGCTGACAACAGGCAGCAATAGCCTACTGGATACAGGCTGGTAGTGGATGAATAGATACTGGCTGACAACAGGCAACAATGGCGAACTAGATACATGCCGGTAGTGGATGACTGGATACTGGCTGACAACAGGTAGAAATAGCGGACTGGATACAGGATGGTAGCGGATAACTGGATAGAGGCTGGCAACAGATAGCAATAGCGGACTGGAATCAGATGCCCACAGGAACCTTTGCAGGATATAACTAGGTTGTTACAATGTTGCTCAGGCACCAGGTGGATAGTTGAGGTGCCTTAAATAGTCCTGGGGGCAACAGGGATTGGATGAGTGAATTTTGAATTCACTCATGCACTAAGGACATTGTGGCCGCGAGTAGAGGACACCAGAAGACACTGGCGGCCTAGAGGAGCGACAAACCATCGGAGGAGGTACAAGACCCGGGGGCCACTTTGTAACAGGCCAAATCTCACGATAACTTGTGCTGCTTAATGTATAAGAAATATACTCCTCTATATGAACAGGATATTTCTTATATAGATTACAGGACTTTTGGGGCAGCTCATGTCAAAATCAGAATCAGCCTGCTATCAGTGCTGCATAAACAATACTGAAACTGGCAGATGATCCCACTGGATCCCAAAAAATGGCCGCCCTGGTAGGACATATGGGCAGGAGGGAAATCTGAATTTTTTGTTTGACCCTGAGAGTCTCTTTAATTTAACCTACCAAGAAGTCACCAAGAATGCAGATCTGAAATATAATGATGTATATAGATATATACACTCCAAAACCCTGTTCCCCTTTTAGATTGGAGCACATGCACCAACTAAAGCCCCCCATCCCCCCTCCCGCAGTCATACGGTAATTTTTTTTTTTACTGTACAACCGCTAGATGTTTAATGCAAGAATCATTCATCCGTGTGGCGTTTTGAAGCTTCAGGACAATTACCCTGACTACAAAACTTTTTGTCTGTACTAAAGGACCAGTTCAAGCTGTAGAGATTTGCATATTCATTCGTCCATAATTCACGTGAAGACAAGATCCAGCCTTTGTGATGTTATTTGAACGGAGACTGACCTCATCTTTATTTCTTGATCCATTGGAGGTAATAAAAGGAAGGACTGCCGATTGAGAATATAAATCTATCAATAATATATTGTGCTCCTCATCTTGAAATTTCATACTGGAAGTCAGAGGGAGTTGTTTCCATTGCTTTCGAGAAGTTTAAGAAGAGTCAAACATTCCAAATAGGGACTTTTATCTAGAAAATTTGGTATCCTTCAAAAACATACTCAATAGAGAAAATTGATTTTGAGGTGAACTGGTTCCTTTGGAATGTATTACAAAGACTTTACTGTACATTCGAACAAGTGACCTACTGGACTTGGTCGGCTCATGGCGATCTGGGTAAACATCTAAACTTTTTGTACTCTTTCTTCATTTTTTTGTTATTTGTACTGTGTATACTTTTATTGCTATGTTACCTTCTCCTTTTTGTATGTCCCAACATTAAAGTAGTCATTGGAATTGAATTCTGATAAGTATTGGCCGGGAAGTGAGAAGAAAATGGACTTCTAAGATGGTGTCTTCGGAAAACCTCATGGCCACCAACGTGCAACAAGTGAATGGAAAATGTGGAGTCAGCCTATAGTCAAGTAAGGCTCATCATGATATTGGGGGACCACAGGTTAAAAATGTTGTACCGTTTTTTTTCCCAGCAAGATTAATTGAGTTTCTATAGTATTATTTTTTTTATTAGATCTTAAGAGCCAAAGAGGTTTGTTTCTGTTGAGATTTTAGGATGGCAGCATGGCACACCATAGCAGGCTTTTACTAGTTGGTACCACCTTCATTTTGGAGAAGCCCCTCGTGGGTAAGAAGATTCATTGACAATCTGGGGTGGTTGTCAGGGTAGGACTGGGGTTCCTTGGGCCCACCAATGGAAATTAATCTAAAGGCTCTTCCTCCACTCATACAGAACATGCACACGTCCACTTATAAAGTTATCATTTCACACACAAGACATATCATCAATAAGATCTATTAGGTGAATCAACCCATAAAACCCTAGTGGCCAGAAGCACTCCAAATAGAGTTGTCTTCTTCTTGACCTTTGCAACCATTATTGTGTTAGATCTGATCCTCTGGGAGTTAGAAGATGACATCCATAGATCAAAATAATAAGAGAAAAAAGTCTGTTTTTTATACAATTTCGAAGAAATGAGTAGGTGGGTAATGGAAAGACTTATCACCTTTATGGAACCAAGGAAAACCATTACAATATAATTATAAAATATTATTTTTCCAAAAATTACACCATTAGTGAATGATTTCTGTCATCGTAATGGACACGTGTGTATGATAAGTGGTTCACATGCTATCATTACAATGTCAAAGGTCAATTCTTCCGCTTTCCTTGAGTGCATAAGCCTTAACATATTTAATTAGGGGTCAGGTAATCCTAGAACTAAAGTGCATGGATTGTTTTAATGGGCAAATCCATTTTACCACATAATGACCTTCTTAAGGGTTCACCTCTCCTGTACAATCAACGACGGCAAGTCCGAGAAGTAGCAATGGTGGTCAAGGTAACAAAGACCAAGCAGTCTAATTATGCAATGAGATTAGTATTCCACTACCTTAAGACTGGGTCACGTAGAAGGAATCATGTTTTATCCTCGGCTTTGTGATTTCTTCATTACTAAGCAGAAGTTGTTTCATGCCCCGTCTTGACCCATGCCTCACCTCATAAAAAGCCCTGGGTATACAGTATATATAACTTATAGCACTGTTCATTGATTAAAGTCAGGCATAGACTACAGTCTCTTGATTGTTACTTCATCCAAACAAAAATGCCTCTACAGTCTGTCAACATTGATACCCTTTAAAGCAAAGCAACTTTTTTAAGTTGCTTTCAACAATGCACAATAGAATTGCATAAAAATGAAGCGGAGCTGGATCTACGATTGAACTGTTTTTTTTGTGTCTAATGATAACTCACAAAGTTAGAGTCTTCCTTCCGTTTCCCAAAACTTCTCATATGTCATAGAGATGTCAAAAGTCTTTATCGTTGGTGTACATGGGCTATGTCTTCTTCCTAGTGTTTAGCACCTCTAAATTTTAACTCGGAGATGTGTGCATATCTTAAAGGGGTTGTCCACTACTGAAAAACTGATGACCTATCTACTGGATAGGTCATCAGTATATCATCGGTGTGGGTCCGACACCCGGACCCCGCACCGTTAAGCCGCTCTCGCTATCTCCAGGCACCAGATGTTATGGCCCATTATGCGATATACGGAGCCGGAAGCAGTTCGTTCCGTACATAGCATAGCGGTCGAGCTGCTGAACTGCAGCTCTGCTCCTATTCACTTGAATAGGAGCAGAGCTGCAGTAAGGCAGCTCGCCGCTAGTCAGTGGCCAGAGCAAACTGCATACGGCATGTACGTCCGGTGCTTGGAGGCAGCAGGTGCGGATTAACGGTGTGGGGGCCATGTGTCGGACCCCCACAGATTATGTACTGATGACCTATCAAGTGGATAGGTCATCAGTTGTCCATTAGTGGACAACCCCTTTAAGCTATTCTTTCCAGCTGCATCATAGCCACATTTACGTACACCTTAATGTTTGTCTACGATTTTTACAATTAACAGCAGGACTGCTGCTACTCAATGATTTTGATTATCTCTGTGTTTTGGCATTGCGAGACAATGCCTTTGGTCTGAGTCTGGATTTGGTCATCAATTAGCTTTCCCTGGTTAATTAGGACGGAATACTTTTCTTGGGCTTATATATACTTAAGGCCTAGATCACTCAGGTGCTGGTTAAACTATTTCTAGCATGTGCTATACTCTTTCCAGATTCTAGTTGGCGATTTTGTTCTTGCCTATGTGTTTGTTTGTACTGTGGGACCTGTTGGTCCTCTGAGAGATCTAGTTTTTTATAGCAGTTTAATGTGTATCCTGGGGTCAGTAGTTCCACTGGTTTGTTTTATTTTCCTGTGCGTTTGGTCTGCTTGCTCTCTTACCCTGCTGTGGGATGATATTCAGATAGGGTCAGCGAGTGCTGTTAATTCTTGTCCACTTGTCCACTGTCTATTTATCTGTTAACTGCTTGCATGCTATTTATCTGCCATCTACAATATCTATGCATTGTCTCCATCTTCTACTACCATCAGTATTCAGTTCCGCTCATCCACTGGTAAGTTACTTGTGCCATTTATTTTCTGTCAGTATTGATACGTGCTTCACCCTTGTGATAGCAATTGTCTGGTATTGTTGTCTTGAGCACCACCAGGGGCATAGCATCGATATTATATCTAAGCTGAAGGGGCATGGGGAAGAAGAGCACAATGAAGAGTACCAGTCAATGTATTCTACAGACAGACTACAGACTGCTTTTAAAGCAAAATGCAGTCTGCTAATGGACTGAAATCTCGAACGCTAAAGGGTTATTTCCAATAATAATGTTATATCAGACAATGGCTGAAAAACAAAGAAACAAAGAACAAAATTGAAATTTAACAAATACTGTCGAGTAGGAGGAGAAGACAGTTACATCTTCCCTTACTGATTTCACCATTCTTACATGTTTCTCAGCACTCCTCACTTTTCTAGTAAAGAATGATGCATCCTTTATGGATAAATAACTGTTTATACCATATTTTATAAGGGCTCGTCTCTTTACAGTGAGACAGATGGGGAGAAGGGTTTACTGACTGTCATATGATGCCAGGGAGAACTGAGAGGGGGAGGAGGAGGAGCTTATATGTGACCAAATGACAGAAAAGGCAGCCCTATGAGAGCAAATATGGCTGATAATGGTTACTATTACACAGCTACCTCCTGTCTTCAGGTGCTAAGACAGAAAAAGTCTAGATCACATGCGCTTATAAGGGTAATGCTCCATTACTGTACATTAGGATTCCAGGGATCCCACCTACGAGGAATATATATTAACTACCGTCATTTTTATTGTCTGCATGTAAGGCATTATTCGTGAATTCCCCCTTTTATATGAAATCAAGATCTTGTTTTATGTTAAGCTTTAGAGCCATTTGCTCAGTTATATTTATTTATATATATATATGTGTGTGTGTGTGTGTGTGTGTGTGTGTGTGTGTGTGTGTGTGTGTGTGTGTGTGTGTGTGTGTGTGTGTGTCTGGAGCACAATTTTTTATTAACCTTTATGTGAGACATTTTCTACCAGCGTCTATGCATCACAATTCTTTGCCCTTCAAACAGCTTTGAGTGAAGAAAAACAAGTGGAATTGTCACGAGGATAAAAAATACATGTATTTATCAAATAGAATTAAAATGCTGTTTTTTCCAAGCTTATCCTTGCAGAAGAAAAACGGTAGGAGCTTCGAGGCTATGAGGAAATTTATAGTTACAGAGTAGAAAAGATTCATCATAGAAGGCGAAGCAGAGTAAGTGAGAGGAGTAAAGATGGCTACTGGCGGTGTGAGACGCAAAGAACAGTCAAGCTTTAGAACTGGTCACAGTTCGGTACATGGCTACTTATACAGGGGGAGCTGAAGAGTCGTAACGCTAGCAAACAATGTCTAAGAAGCTGCGTATGATTAAAGAGAGTCTATCACTAGAATAGTTGACTTAACAATAGAGCATCTACAAGAAGCCCTAGGAAAAACAAACTAGTGAGGGTTAACTGGGGACCGATATCTTAGAACGCACTCTCAGCCAATCGGATGGGTCACATGATACCTTCTACTTCAGAAGAACTTTCCGTCTCTAAAGAGTCTACAGGTCAGGTAAGTGCCTTCGCATTACCCATCACAGATGTATTAGTCTCTGAAAGCTTCCACTGGAGGCTGAAAGCCATTTTGCACAGGCCAATGATCAGGCAAACGATTGTTCATATGAAGGCTCGATCCCGATGATTGCCCTGTGTAAACAGGGCAATGATCAGCTGATGAAGCTTGTTCATCGACTGATCTGCTTGTTTATGCAGATAATAAAATGGTTGCTAGTCAGCAGTGTCAACAGGAAGATGTGCCGTTGGCACGATGGAAACGTATGGGGACGAACAATTATAATAACGATCGCTTGTCCCCATACATAACCAATGGTTGCTCCTTGTGCGAAGAAGCAAACGAGCGCCGATCAACGAGCTGCCTCATTGATTGACACTCGGTTTCACGGCCCGTATTGGCTGGTGTAAAAGGATCCTTAGTTAATTGCACCTTGTGGTGAGAGTGGAAACAGCTTTTCTCAAGGAATACTCTCTTGATCAACAGCCATTAAGGCCAATATGGTAGTCAGTGAGGGTCAGAATAGAATCAAGTTAAGAACAAAGCCAAGATACCAGAGGTCAGGACCAAAGACCCAAGTTATGAAGCCAGTAGTACCAGAGGGCAGGCGGAATTACAAGTCCGAACCAGAGACAGAAGATGAACCAGGACACGAACAATAAGTTACAAAAAAAAAACACATGACAGGGGTCAGGATCAAGGTAATAACCACAGGCAGGTCTCAGGTCATAGGACTCAGGATACTCAGGAACTGGCAGATAGGTGCTTCGTAGTCTGCCACTTCTCAGTCCAGAATAGCTGCAATGAGGCATCAATATTCATCAACCAACTGCGCAGTAAATAGAAATAAGACAGACTGAAGGTTTATTATCTCTATAGTGTAGAATGATCATACAAGCCCAAGTTTTCTCTGGTCGGGATGGTATCGGGGCATCCCTGTTCTCGGGATCAGTGGGGGTCCTAGTGATCGGAGACAAGTCAGATCATCCAACTAGTAGTGGTCTGTGACCAACACTTATCTCTAGAATGAAGGGGCCGCTGTGCTACCCCAAGAGCCATGTCCCTTGGTCAAGTGCATTACAATACCACTGTAGTAGATCGGAGACTCCTACGGAGATCCAAAGATCTTCAAGTCCCAAGATATAGTGGCATGGTTCTCGGAGAATCACAGCCCCTTTGTTCTAGCGATCAGTGTTGATCACAGGGCAGCACCGATGACATCATCTGACGTGTCTCATTGACATATCAGAAGATGTTTGCAGGTGAACCTTCCTAATAAAGTCGTTATCCCACAAAACCTCCCCAAAAAAACTTTCCACACCTCTAGTATTTAAGAAAAGAGATGAGGGAATGAGGTTCAGCCAGGGCCAATAACAAAAGACACAGACAAGGAACCAAAAACGGAATAGGAGATAAGGCACAGGTAGAAATTCAGCAGCTGAGATATATCCTGGTAGAAACAAGAGGTCACAGGTTCAATTCCACGCAGCATACTTGTATCATGTACGTTTAGCCGTTTCCATTCCCGGGGGCCATTTTTTTTTTTTTTTGGGTTATGTTTATCATCTTGGAACAAACAAACCCACCCTGTGCCGAGCAGCTTAAGAATATGTATTACAAGAAATCAAAGATAATGATGCCCGTTTATGAATTGTGTTCCTGCACCCATGGGAGATTTTTGACGATTTATTTTTACTTCATCTGCGGGTTGCAAAGAAATAAGTATAATGTATAATAATAACGACTTATAATTATCGAGTCATTCTAATGAATTCATCCCGAAACCAAATAAAAATGCACATAAAATGAAATCTTGCAGGGTTTCCATTAGCTTCCATAGTAGTCAACAAGGTATTAATCAAGCACGGAATCCGCGCCAATTTTTTTTACATAAAAATATTCCTTTAATTAGTATCAGCTTAGTCTCAGCTATTTTACATATTCTACATCATAAAAGCGGAAACTTAAAGGGAAACATTTATTAAACTAGAGTAGACAGTTTTCCGAGCAGATGAGAAACTACGATAAAGGGCGCCAATGCTTATATAGCAGCCGTTTTTTCAATGTTCTCCTCATGACCACGCGTCTTCCGTTTTGGGGTGTAACTTATCTTGATACAAATGATCGATATTTGCTGGATGTACAGCAATAAAAAGAAGTGGAGCCAAATTCAGGCATGTTTCTATGTCATACGGGTTAATGAAGGACGGGGATTATTGGTTTTACAAAGAATGGGGACATGATTTACTCATTCCAGGAACTGTCCAATAGACCAGGGGGCATTCATTATGTATGGAGGAAGGGAGACTCAAACATCAATATAGGAAAGGGTTCTTTACAGTTAGAGTAGTCAAACTATGAAGTGCCCAACCCCAAGAGGTAGTGATGACAGATACTATGTCAGCATATTATGTAGGAGAGGGTGAAGAGCTTCATCTCATAATAACTGTACAAATAATTATCATTAATATAGTGGTGAATGATGTTGAAGTGATTGAGGGAAATGATCTGACTAGTGCGTGGTGTCTCTTCTATCTATCTATCTATCTATCTATCTATCTATCTATCTATCTATCTATCTATCTATCTATCTATCTATCTATCTATCTATCATCTATCTATCTATCTATCTATCTATCTATCTATCTATCTATCTATCTATCTATCTATCTATCTATCTATCTATCTATCTATCTATCTATCTATCGATCACAACAAAATAAAAATTAAAGTATTCTTTTCCCATATGGATTAATGAGGGTCAGGCCTTATCGGTTTCACCTACTGTGACTTTCAATGGCAGATTAATAGCTTGATAAATATAATAGAACTGGGAAGATATTTAATATTTATCTATTTTTTCCTAGTTCTTCCACTAAACCACACGGTCAGCACATGGATAGAGCATACACTGGACGCTTATTAATATGAAGGACACTTTATGAGTTTAATATTTGTTGCTAAATGTAAATTCCCTCATTTTCCAGTACCCCTTGGTCTCCAGTCCTGAGGTCTACTGTAATGGTCCTCTCTTGCACGGCACGTAACAGCCAAGACTCCCAATATCCACTTCAATTAATAGAGGAACGTTGGTCAGAAGATGACTGTAAATCCACGGGAGAATTGCAGCCCCATTCGTTTCTATGGGGCCATGCACACGACCATGGAGCCTGGACCGCAAAAAGAACGGGCATGTCTTATTACGGCCGTGTTCTGCGGTCCGGGCTCATTGAAAATAATGGCCGCGGCCATGTGCACGGCCCAGGATTTGCGGGCGGCTCGCGGTAACAGTCCGCTGCCGGTCGAGCCGAAAGTTACGGCCGTGCAAATGGCTACGGTTGTGTGCATGAGATCTAAGGCCTCATTCACACACTGCAGATTAGGTCAGTATTTACATCAGTATTTTGAAGCTAAAACCAGAACTGGATCCCAAACACCAGGGGAATAGAACGGAGAGATTAATACTTTTTCTCTTCTTTGCATCCACTCTAGATTTTGGCTACTGATGCAAAATACCAACCAAATCTGCAGTGTGTGAATGAGGTCGAAAACTGATAGGAACAGATAAAGAACACAAAGTATGAAGAAAGTAGAACTAAAAAATGGCAAATGCAAAATGAAAACCTAAGGAAATAATGAACATATTGGAATGCAGTTCTTAGGGTAAGTTTGGGTGGAATTTGCTGCAGAAAACCCTGCGCTCCTATAGCGTCGCGTCTCTGCTCCCCCATCTGGTCTCCCGGCCTCCTGGGATGATGTTTTCTCCCATGTGACCAGCTTATTATTTGCTGCAAAGGTCACCCTGCGGGTTCTAGGTCAGATACGGTACAGACTTCTTTGCAGCGTATCCGACCCGTGTGAACATGGCATTACAATGGAACTGGGTTTTAAAGGGGTTGCCCTGTTTAGAAAACCCATTGTCATACACCCGGTTAGGCAATTCTGAGTTAAAAGAGGGGGGTCCTCAGTACAGGATTCTCATCTCTTGACTAGAGTAGAGAGCGGTGACCAAGAGCATCTGTCGGCCTGGAGGACCTGTCCTGTCCTGCATTACAAAGACAACCCATTGACTTGAATGAGCATTGTGTAATGCTTCATTTAACCTGAGGTGGCACTGCAGAGAAATTAAACACTTGCTACCAGGTTCCCCCACAGATTACAGCTGATCGCTGGGGTTCTCAGCATGAGAACACTTTGTGATTTACTTATTGTCAAGGGACTCTTGTAACAAGTAGGGATTGTCCAAAGCGGAGTACCCCTTTAAGAATACCTGTCATCTAAACATACTGGGCCCATAAGAACCGGTGAATTGTGGATTGGGCTACTAGTCATATTAATGTGATGTTGAAATAAACATAACAGTTGACAAATAGCTTAGTACCGTAGGTCACATTGGTCTGGACAGTAAATGGATGTCTGCACTGTATACCTAGCGGGTGACCGAACATCGATTTTTCTTTTTTTTTCTGTTATAGAAAGTAACACGGCCACATTTAGATCCACATATAATCATAAAATACCCTGCAGTAGATCTGACGCCTATAAATCCTTCATACAACTGCTACATGTCTATTCTTGGCCTGCCCTCTGCTAAATGTCCCTGCGTCCTTGTGACTGTCCAGAGGGACAGACAGATGGGTTTTGGTTTCCCTTCTCCTAGACTGACATCTCATGAGCGGAAGAATAATCAATTGTTCTCAGCTTATTCCTGTGAAATGTGGGCCGCGCTGGATTAATGACCAGAAGCTGAATGTGCTTGCCGGGAGCTGGATAACGATGCTGTATATATAATTAGCTCGCTCTACTAAATTCATGATGGAAGAGAGACAGCACACATTGGGTTAATCAATATTGTGGAAGACACACATCCAATGTATCAAGAGAATAATCTATCTCCTACCTACCTACCTATCTATCTATCTATCTATCTATCTATCTCTCTCTTTCTCTCTCTATATCTATCTATCCTCATATCTATCTATCTATCTATCTATCCTCATATCTATCTATCTATCTATCTATCTATCTATCTATCTATCTATCTATCTATCTATCTATCTATCTATCTATCTATCTATCTATCTATCTATCTATCCTCATATCTATCTATCTATCTATCTATCTATCTATCTATCTATCTATCTATCTATCTATCTATCTATCTATCTATCTATCTATCTATCTATCTATCTATCTATCTATCTATCTATCTATCTATCATCTATCTATCTATCTATCTATCATCTATCTATCTATCTATCTATCTATCTATCTATCTATCTATCTATCTCTCTCTTTCTCTCTCTATATCTATCTATCTATCTATCTATCTATCTATCCTCATATCTATCTATCTATCTATCCTCATATCTATCTATCTATCTATCTATCTATCTATCTATCTATCTATCTATCTATCTATCTATCTATCTATCTATCTATCTATCTATCTATCTATCTATCTATCTATCTATCTATCTATCTATCATCTATCTATCTATCTATCTATCATCTATCTATCTATCTATCTATCTATCTCTCTCTTTCTCTCTCTATATCTATCTATCTATCTATCTATCTATCTATCTATCTATCTATCTATCTATCTATCTATCTATCTATCTATCTATCTATCTATCTATCTATCTATCTATCTATCTATCTATCCATCTATCCATCTATCCATCTATCCATCTATCTATCTATCTATCTATCTATCTATCTATCTATCTATCTATCTATCTATCTATCTATCTATCTATCTATCTATCTATCTCATATCTATCTATCTATCTATCTATCTATCTATCTATCTATCTATCTATCTATCTATCTATCTATCTATCTATCTATCTATCTATCTATCATCTATCTATCATCTATCTATCTATCTATCTTTTACTGCTACAGTGCATCTAAATAAAAACTTAGGCAACTTTGCAAATACTCTTCATTAAATAAATTCCTAAACTTTTGTGTCTACATATCCTATTCAGACCTATGTGTCTCCATGGTAACAGACAACACACAAACGCTGTGTGTAGTCTGATCCTACAGTCTTGTGCTACTTCACTTCCCTGGCCCCCTCTTCTCTCATATATATCTCAAATATAGAATTTGCTTCATCGTTATTAAAAATATCTTTAAAAAAAATTATTGCAAAGTGCACATACCCTTTAAACCAATAGAGCAATGGCACCGGGAACTGACATGTAACGTTAGTGATGGGAATTTAGACTTTGTATAATATAGATCATTTCAGAACTTGGTCCTATCAGACATTCACATTTGGATGAGCTACGGATACTAAGAATGAGGAATGAGAACAGTAGAGGTTAAATAGCCATCCATCCTGTACACCATCTTATCCAATGTTTGACCCCCTGGAGATACCACGATGACAAATATCAAACCTACAATTGTGTTACCGCACAGATATTACTACATTTATTACTGTGCACCGAGTACAACTCTTCTTCTTCTTCATCTATAAAATGGTTACAGTCAGTTTTTGGAGCTTATAAATAAACCACTACCAAGATAATCCTGTTTCATCTGCGCAAATTCCCCTTAGTAATTAAACAACCCGAGGGCTCTGAGATTCTGACGCAATAACTCAAGTAAGTGGGAGAAAGTCTTACGAGCTGGAATAGAGGACGAGGGGGGTTAGTCTCCTCTATACCTCACCATCATTCTCATCTGCCTCTAACTTCATGATGTATCATTGGCCAATTGGGCAACACCGAAGAAAGACTCCCAACAGTTCCGTAATATGGACCTGTAGGCACCCGCATTCATGCAACACAATATTCTCCCATGGAAGCAATACTATGGCCAGTGGTATAATGGAACACGCCACCATTTTTTTCTAACGAAATCCAATTAATCCATGGGAAAAAGCCTTCATGTTCTTCCATATAATATCAGAGGAACATATAGATACAATATGAGCCCACAGCAGTCAGTCGGCACCATATTACCGAACGTGGATCTGTAATACAACCATGTGCAAGGTCCCAACAGCCAGACTGATCTATATATAAAGAGCTCATAAAGTGCTCAATAGAAAGGCAGGGGTGTCACAGTAATGCCTCCCTTGACTATAAGAGTCAGAAGGTAAGAAGAAAAATGCAGTGTAATTACGGGCAACGGCGCCAGGCTGAAGAGGATCAGGAACGGAGTCAAGTGAGTAGGCTCTAGGAGATCTTTTATTGAGAAGATGACGCGTTTCTGGACCGGACTGGTCCCTTCGTCAGGTCAGTCAGCACCAAGGGACTCCAGTGGCTGGCAGCCGGCGATCTACACTTCACCACCTCATAATAGTCTCGAAGGAGCGCCGCCATCCCCTCACCTTTTTGCTGTACTAACTCCCTTGACTATAAGGCTTGGTGGTTGTGCCTAGGTATATATATTATACAATACTACATATTCTTTATAAGTCCAGGTTTTGAGACTGGAAGAATCATACAGTTCATATAAATGAAGGCAGATTAACTGTTCTGGCGTTGCTGAAAACTTGAAAATTGTAACCTTGACATCCATCGACATAGGATATTACCACAGTCGGGAGCTGCACTGCAAAACACAGACCACTGGCTGTGAGGTCTCCACTTTTAGCTTCATCTTGTGACTCCGATCAGGAGGAATACATTTTTCCATATATCTGCTCTAACAGATTAAAAATATGGAAAATGTGAAGGTTTTAGAAGAGAACAGAAAAAAATGGGAGAGGACGGAAAGACATTAGAACCTATTTTTGCTCATCAGCCAAAGAAAACATCTTTTGCCTTGAGGGTTTTAGAGAAATAGGATTTTTATGGCCATTGTAGACTTTTATATATTCGATTGTCTATGACGGTTAATGAAAAACGGGCCATTTATTGACTGAATAAGAAAATTAGTCCTGAAAATGACATAAAAAAAAGTTCCACGAAAGAGATTTTTTTGATTGAAAGCTATAAATTTATCCACTATTCCTATCGGAAGATCTAAAGTCCATTTTTCTTGTTCTAAAACTAACCATAGTCTCATCACTTCTCCTACGCCATATTCCTCATTATCCATCATTCCATGTACACTGACGGAAAAGTTCTGAAGGTTCTTCTGTTGATTTCTCCAACCAGATTACAAGAACAGTGCCAAATCCTGGATCATGATTATTCTAAACATCATCTCAAATCTGTCCCCTGTAGGACACGAGTCTTATAATAAATAACAGAATAAAACTTGACCCTTATTATTGAGTTGTACTTGATTGAAATCCCCGAGCCGCTTTATGTCACTACCAGCCTCCTCCAACTCTCGAGGATATGCCGTGGCCTTGTACTCCCCAGGCATGCGCAGTGCAGTGAGGAGTGCTCTGCGCAGCCACATAGCTGCACTGCGCATGCCTGGGAAGCAAACCTCACTTGGCTCCATAATTGGGATAAGGTAAATCCCTGGAGGGATTATCAACTGGGTCGGCCTTAGGGCGGTGCCACCTGTGCGCATCAGCCGCTCCTGCTGAAGGGGGTGCCACAAATGGCTTGACACCTAAGGCTTGGCACCATGAATTTTAATATTACTAATTTATACATTGTGTAGCTGCATTATTTATACATTGTGTAGCTGTACCAACAAGAGATACTGCACATGGTACCACCCAACTTTAGATGGCCCTGATTACCAATATCAAGCCAATATATTACAGATGATGGCGATAAAAATCCCAACGTGATCAGAATGAATGCTGTTCCCTTAAATGTAAAACCTTCTTAACTCTAAAAATGTTGGACATCCCAATGTCGTATTTACAAAAAGATTATTACGCAGATATTTCTGTGGACCTTTTACCACTAAGCCCCCCCTCACCCAAATAACATCCATACTCTTTCTTGATAATGTGATTCATCCATATAGTTGTCCACCTCTAAACCTTCTCAAACTCAACTATGTTGTTTTTGCCTACTAAGTCCATATCTAATTTAAATTTTTCGTGATTTTTTTTTTATTTTATCATTTTTAATGGAAGACTGTTTCAGGAACTTGCACAGAAGAATTGATGAGGAGATCATGAGTACTTGGAGGAAACTTCCATGGTATAGAGGCAACAGAATAAAGATGGTACTCAACCCAAGGCCCAAGGAAGCAGTGTTGACCTCTGAGCCACCATACTAACTTTATCTTGCTGGTTCTGATTTTCATTCCCAACCTTCATCTTCTATATTCATTATTCAGTCTCCTTCGTCTTGACCAATTTCAGAGCTGTCTTACTCCTATATTCTTATTGCGAATAGGCTCGTTCACTGTAGAAGGCTGGTATCATTAAGTCACTGCTCTCATGTTGTGACACAAAGGCAATTTTCCCGCTGCCGTTGCCATGGGCAGTTTAACCAAACAAATATCAGAGCAAATACCTGACATTTCTGCAGCTGAAAAAGTAACGCAAAGGACCAGTAAGAAATAGCTGGCAGCCATTGTGATACTGCCTGGGTGTATAATACAGCGATCCGTCTCCATGATGAGAGACCTGGGCCTTTCCGCAGCTCCCTGAACTTATTTAGAGGAAAGGAATGCCAAAGAAATCGTCATTGGAATGACAAATACTCTCAGATTATTCTAATACCCAACATGAGGCTTGGAAAGTCAACCGCGCAAAACTTTCTCTCTTTAATTATTTACAGCCAGAACATTTACGTGTAAATATTTTGCACTCTGTCAAACTCAAGTGTTGCTTTTCTTTCCTTGAAGAAACTATTTACGTTTTTCTAACACATTTTTTTCTAAAAGGCAAAACTAGTACAATACAGTGCCACATCAGCAAGCTAAATCCTGCAAATGGAGGAAAACTGTCTCTCTAGTGCCACCTATAGGCCTCTTCACTGTAAGTTAATGTCTGACATTAACTTACAGTGTAGCCACCTATAGGTGGCACTAAAAAGACAGTTTTCTTCCTTGCCCAAAAGACTCTCTACCGGATTGAACCGCAAAAAAGAATCAGTAACTGTTGTGAGACGGGACAAGGAGGAACAGATACTTTAGGTTTTGGGGTGATAATACAGCTTAAAAAAGCTTGAGGACCAATTTATTGGGTAGAAAACTAAGACATAGTTCCACATGTTACATGAATAGACTAAGGCGAGCATATTTGATCAACAACCATGAAGTTATTACAGCACTATACAAGTCACAAGTCTATAAGGTGCACTCCCGTGGGAGCTCACATTTGGCTGACACAGTAGATTTTATGGAAAGTTAAAAAATGTTCCTAAGAATAACAATACTACTACAGAATACACAAGAATAGGGGTATTGACGTAACCTGTCGCCAAGGGAGGCCCTTAAATATGCACTAATAAGGATAACGTAGTAGGTACTATTGTAAACAAGGCTAAAATGGACTCTAAAAATACCAATAGGTAATGTCACATGGATATTAAACCCAACTGGTATGCGAGCTATACAAACAACAAATGTGCCCACAAAGGGTATAGGTCAGAGTAAGCAATGAATACAGCAATGTGCAGGTGTTAATAAGTGAGTCCTTACATGCTGGATACATGTAATATGGAAAATTGGACTATGCGTTATGTTTGGCTTCCTCTGGACCAAAAGGGCCTTGAAGATGAAAGGCTGAACTAGAAGGACTTAAGCAGTCTTCATCATAAAAAAAAATGTATGAGTGACCATAAATAGACTCACACACTTTGATGGTTTCATTATTTGAATGAATAGCATTGTTTGTTTGTTTTTTGCTCCTGTGTATAGGATGTATCTCATACTATACATAGCTTCTATATCTTGTGTTCTTCACTTCTTCATAACGTTGTTCTCCTCCATAATTGACGAGTATGTGGTCCCGAAAGACGGTTAGTCCTAGCACGTGCATCATAAGTCAACTCACTGGTTCATAATATACTAATAGACCTTGAAGTTCAACCCAAATGTGGTAGCCATCAATGGTCATCGGGCAAGATAAGAACTGAATACCAGATACGTTTGTGGTCCATTAAAGTTGCACTAATAAGGGTAGAGTAGTAGGTACCATTGTCAACAAGGCTAAAATGGACTCTGAAAATGCTAATAGGTAATGTCACATGGATATTAAACCCTACTGGTATGCGAGCTATGCAAAAAAAAAGAATGTGCCCACACTGGGTATGTCAGGGTAAGCAGTGTAAGCAATGTGCAGGTGTTAATAAGTGAGTCCCCACATGCTGGATATATATAATATGGAAAATTGGACTATGCTTTATGTTTGGCTTCCTCTGGATCAAAAGGGCCTTGAAGATGAAAGGCTGAACTAGATGGACATAAGTGGTCTTCAGGATAAAAAAATCTATGGATGACCATAAAATGACTCACACACTTTTATGGCACCATAACAGATCATAATTTCAATGTATAGCATTGTCTTTTTATGCTCTTGTGTATAGGATGTATCTCATACTATACATAGCTTCTATATGTTGTGTTCCTCACCTCTTCATAACGTTGTTCACCTCCATAATTGACGAGCATGTGGTCCTGAAAGACGATTAGTCCTAGCACGTGCATAAAAAATCAACTCACTGGTTCATAATAGACTAATAGCCCTCAAAGTTCAACCCAAAGGTGGTAGAAGCCAATGGCCAAGATCAGAACTGAACACCAGATTAGTTGGGTCTACTCTAAATCTTCATGTTCCTCATGGAGTATATTCTTGAAAGTGACCAAACTCATTTCCTTCTACTGTTCCTCTAACAGATAAGTGTGAGAAAATTAATAACATTGGTGTATCTTGTAATCAATTGTCTCCTCCAGTTCAATATATGTATATTTATCATCTTGTTGGCTGATTTGCTTTTCTAGACTGCGCGCGGACATTAAATTCATCTAGAATAATAACTCCCAGGTCGCGTTCAAGCTACATTTAGACTGACAGCCTCAGGTAAGACATTATGCAGGCGGAATAAAAATCACCAGGAGTTAAAAATACGGCTTGCCGCGAGCCTGGCGGCTCCATGCCGAGTATTACTTCAGTATAGCCTCATCTATCAGCTTGGGAAAATGCGTCAGTAGCCCAATATCATCTTGGCGGAAGAGAAGCAAATAACACTACAAAAAAATTCTGCTTATGCATCGGCGTAATTAAATAGAAATCAAATCAAAAACGTCGCTACCGGATGAAACTAAAATAAAACAGTACATCGTATATTTGAATAGGGATTAGAGGGCGAGCCGGAACAAAGCAATGAGATTTTCTGCTTAATTAAATTGTGTGTATTGTGTTATAAATGTAATTTTGTCAGATTTACATTGATGTTACAACTGTACTCTATAAAGCAGTAGATCCATAGAGAGTGTGTACAATTCTGATCCACTATCAGAAGTCTTTGATCCTAGGGGGCGCCAAAGCCTTAGCGAAGGCGAGAGAGGAGTCTTGTATATTATATTCCAGCTCCCATACTAATAATGAAATGAATAAATATGCTGTACTTCAATGTGAAAATGATTTTCAGCAGCTCGAATAATTCGAAGTTCCTCTAATCCTACCAATTCTTTAGTATGTTTACATCCTTCCTCGCCTTTGGCAGAAGCTACCATTAGATAAAAGAGAAGGAGCAGAATAATAAAGTGTCCAGCTATTTAACAAAGTATTAAAATTGAATTGTTACATGTTGTTTATCGTACTGCTGTGAAATTATCTGGCATGAAGTCCTACGGGCCCCTCAGCCACCAGGGCCGTGGTGCAAAGGCAACCCCTTCACCCTAGAGACTTAGAATTAGGGCTAGAGCTAGTTAGTAGGGCCAAAAAACGCTAAAATACACTCAAAATTCTACACTCCCTAAAGCTGGACATAGCCTCAGAATCTCAAATTAGGTATAGTCCTGACTACCTGTACAGTAGAGATTGAAAACACTATAAATACACAACCCACAACCTCTGCACTCCCTATATGTACGCCCTTGCTTGTGCTGGTCATAGACTTGGGACCTAGAGCATAGTCCTGGTAAACTGTACAATAGGGATGGAAAACACTATAAATACACCCACAACCTCTGCACTCCCTATATGTGCACCATTTCTAGTGCTGGTCATAGACTTGGGACCTAAAACTATGCATAGTCCTAGTAAACTATAGAATAGGGATGGAAAACACTATAAATACACCTACAAACTCTGCAATCCGAATATGTACGCCATTGCTTGTGCTGGTCATAGAATTGGGACCTAAAACTATGGATAGTCCTGGTTAACTGTGAAGTAGTGGCAGATACCCCTAAAATGCACCCACATCCCCCCCCCCCACTCCCTATAGTTCTGCATCTGCCTCAGCTAGCCATAGACTTGGGATTTTACCTACTGGTAAACTGTACAATAGGGATGGAAAACGCTATAAATACATCCATAACCTCTGCACTCCCTGCGTCATTTCTTGAGCTGGTCATAGACTTGGGACCTGGAGCATAGTCCTGGTAAACTGTACAATAGGGTTGGACAACACTACAACATCCATAACCTCTGCACTCCCTATATGTGTGCCATTGCTTGAGCTGGTCATAGACTTGGGACCTACAACTATGCATAGTCATGGTTAACTGTGCAGTAGGGGCAGAAACCCCTAAAATACACCCACAACCTCTCCACTCCCTATAGTTGTGCATCTGCCTCAGCTAGCCATAGACTTGGGACCTACAACTATGCATAGTCCTGGTTAACTGTCCAGTAGGAGCAGAAATCCCTAAAATACACCCACAACCTCTCCTGAGCTAGCCATAGAATTGGCACCTAGAACATAGTCCTGGTGAACTGTAGAATAGGGATGGAAAACACTATAAATATACCCACAACTTCTGCACTCCTTATGTGGGTGCCATTGCTTTAGCTGGTCATAGACTTGGGACCTAAAACTATGCATAGTCCTGGTTAACTGTGCAGTAGAGGCAGAAACCCCTAAAATGCACCCACAACCTCTCCACTCCCTAGAGTTGTGCATCTGCCTGAGTTAGCCATAGACTTGGCACCTAGAGCATAGTCCTGGTAAACTGTACAATAGGGACGGAAACCACTAAATATATTCCCACACCTTCTGAGTCCCCTATAGTTGCATCACTGCTTGTGATGTCTATAGACTAAGGACCTAGAAATAGTCGAAGTCCTGGTTAACAGTACAGTAAGGACAGAAAAACGCTAAAGATGCACCCACAACAACTGCCTACCTATAGCTATAACACTGCTTAAGCTGGCCATAGTCTTGGGATCTACAGTAGAGTAAGGTGTAGTCTTGGGATGGATAACACTAAAAACATATACCCAACCAACTATACAGATGTGTCCACCCTTAACTTTTTTTAATTTGCACTGTTATACAATTTTCATAATACCGATTCAGTACTATCTTGTGCCATCTGGTAAAAAACCGTATACGCTAAAATATACGTCTTTTTAACATGGGAGTCTGTAGGCGACGGATGTCCAATAGATTGTTAGAGACATCCGTCACAGCAAGTTAAATATGTTTTTTTAACATGGGATCCTATGGGTGATGGAGGCATCCGTCACAGGTTTTTATTTACATGTTTACATGTTTGTTTACATCTCGCAATATGTTGGGTTAAGAGATAAGTTAAGGGAGGACACATCTGTATCTGCGCCACTACTTGAGCCTGCTATAACCTAAAACCCTAAACCTAGAACTTGACCTAGCCCAGGGATGGAGCCATAGGGACAGAAAATACTAAACATATACTCACACCTATAAAATGAACCGGAGGCCATCCAGTGGCAGAAGTACAGTACGTAATATGGTGGCTCGCCACTGCTATCTTCTCATTGGGGTCATGGCTTAGAATCCCACCAGCGAGTCTGTATACGTGTGGCCTACATTCTAAGAATGTACATAGATTAATTGGCCTTCTAAGAAATTTCCCATGGTGTATGGGCACCTGAGATAAGGACATTAACCTTAAATTTGCTCTAGTGTTGTAGAATATGCCGGTACGATATAAATAAAAGTCAATCATGCAAACTGTACCCTATTCATCCTGCATCATTATATCATCCCAACCATAAATCTCCACCATGTGACGTCAGGAGGACTTGTGAAGATCACACAGGCCGTCTGTTACATCCATCACGTCTGTTCAGTAGCGCTTGAAGTGAGCTCGTTTTTACATCAAAGCAAGATGGATAAGGCAGAGCAGACTCAAAACTGTCTACGAGTCTATGAAATATTTTAACAGTACTGCTGGCTTTTATCAAGGAAAACTAGAAGTCCATTAAAGAGAATCCAGGTCTTTTCATCTTTCTTCTCTCCACCAAGGTGCCACCTGACAAGATGAGCGTCGAGTATCCGTATGTCCAGAATGGAGATCATGTATTATTACTACTGAGCACATGAAATTAGAAAACGCGTTGGTGCATTTGTTGTGGTCAATAAAGCTGTCTTGAGATGTGGAATAACAAGACGTTTCTCAAGCCGTTGGCAGACCACGCTATAATCCCAGCTTGAAGAGTGTCATGCATCGCTCGTGTCACCGTCCTATTGATCTCCCATCTGGACCATTTCTATTTATAACGTTTACGAGTCCCCCCCGCTCCCCTCCCTGGTGTATACCTGTCAGTGTATCTTCTTCTCCTGTCCTCTCAGCACATCTCAATAAGCCTATTACAAAAAAAAGCATCACAAGATCTGGACGAGTCTCATTCACGAATTCAGGCCTAAGACTATGTTCACATCTGCGTCAGAGCTCCGTTCCGACGTTCCGTCAGACCTTTCCGACGGAACGGAGCCCTGACTGACACAAACGGAAACCATAGGTTCCATCACCATTGATTTTAATGGTGACGGATCCGGTGCCAATGGTTTCCGTCGTTTTGATGGAATCAATACCGTAGTCGACTACCCTATAATATTGTTATATGTTACTTGGGTGGTTTACACCAGAAAGCGATAGCCAAATAACGGAATCGACAAGGGGTCTAATATACACCATGAGGAATATGTTTTGGTTTTTCTTAACATCGGAGCCTATGGGTGACATGTGCCATTGTATGCCTTTAGATTGCCATACGCCGGAGCCATTCAATGCACACAGAAGACACAGTGTGAATAGACCCTTAGGCAAGACTAAAACATCTTTATGTGGCTGTCAATTAGCTATACAAGATGGATAAGCGATGGGAATGAAAATATTCTGATACTGTTAAGGTGACCAGACACTATAGATAGCTGTCGGCTGAATATTTATCTCATTCCTCCAGACTCCCCCATACACATGAAGGCTCGGCTCTGCCAAGCTTGCATGTTTTTCAATGGGGAGAAGGGAGTAAGTCACTGCCGGAAGCCTCTGGCAACGGCTTATCTACTGTGGGAGGATAGGATTGGGTATGTTGAAATTCGAGACGCCGATCCTTCTTTCCTCCAAAAAATCTGCTGTCAGGAGAGAGTCGGGACACCCCCGTACACTTTATTGTGCGGACCGATCCCTACTAAAAGGCGGGTTCGCCCTTCATTCAGCTAATGTCCATGGGCACCTTTAGTATCTATCTTTTAAGAGATTAGAAAAAAAATCAGTGGACGAGTATATTGTACAGGAATCATTAGCAAGCTTTTATAATTCAGAGAAGCTGGCTGCTGTTTTACATGATTCGGGGATAAAACCGAGAATGAAAGCCTTCTTCATGAAACATCTGCAACCGTGTTCTGAAAACCCTCTCTACCCGTGTGTCACACTGAATATCAAAGCCATTGAAAAAACTAAATTCATTCCGGGAGGATTTTATAATTCCTATACCAGTCCTTAATGGCTGCTCAGATGGTAACCAACTCGGAATGAGTCACAGGTGGGGAGTGAAAGTCAGACAATTCAGATAGTTACCAGCCGACTCCTATGGGTTTGTCGCTATTAAAGTATTTCTGAATGGAACAATGTCCATGAAATTCCTGTAGTTATAGTCACAAAATCTTATATTTCACTGCCAGCTTAGATGGTGTTTAGAAGATAACTAGTTTTTGTGTAGAGTGTGAAAAAAAAACCCACGCCTGTGAGGTATCCAAACTCAGAATTTGATGGCATATCCACAGGATATGCCGTAAATATCAGAAAGGTACGGGTCCCAGCTCTTAGACTTGCTTTTTGTGTAGAACGGGTGCTCCCCAATGTCCCCGTGCCAGGACCTCCAGTGATCAGCTGTAATCCGTGGGGAGACCTGGCAGTAAGTGTTCAATTTCCCTGCAGCGCCACCACAGGAGAACACAAGCATTACACAGTCTCAATTCATATCAATGGGTTTGTCGGTGTAATGTAGGACAAGACAGGTCCTCCAGACCCCCCTCTATTGACTCAGAACTCCCTAATAAGGTGCATGAAACTTTCTAATCTGCACAACACCTTAATGAATAGGCGTATTGTCACAGCAACCAAATACTTCTTAAAGGAAATGTATCACCCTTCTGCTACTGTCCTAGAACCAGAAGGACCCACTGCATGAAGATCTAAGGTGCGGAAGTCCTCTCCAAACCAACTCCAAAGGAAGAGGGATCTGAATGATCTCAACATTGGACTTCTCAATGTACACCTTGATGACTTCTGTAGCTCATAAACTCATATCTTGGCTCAGCATATATCAAGACTAACTCCACTCCGTGTTAGTAACTGGCACAGTTTACCACCCGTTAAGACCATGAATAGTATCTGTACTTTCAAGGAATGGTTTAAGTGTGCATTGTGCTTATGAGTCAAAAGTAGCAAAGGCAGATATATATCGAACATTTAAGAAAATCCTTGGTTTATCACATTTGGATCAGTACCCCAGCTCAGTTATTTAGTTTGTACACGACAGCCACATCCTCGAATCTTAAACTGCTCTCAATGTGTGAAAATTATCCATGAAGACTTATTGCCTAGGGGAACCAAGGAAAAATATCCTATGAAGTAAGCCATGTCCTGGGGGTATTAATCCATTCAGTAGCCCAGTGCAGAACATTTATTCAGTTACTCAACCCTGTGACAAAAGAGTCCTCGGAGCTAATATAGAGCCATTGGATATAGGGGGTCGTCATCAATACTCTGGAGGGGGCCAGATGTAGAAATCCCATCCCTTGATAGAAGTCTCAGTTTGAATTGTGCAACTAAGCAATGTTTGATACATGGATCGCTCACTGTCAGCCAGGAATCGATGCAGCTGACATATACAGTGGTGTCAATTTTCTGCAACATTAATGGAGAACATGATGTAATCAGATTTTAACCTAATGACAATGATTAGTGGGGTGGAACGTATTTGCTTATTTGAGTGCAGGCTTTGTGGTTTTAACCTAGCCATGAGATATGAAAAGAAGGCATGGAAAATAAATAAGGCATAGAAATACGGCGGAAAATTTTGGCAAATGAAGAAAAAAAACAAAGGTGGACCATAGACACCTATGTGCGCACAGGTATGTCCTATATAGAGATTGTGCCCCTTTTTGAAGTAAACCTACACTGATATACTAGGAAAATGCATAAATAGCAACTGCTCCCTGTACACATGGGAATAATTCCATTATAGAAGATTAGATTGCTGCTTAGATTTCATGAAAACCCACCATTAACCTATATTCTGTCTATACCTCTGTATTGTTGTTCTCAAATTGTTTCTTATTTTCATATCTCAAAATAAAGACGTAACATAAATCATATTTGGTGTCTGATAGACACAAGAAATTATATATAAAAATAACATAAAAAACATAGCTCTGGCTAGGGGGTCCAGATTACAAGTGCTATCAAAGCTATAGTAGAAACCTTATGGCGATCTAAGTTCAGTTCAATATAACCCTATGTGATCTAGGTTCAGTTCAGAAGAACCCTATAGTGACCTAACTTTAGATCTGATGAACCCTATGGTGACCTAAGTTCAGTTCAGTAAACCCTATGGTGATCTAAGTCTAGTACAGTAGAACCCTGTGGTGACCTAAGTTCATTTCAGTGGAATCCTATGGTGGACCTAAGTTTGGT
Organism: Rhinoderma darwinii; assembly: GCF_050947455.1. Classification (NCBI taxonomy): domain Eukaryota; kingdom Metazoa; phylum Chordata; class Amphibia; order Anura; family Rhinodermatidae; genus Rhinoderma; species Rhinoderma darwinii. The sequence goes on along the minus strand of NC_134698.1, from coordinate 10,873,628 downwards.
TCAGTTGAACCCTATAATGATACACATGCAGTTCAGTAAAACCTATGGTGACCTACGTTTAGATTAGTTTAGTAGAACCCTATGGCAATCTAATTTCAGTTCAATAGAACCCTATGGCAATCTAAGTTCAGTTCAGTAGAACCCTATGGCAATCTATGTTAAGTTCAGGAGAACATTATGTTGATCTGAGTTCAGTTCAGTAGAACCCTATGGCAATCTATGTTCGGTTCAGTAGAACCCTATGGCCATCTATGTTCGGTTCAGTAGAACATTATGTTGATCTAAGTTTGGTTCAGTAGAACTCCATTGTAATCTATGTTCGGTTCAGTAGAACATTATAGTGATCTAAGTTCGGTTCAGTAGAACTCTATTGTAATCTACGTTCAGTTCAGTAGAACCCTATGGCAATCTATGTTCGGTTCAGTAGAACCCTATGGCAATCTATGTTTGATTCAGTAGAACCCTATGGCAATCTATGTTCGGTTCAGTAGAACCCTGTGGCAATCTATGTTCGGTTCAGTAGAACCCTATGGCAATCTATGTTCGGTTCAGTAGAACCCTATGGCAATCTATGTTCGGTTCAGTAGAACATTATGGGGATATAAGTTTGGTTGTGGTGTGTTTTGACCATAAAATGCAGAAATCTTTGATCCATGTGTAATAACCCTTACTTGTATAACCATTAACCGGCTTTTGTAAATTTACAGAAAAGCAGAACAGGTTTTCAATCCTCTAAACTAAACAGGCTGTACCTACTCACTCACTACAAGATGAGATCTTGAAAATGGTAAACAAAAGGGGGGGAATTTATTAAGATTAAGATATGAGAATAGCGCTGGAGTAAAATGTGCCTGGCTGTCCGTAAACCAGTAAGTCAAATCTACTCCAGCTACGAGCTGGAGTAGATGTGGCCTATAATTTATACACTTTTGGCCCCACCCCTTTTTCTAAGCCCGGCCCACTTTTTTCAAAGTGGCAGAGGTGGCATTAAAATACAAAAGTCACAACTTTTTACACAAAAACTACGTTTTTGCGCTAACTGTGACTTTTTACACCAGAAAACTGGCAAAGAGGACTTAAAATTCCCACCAAAATATATTAGACAATTGTATCATGATTAAGCTTTACTTAAATAAAATTGTAAAAAGTGACAGCATCCCAAAGTATTAGTACACAAATAGGCACATGATATTTTTACATATTACCATAAGAGGTCATACAGCCTGAAGAAGATCACCAACCTGAACATACTACAATATTGCTGGACAGCATCAGCGCTCTGCTAATATCTTGAGGCCCAGACTTCGATCTTGTAACCCAGTAATCTATAATGCAATCTTTCTGCTGCAGAGGATGTTCTGGAAATTGAATCAGATATCAGGAGGGCTCAGAGACAACACAACTAATGAGTGACAGTACAAAGGACACTCAACATGCCACCAACATGCCACTGTAAAGGCGATAAAACTCCTTGCCATAGTCATGAGAGACATAAAAAAAAAAGAATATTAATAAACACAAAAAAAAGGCTATAAACAGGTCACGCATATCTAGACCTGCATCCCTCCAATTAAAGCTATCCAATTGGGGTTGCCTTAGAGACAAATGAGTTCTCCTTCATTAGATATACATGTTGTATTTGTTTAGCACTAATTAGAGACTTCTAGATGGAGAAAATAGAATACAGTACAGATAAGAAAATTAAGGCAGGGAAGGAGAAGAAGTAGAATAAGGAGAAGAAAAATAAGAAGAAGTAGAGGAAGAAAGAGAAGAATTAGGCCCCATGCAAACTCCCGTGCCCATAATCACGGCCCGCATTAGCTGGCACAGCCGGCTGCCGACTGCTGCGGACAGCCACCTGCATTTGCGGGTCATGCTCCCATACAAAGTATGGGAGCACAGTCCGTGAAAAGCAAAAGATAGGACATGGCCTATCTTTCGCGGCGGCTTTCTACGGCCGGACACCGGGAAGGTGTCCGTGGACAATAGAAGTGAATGGGTCCGTAATTGCGGACGATTTTTACGATCGTGTGCATGGGGCATAAGAAGAAGAAGTACAAGAAGAAGAAAAAGAAGAAAAAAAAGAAGTAGAAGAAGAAGAAGAAGAAAAAGAAGTAGAAGAAGAAAAAAAAAGAAGTAGAGGAAGAAGAAAAAGAAGAAGTAGACGAAGAAAAAGAAGTAGTAGAAGAAGTAAAAGAAGTAGTAGAAGAAGTAGATGAATAAGAAGTAGAAGAAGGAGAAGAAGAAGAATAAAAAGAAAAATAAGGAGAAGTAGAAGAAAAAGAGGGATTCTGCTTCCAAGGAGCCTAAAGTGGCTAAGCGATAAAATTTTTGAACATGACCACAGGTTAGCCAAAAATCTAAGTTACTTTAACAATTAAGACCTCAATCCTGTTAACTTCCAATGTCTGGGTTGCTTGAGAAGACTTTTTGATTCGAAAAAGGGGTAATACCTATAATTAAGGAACATAAGACAATTTATTTACAATATATTATATTAACATTACTGGAGCTGACCTTGTTAAACAGTTGGAATATTTTCTGTTGTATTCCTGTACAGCTCTACCGGGTTGGACAGTATATTCCTACTCTTGATATGCGTGTACTTCAGACCACCACGCCAGTGGTGAAGTATCTCCTGTACCACCCAGACATGTTCATTCATGGAAAATTCTTAAAACCAACTGTTCTCTTCAGTAGAATAATTAACAATGCCTTTGAGGATGCCGCCACTTTTCATGAACTTTAGATCTCTCAGAAGTTGGCATTTATGATGGTAACATTAGACAAAACCCAAGATTTCAGTCTTTGAATGAAGTACTAGTACTCCTCAAACAACCTTAAGGCTATGTTTCAATCATGTTTGGCATATACAAGAAGAAAAGCTTCCAGTGTTTGCGCCAAACATATCCATAGGGCTCCATTCACCCGATAGAGGCCAAAAGAGTGTCCTTTTGTCTTCCGTCCGGCCAAGATATGTCGGTAAACCTTACTTTAGCGATATAGGCTACACAATTCAACACAAAGGTATACATTGAAAAATTAGCACCGTACGGTATACGTTTTTGTACAATGGGAGCCTGTTAGTGACATATCCCAATGTACGTCGCAGCCTTCAGTAGGTGGTATGTGCCGGGAGATCCAACCGACATACCTCCAACCGTGATGTGAATAAAACCTTACTATGTCCTCTCTGATTAGAAATCAAAGGCCTAGTCAATGTAATCTTCTAAAATGTCTACATTACATTTTTAAAGATTTATGAAAGTAACAAAAAAGAACTTTCAACTAATTGGGTAAGTTTGGAGTCTTTTTAAAGGACACGGCATCTCTAGTTATCATAATTAGATTCCTTTAAGGTATAATTCATTCGGAGCTTGAACCGGTTGCCTCTTCTTGTGGGGTCAAGAAGAAACATTCCCAGTACGACAAATAAGTAACTAACCCACTGGTGTTTCCGATTGACTTCCTCTCGATCAATGCGGCTCGAAATTTATCATACGTTGACCTTGATTGACTTGATTTCCTGCTCAACTTTACCTGTGAGTGTTTGATTAGAAGACTGGAGATCACCATGGTTTTTGTAAATGCTATTTCGACCTGACTAAATAAATTGCACTTCATTAGACAATGAGGTTGTATGTGGCCTAGTAGGCGCTGAAGGACGTCTCCTATAATCTATGAAGATGTAACACTTGAAAATTATTTTCTCAGTTTATTACTTTCCTCTTATTTTTTTTTCGTGCTCAGTTTCGTTACATCCACTGATACCAGTGTAAGCGTCTCCTACTATGAAAAAAAGTTGTAGCTGTCATCTGCGCTTGGTGACCCTGTCTTGTCACCGGGAAAAAAAAATGAAGCGATATTAACATATAGTTTAATCAGTGGCTGCAGCATATGCCTCAGAGTGATTTTTACATTCGCTCCAGATTCAGTGTTGCGTACCAATCTATCTATCTAAATGACATTTCATAGAAATAGATATTCTGCATACAGGGAAAGCGAGACAGAAGAAAAAAAAATCAGTACACAACGGAAATGAGGCATTTAAAGGGCGATATCAGCAAATGACTGTAAAACGCCATAAATCTAGATGACGATAGTCCGGAACTTTTGCTAATGTGGTATAAGACAAAAGAAGTCCAAATGTCACCTAACATCGAAACACACGATGGAGGAGATTCATCAAAACTAGTGCGAAGAAAAAGTGGAGGAGTTTCTTATAACAACCAATCAGGTTGCTGCTTTCATTACCCAAAGGGCTTCTGAAAAATAAGAGCTGGAATCTGATTGGTTGTTATGGATAATGGGATCCTTTTCCTTTGCGCTAGAATAAATCTCCCCAGTCCGATCACATCCGCTAGTCAAAATCATCTGAACCTTCAGGATTTAGAAATCGACTCATGGACTTTAAATTATATTATATTACTAATATTAATAAAAGAAGAGTGACAAGGTCGGCCTTAAAGGGAATCTGTCAACAAAAATTGGCCTATAAAAGCAGCAGCACAGTAAGATATTGTAGCCTCACCTGAATATAATGTTGTTGTCCTTTTTCAGATGTGTCGCTCCGTTGCAGAAATATAAGTTTATTCTTTATATGCAAATGAGCTGTTTGGAGCAACGAGGGCGTCACCGTTGCTCCAAACTGCTCTACCTTCTCTCCCCAAGCCATCCCTCCCTACCTTATTTCGTGATCACACTTGGCCCTTATTCTCCTGAGCGTGTCTCGGCATCTGAATCAGCGCCGATTACATCACACTAATCTGGGTATAAATCTGGGTGTTTGATTCCCCTGTAGCACCACTGTAGGAGAAATGAGGTATTACCCTTCCGGGTCCTCCAAAATAAGACACTCTTTGAAACTGCTCTCCACAAAATGGGTTTTCGAAACCAGACAGCCCTTTAATGCATAATATTGTCTCCCTGCTGCAATGGCAGAAACTGTCCTGATCCAGTTTTTGTTTTTTTGTTTATTCCAGGGGCTGTATTATTATATTACAACAGCTATGACAAGATGGCGACATGTTCTTTGAAGCTGATATCTTTCTTTTTGCAGATCTTTTTTTCTTTCTACCACTACACATGTCTTTGAGTGCACCCAGTCACTGGGGAGCTTCTGTAAGCCGTGTTTGCCCACTAACGCTTCAGTTGCGATGCATAGAAACTCCTTGTCCGGGGTTATTACTGAGATATGACAGACGGCATCTGGAAGAAGGAGAAGGGAGGGCCCAAGACGGCTTCTATTTCCAAGCCATTAATTGCATTTAATGTAGAGCGGAGTGCTGCACAGCGGTATATTAAACATCCTGCGCGTTCCCTTGGGGCAGCTGAGTTGCGTTTATGGCTTTTACTATCAACAAAGAAGGAAAAACAGGCGAAGATAAAGAAAACTAATGGACTTCCTTCTGCCGGATCACAAGTCGATGCTTGGCCTGCAATAGGAACAAATTGAGTTGTCTGTTCAGCACAGTATTACTTGAGAACAAATGAACTACCCCGAATTCAGAACAAAAGAGAGATGGAAGACAACAGTACCCCAGTTATTACCAAACTATAATTCTCAGTCACTGACTAGCTGGGCACCATGGGTGATGTCGTTAAAGGGGTATTCCCAGAACAGAAATTTATCAACTATCCACAGGATAGCTAAATAGGGTCTGATCACTGGGATCTGCTACGATCACTTTAACATAGGTCTTAAGTCCCCCATTACTCCTCACTGCAAGACAGCAGTGAAGAGAATGATCGAGCCGAGCATGCGTGGTGCCGCTGTATTCAAAGTCTATAGGATCAACGGAGACAGCCGAGTACATAGCTGTATCCGTCAACCCCATAAAAATTTAATGGAGCAGCAGGGGGCATGCTCAACCACCGCACCATTCAAGCACCTCCTCACTGGGAGGGGTTGCAGTGAGAAGCAGGGGGACTCAAGCCTAGTGATCATGGGGGTCCCAGCGGAGGGGCCCCCAGTAATCAGGCGCTTATCACCTATCCTGTCGATTGATGATAATTGTCTATTTTGGGAATACCCCTTTAACGGGGTTGTCTAGTTTAGAAAAACATTTTTTAAAAATATACTAGTGGGAAATTCGAAATAAACAGGTGCGGTCTCCTGTTCAGGATCCTCATCTAGTCAAGTCAAAGTTCAGGATCCTCATCAAGTCAAAGCTTAGAGTCACTACAAAGACTGTCTCTCGCTCTGGAGGGCCCAGCATGTCCATACATTGCACGGACAGAGGTATTTTAATTTGAACTCTGTAATACTCCAATTCTCCTGTGGTGGCGCTGCAGCGAAAATTAATACTTGCTGCTGGGTTCCTCCTACAGATTATAGCTGATTTCTTTGGGCCCGAGCAGAGGAACAACCTGCAATCATCTGATCTCCATGAGAATATTTTAACAAAATAGACAACCCCTTTAAGGCCTTGTTCGCACAGTAAAAATTTGCTGCAGATTTTGCATGTAGTTTTAAAGCAAAAACCAGGAGTAGACCCTGAACAGAAGAAATGTATAAAGGAAAGTGTCTCCTTTTCCAGATCCAATTCTGGTTTTGTTATAAAAAATGCATGCAAAATCTGTAGCAAATCTGCACCGTGTGAACAAGGCCTAGAAATTGATTTCTGGTGTTGGACATAGTGTGAAAGGAGGTTGGGTAATGTTCAGAGCGCTGAAGCCCCTTTGTTACAAATTCTTGTGTATATATATATGATTGGGTAACGATTACCAAGATCTATGTTTGCTGTCAGTGAATGGGAACATTCCTTTTTACATCCAGAGGCTGTAAGACTGAACAGACCTAATACTTCTCACAGCTGAGGGTTCGCTACAATTGGATCCAATCTATACAATACTTTCTATCTTAAATACATTAGCAGCCCAACTATCTTTCTACTGTCCTGATAGTTTGCTACAGTGTATCAGTGAAGATATAATATATCACCTTTACTTTAAAGGGGTTTTTCAAGTCCTCCAAAAATTTACAGGGGCAATGTGATAAAATAACAAAAGTCACATTACTCCCCTTGGTATATCCCCAGCACCTTTACTCTGGTGGTCCTGCCGTTTTGTTTTTTTTGTCAGCTGTCCTGCAGTGTTGTCGCACTGGTGACCAATCACTGGCCTCAGTGGTGATGAAGCGGTCACGTGCGGCTTTTCGGCAGGTCATCACTCCAGGACAGCTAACAAAGACCGGAAAGACTACATGGACTCTGTAAGATGCCAACGTCCAACATTACAGAATATTTTTTACCCAACACTTGTCAGGTCCCGCAGATGCCCAATTAAAGCAAATGGGTAAGAGGGGCCATGTTCGGGAATTTTACTGCCAATTTGCCCCCAGGCCTCGGCTTTCTCTTGGGACCATAATTACACAATGCGACGATGATACATTTTGTAAAATTTCTATGCTCACACCCGTCGCACTGCATGACCCCCTTGTGAATTTGACCCAAGAAATCGCGATGATCAATTTATCAAGTTACGCCGAGAAATCTGGATAGTGTAAGTCATTTCCCTCCTCCAATTTAAGATTCTCAACCGAGACACCTTTCTTGTGGATCTGCTACATTAACTTGGCGGCGTTCTCAACTTATTAGCATTTCCGACCGAAAAACTAGTAACATGTAACGTTGCTATGGATACTGTCAAAATATAACATATTTTCATTTATTTTAATGAACTGAGGAGTCTGTGCCCCTTTACAAAATACAGCACTTTCATTGATATATTCAGCTGCAGAGAAATAATTCCCAGGTTTTATGTTGGCAGACAAATAGAGCACTGCGTCGGCATTATTTACCACCTGTGAGCAAAAAAACACCTAAAAAAAACGGCTTATTACGATGCACCCACCTTTATCCCCTCCCCCGACTAGTGAGATAAACGTAGACGATGTACATATCCTCTCTGCAATACTAAAAGAGACCTTTTTATTTTGATGTTAGTCAATGGGGAGAAGGATGATGAGTAGCCAAAAATTAGTCCTAGTAAGGAATCTATCAGGCGATTGGCTAAGACCCTCCACATGATGGGCATTTTCGGACGTGTCATTGGGAGCTGTTGTTGGTGGAGGTCCACTCTAGGTGGCAATGTGCCCCTTCGGCTTCAGTCAGGTTCACTGGAAGACTCCCATGAGGGAAGCGGAAAGAGTGTTAGGGTCTGTTCACATATCATTCTTCAGGCACGTTGGAGGTATACGCCAGGAGTATTCCTCGCAATATGCCTCTGATATATGCCACCGTATGGCCATTGACTTCCGTTGGAGAAAAACGTATGAAATGTATTTTTTAGCCTGACTCTGTAGAGAAGCATCAGTCTTTACAGTGAAAATGCATACCAGCTCAGCGTATGCCAAACTGACATTGTTTTGGCATACGCTGGGTGCATGGGAGCCTATGGGCATGTTGGATTATACTGTACTTGGATGAATACTCCTGCCGGGTACCTCTATCGTGCCTAAAAAGTTTGATATAGCCGTACAGCACCATTAATTTTAATAGGGGTGTCATCAGTATCCTTGGAGATTTTAAATTCTCTGAGTTAAGTCAAGGCGAGCCAAAGGGGCAGCTTGCAGGGCCAGAGTCAGCACCCGGCAAACCCGGGCAAGTGCCAGGGCCCACTACCCATATATGGACAGTGATGCCGTGACGACGGCAGCGTCAGCACCCGGCAGCTCTGCGGCGCCCCCCCTTCCCCACATCGTAGTTGCACCCGGGGCACATGCCCTGCCTAAACCCCCCCCCCCCCCTGCCGCTTGCTATGCCCCTGGGAATCCCTAGCCAGAGCATTGGCATTGCTCTGGCTGGGGATTCCACTCCTAGAGGGAATCTCAAAGGCGCTACCTACAGGAAGGGGGGCTATGTGGCACTACCAGGGAGGGTGGGGGCTGTGTGGCACTACCTGGTAGGAGGGGGCTGTGTGGCACTACCTGGGAGGAGGGGGCTGTGTGGCACTACCTGGGAGGGGGGGCTGTGAGGCACTACCTGGGAGGGAGGCTGTGTGGCACTATCTACAGAGGGCACTACATTTATGGGGGTACAAACTGGGGGCCTAACTTCTATATGGGGGCATAAACAGGGCCTAACGTCTGTATGGGTGCACAAAGTGACGTTTTCTGCCATTTTACTGTTGCCGTGAGTTTCCCCAGAAAGGGGCCTACAATGTCTGTGTCGCCCAAGGACCCACATAAGCCTGGAGCCGGCCCTTACAGCTTGTTCCTTCTAAACATTGGTGAAGGCAGGGGCATAGCTATAGGGTGTGCAGAAGAAGCAGCCAGGTTGTGGTGACTGAGGGGGTGCAGAGATGCCACATGATAGTCGGGGGTCCCAGTTACCGATTTTGCATCGAGGCCAAAAAGCTTCAAGCTACACCTTTGGCAACGGACATGACTTAAAGAGTCTTATAACATCTTCTAACGTGTCTCAATAATATGTCAGGAGTCAAAAGTGCAAAAACCTTTTAGCAGGGATCTCCTTTGTCTTGGATTCCTACGAGTTTACATAGAAAAGGGAACAAGCAGCAAAGAAGATTTTACGGATTACCCCCAATAGCTATCTAAAAAAGTACTTATTAATATTGTTCGGCCGCTTGCACATGGTCATAGCCGTAATCCCGGTCCGTATGGGAGCACGGTCCGTAAAATAAAAAAATAGGACATGTGCTATTTTTTACGGAAGCTTCCTACAGCCCGAACACCTTCCCGTAAATATATGGGAAGGTGTCAGTCGGTCATAGAAATGAATGGGTCCATAATTAAGGATAAATTCTACGGTCGTGTGCATGGGGCCTTAGATGACTGGAATACTCCAATGTGTTATGCCCGCGGTCGTGTGTGCCTCATCTGCCACGTCTGGGGTCATCTGCCACGTCTGTTGCCATCTGCCACGCCTGGTGTCATCTGCCATGTCCAGTGTCATCTGCTACGCCAATCATCATCTGTGCCTGCTTCACCACATGTCTGCTACTTCGAGTATCTGCCTGATCATCTACCCAGGTACTCATATCCGAGAGATTGTTATTGACTGTTGTTTGGCCAGTTGTTTCTCCACTACGGCGGAGCGGCCTAGTGGGTCCACATACCCTACAGCCGTGACACAATATTTATTTAATAAAGAATGGTCAGGTTCATTGACTGGCAATCCTGGGGGTCAAATGGGCTTAGGTGGCCCATGTCTGCTATTACAGGTAGTACTGGAGGGGTTACCAGATTACTGAATGGGAAATTTGCATAGTTCTGTAGATAGATAGTGTCTAGGAAGATTTACCATCAAGGGGTCTGGGAAAGCAGAAATAGTAGCAATAGTATAGTTAAAGTTGTCGAAATATCAAGTAATTTACGGTTAAATAACTGTTAGCTGAGCACACATTGGCTATATAAACTAGTGACATCACTATAACACAATGTGACATAATGGGACATATAGTATAATTACATCCATATGGTTATACAACCGTTACCATTACTTCACATATTTCCACAGTATAATAGCTGAGTTATGATATTTCCCCATTGACTTTTCCTTGGCCATGGGCCAGGAGAATGTAAATATTGATAGCGGTTTCCGTTAATTAGCGTGCTGTGTCATGGGCCCTGTATGGTAATTAAGAGAAACAAGGGAGCGTGGCACATTCTAAAACCTTTACTATTGCTAAAAGGAAATACGAAATTGTGTAAAATTAAAATGCAGTTTATTGTCTAAAGATCTTTCGGATGGGAATTAACGCCCCAACCTGCCCATTACCATGTACAATAGGCTTGACTGTAACATGCATTTTAATCCATATGTGGGTTGGAAGACTGAATGACTGCCAGAACACTCTTTTACTACCTTAGGGGAAAACAATAGGATTTTGGTAGTGGATGGCAAAATAAACTTTGCAACCAATGCCAGTCTGCTGCTGCCAAGGCAAACAAGATCACGTGATGCATCAAAAGAAGTTTAGATGTATATAATGAGAACATTAATTTACCTTGATATAAAGCACTAGTCAGACTGTATATGAAATATTAACTATAGATTTGCCACTGGACAAGTAATAGTTGATTTAATTAAGGGATAATTGCCTTTCTGGAAACATAATGGGGCAGATTTACTTAGACTGGGGCTTCATACGTCAGTCTCAGCTTTCTGCTCAGTTGGAGTAAGATGCGACAGATTTATAAATCTCCTAAAAAATCTGTTGTAGCTTTCCGGTAGCCGAGCATCACGATTGTGTTGCAACGACCGCGGCTATGCGCCATCCACCCCCCATCGGACATAAAATTAAAAAAATGGATGCTCACCCCACCACTCATCTTTGCTTCTCCTCTCGTGGTCCCCTAAGGCTCTTACTATAGGCTGCGGCTCGCCAAGCTGTGTCAACGTCCTGAGTCCTAGGTCACATACAACTGCCCGGCATCAGTACGTTGTATGAGCCGCGGCATGCTGAGTGAGGCCTGAGGGGACCCACAGGGGAGAAGTGGAGCGGTGAGGTGTTTTTTATTGTCCAATGAGTGAAGGGGAGCAGACTGATGGGGGGCAAGGTACAAGGCCCGGCACAGCTAGGAGCTGGCGTGGAATACAGATGTAGTTTTCACAAGTTATCTGTTGTAAATTATAATATATTTGTTGGGCCCTTTTTGTGCCCCCATTCTTCAAAAGTGTCCAGGGTGGCGTAAAAGGGCCAATCATTAGGGTTTGTTTTTGCCTTCCTCTGGATCAACACCGCAGGATAACAAGTTAACCTATTATAAACCTGAACATGTTGTAAAAAATCTAATTTCCGGGAGTAAACACCCAAGGGCGTCTGACAACCCTCCATCATGTATGTTAGATCAATGGATCCTTCTGCCAGAATCTCAACAGGAATTATTGTCTGTATCCTATACTTACATAGCATTGGTTATTTTATAGAATACATTCACTCCTTGTCTGAGGGGATCACCCTACTCTATAAACTCAGTAGCAGACGAGGCTGTTTCTGCTGTACTATATGCTGTACATACCGTACCATATAGTACGAAAATAGTACCGTATAAAAATAGCCATACAGTACCCAAATCATGATGCCGGACTGTTGCCCAAGTTCCACTGCAAAACTTGGCACTGTAGCTGCGTAGGATCAGGCAACAATTATAGGATCAGGGTGCAAATTTAGGCCATAAGTGGTGAGTCCACTGTGACCACACAGATCGCAGACCCCTAAGACCATCCCTGAATATAGGCAGCCGTAAAATGAGTCTGTCGACAGCGGGGGAATTTAATGGCCTCACCATTACCTGGCCTTATAATTATCTGCTGATCAATGACCCTCATAAGGAGAATGATTCAGTTAATAGGTCTATATCAGTGAATTGTAGTATCTGTAGTTTAATAAGACTCTTTTATACGCTCTCAAGTATTGGCAGATGTATGCAATGACCGTAATCGGATACTGAGTAAACTATTAAACTGACCGATCCTCCACCTTCAGTATTTCTTTAACCTGGTTCCCCGTGAGGCTCCTCACTTCTCTAGGCTAAGAAAATATAATTAAGGGCAGATCAGATGTTCGGGGACTCTTTTACGGACTAAACGAGGCAGAATTAAACGTTCTGGGTATGTTTTGTTCTTTTTCCTAATAGACTGAGCTTGATAAAAAAGTGTAACTTTGGCACTAAATGCTCGTAAATTGTAAGCGGAGGGATTTAGGAGGAAAAAACTGCTTGGTTATCTTTCCTGTCCTAATGAGCCGCGGTCATTTCTTCAGCTGATTGACTCCTCACAATGACCATCAATCATAAATCATCACTAGAGGGTCCTTGAGCCTTCCAGACGTCGGAGTGTCTTTGCAGCAGTCTGCTAGACCTTGGCCACCTTCTCAGCTGATTTGCTTTTTCTAATTATCTCCTCGCCTGCTTCTTCTCCCCTCTGCCGTTTCCTTCTGTGCCCCCATTCTGTCAGGCGGGTGGGGGAGGAAAAGCTAGGCCTTGGTACTGGCAATTCCAATTTAATCACACCGGCTTCGCTTCTGACTTCTTGCTACGCTCAGCTGTTACTTAACTGTGGTCACTGCCAGCCATCGTGAGACCTGCCACTCACTGCCCTCAACATGCAGGGCACCATATACTCATCGTAATATCCTGAAAACGTTCTGCTGTTCCATCCCATATCCATTTCTCTATAGGGTGGCCATGTTGCTAAAAATGGAACTCAAAAACTGTGGGACAACACTGGTGCTGGATACAGAATGGTATAATGGTATGAAAATGGCGCATAGCATGTAAAGATGACCCTAAAACCAATTTTTTTTAAAATATATAGGGCCGTTTTTTTTACGTTTTATAGTCATATTTGATTCTCTTTTATTAGTTTTGTAAAAAATGTAATCTAAAAAAATGGCTATTTATTTTATTTTTTTAAATTCCCACGACAATCAGGGATTTTAATGTGTTCGCCATTCATTTTGATCATTTGAGCAAATATATAGTTTCGGGGAATCGGGTTGACATTATATTTATTTTTTATAGTACCGTTTTTGACTGTAAATTGGGCATTAATAGGAGCTCCAGGTACAAGGGAAAACAGCTCCCCTCAAAAAACAGTAGTGATTCCATCTTTCTGTTAGTCCACCTGAATCCAGATTTACGGTCAGATCAGAAAGACTGATCAATAACTCTACTTACCCGCTTGAACTTAGATGCTACAAGGCGAGCTCATACATGCCCGCAACAAACTGCAATAAAACATATTAGGAGACGATATTGCCTTAGGGCGGCCCTTTCGTTGATTTTTTGTATCTCGACCCTTTTTTCTAACCTCATACGACCCCTTTAAATTGTGGTGCGAATTTGTAATGTGTTTATATTTTTCGACCTCTGCTTTAACCTCCGCTTCAGAATTTGTGCGGAACAGTAAAAGAAGATAGAACTGACGGCACATGTAGAATAATGAAATTTCATTTGGATATCCTAGCCAGGACTCTAAAAATATCCATTCTAGGCCATGGGTTAATCATCAGCTCAGCCAATTCCCCGCAGCCCAGATTGCTATGAAACCGTGATGAGTTGAAGGCCGGAGTTCTGTGAGAAAAACACAATTCCTCCCTGATACCTCAAAACCTTTTAATGCAAAGACAACTATGTTGGGATATTCTTCTCTGCTGTGAAATTGACTCAGTTCTAGGTGTATTTTTTTGTTTCCTGCATTGGTGCTAATGGCGATGGCGACAGCTCATGGTCTCGTCAGGTGACAGGCAGTGACGCTGCACACACTATATATATAGCTACCGAGGGAGAGAATTGAGACTATCCTGAGATGTTCAATACAGGGTCCTTTACTTTGGATGTTTTCTTGTACCTATAGTAGCTTCACAATAAAGGAGCTTCTGTCATGCCTAAATAGACAAGATTAATCCACACGTCAGGAATAAATGGATATTCAAAGGTGTTGCCCAATTGTACAAAAACAATAAAAGAAAAAAGAGCTGAATATGTAATAAAATACCAAAAAAAAACAACAACTCCAGTGGTCTCCCAATCAGAGGCTTCAGTGATCATGTGCCTGGCACGTGACTGTTGAGGCCACCGATTTGATTTGATATCCTTGGGAGCTTGATAATGGGGAGCGGCGGAGCTTCTGCGCTGAATCGGCAGCGGATTAAGGTGAGTCGTTTTTTTTATTTTTTTATTTCATTTGTTAATATTTTTTTCAACTGGACATCCCCTTTAAATAGGTCAAGTATCCTTTTGCAGCTTTCTCTAGCATGCTACGTAGATTCACGTAATCACGGATAATATACGATCTGCTGTTATTTCTAACAACTCTGTTCTTACATCCAGTGGATCTCAGGTTTCCAATAAAAAAAAGGGATCTCAAGACAGGCAGTGCCCATTGCCCATTGCGGTACCTAGCTTCACACATGAGAAGCTTCCTTTATATCTAGATAGACAAGAAGGGAACCCCACACACTATTCATAGCTGCCAAGGGAAGGAATAAGAACAAATTCAAAATGTGCAATACATGGGAGTGCCCTGATCTTTACTAAACTTATGCGGAGAGGCTTCTTTGCCCATTGCGGTACCTATATTCACACAAAAGGAGCTTAATTTATACCTAGATAGACAAAAGGGAACACCACACACTATTCATAGCTGCCAAGAGAGAAAAAGGATAAATCCAAGATGTGTAATACAGGGGAGTGCCCTGTTGTTTACTAAACGTATGTTGAGACGCCTTCATTGCCCACTGCGGTACTTAGCTTTACACAAAAGGAGCTTCCTTAATATCTAGACAGGCAAGATTATTTCATACATGTCAGGAATAAATCTACATTTTTACAGGTCAGATATCCTTCTGCAGCTCACGCTAGTATTTTACGTAGATTCCTGTATTCACCAATAATACATAACCTGATGCTCGTGTTTTCAACAACTCCATGATGACATACAAAAGGGGATTTCAGGGTCCCAGGAAGGGAAAGAAGTCTTCAGACAGGTAGTATAACCACACACAGTATTCATAGCTGCTAAGGGAGGGAATGAGGACAATTTCAAGAGATATAATACAGGGGAGTGCCCTGATGTTTACTAATCTTATATGGAGGTGCTTTTATGCCCATTGCGGTACCTAGCTCCACACAAAAGGAGCTTCATTTAAACATAGAAAGATGAGAATATTTCAAACATGTAAGAAGTAAAGATAAATGCAACCATATCAAGCATCTTTCTGTAGCCCTCTCTAGTATGTTTTGAATGAAACTTGTAACCACCGATTATGCGCAAACTGATCGAGAAAAAGGCTCAGGGTACAAATATGGATTGATGCTTGACAGTCAGTGATGCCACACACTATTTATAGCTGCCAAGGGAGGGGCAAAGGATGATTTATAGATGTGAAATACAGGGGATTACCTTCTGTTTAACTAATTTATTTGGAGTAGCTTCTTTGCCCATCGCGGTACCTATCTTTGCAGACATTTATGACTAGAGATGTCATTACTACCAACATGTCAGTGACATTATATTCAAACACAACACATCCTTTTCTCTCCGTAATATGCTAAATAGATTCCATAAAAATACTGAGCTAACATCCAGAAAAGTGACCCAGGGTATCAATACGAGAGATGCCAGCCCGGCGGTAATGCCCCCCAAGACCTACCCATTGTGGTACCTATCTTTACACAAGTGTAAGTTATCCTATGATTGAAATAAGATTATTTCCAGCAAGTCAGAAATAAATCTATATTTAAACAGGTCAAGTATTCTTCTGAAGCTCTCTCTTGAATGCGCTATAGTTTTCAGCAATCTTCGACAGTGTACGAACTGCTGCTGTTTTTTTCTATCGATTCAGCCCTGACATCCATTTTAAAGTGGAACTAAACAGAAGGAATGAAAACACTTATGTATAAAGTTCGCTTTAAGTGGCATCATTTCATATTTTTGAAAGTTAAAATGAGTGTAGTGTAGTGAATTACATCAGCCTTATATTTCCAGCCTTCAAGTGCACAGAGTACTTGCTGATGAAGCAAATACGTAGCTCTGGAAGGCTTTTTATTGTTCGCTCTAGGAAACAAAGTAAATATGCTGCTGTAGAATACATTGGGGCCTGGTATTCAGAAGTAGAGAATAGCAAATGTTCTGGGGGCATCTAAAAGATGTCTCAGCAGATGCTCAGCATGGCAGCTACGCGAGAGGCTTGGTATGAAGAACAAGGTAGACGTACGATGTTGTTCATCCTCGATATACTTCTTGGGGTAGGGTTGTGTATTGAAAGTCCGGTGTAAACTCTCAAATTTGCTAGATTATGGACTTTGGTATAGTCCACTTTTTTTTTATCTCCTTGTCGTAGCATGGTGCCTACAAGTTGCTTCTTATTTATGAAGAAGGGTCAAAGCACACAATATTGGCCGGTGCATGGACCCAGTGTAGCAGTACATGGAGTCGGATTGTAGGCGCTCATGTGCCAATGTATGGTCCTTCTTTAAGGCACTGTATTTTCCATAGATATAATGCAATCTAAAACAATATATGATGGAGAGGCACATGGAGGTATAGTATGGGCCCATATAGGTGTCGTATTATTATGGATACATACAACATGGATCTGTAATAGGCCTAAGATGTGTACAATTACAACAACTCATGTGCAAATAATGTCCCCCTGGTGGTCCGGGAGCTGCAGATGAGCCCCCACGGGAACGCAAATTCCTATGGCGCCAGTGTCTTCCTTAGTTTAATGATCAGACATGAGCGCTCCTGTATGTTGAGTGCTCTGCCCTACTCTGTTTTCTTTTCTGTTATGGGTCACCATGGTATCTTTCTCACCTTAAAGTTTGTGTATGTTTATGTATCTATATTTTCTGCTTTTTATATTCCTGTGATCTGGTATTTTGCCAAAAAAGAACAGATGTAGGAAGAGATTTTTTTTGCGAGTCCAAACTTGTTTATTAGCTAAATAATATATGGAAATCGGGCAGATATACCGTTGCGTAAAAAAAATAAAATAAAATATACGTGTGTGTGTATATATCACCCCCTTGACCTGACCTTGGCAGCATGTGATGTGCCGCCCATTGATGGAGTCAAGGGCTACATTTGTAGTCCCCACAATAGGGCGGATTTACTTTTGGTGTTGTGCCGGAGTTCTGACCTAAGATGAACATT
Source organism: Rhinoderma darwinii (assembly GCF_050947455.1). NCBI lineage: Eukaryota > Metazoa > Chordata > Amphibia > Anura > Rhinodermatidae > Rhinoderma > Rhinoderma darwinii. The sequence goes on along the minus strand of NC_134698.1, from coordinate 10,856,001 downwards.
CTTATTGGTGCAGAAACTTTTAGGCAAATTTTTAATGAAATTTGCCAAAAAGAAGAGATGGCTTAAAATAAATGATGGACTAAATTAAGCCAACCTAAAACTGCATCGGCAGAGACACACAGCGGCATGATAAAGTTGGTGCATCTAGTCTAGTTGTAAGCTGTCTGAATTTAAGTCGTTATTAGAAATTTGCCCCAATATGTCAGGTTGTCCATCATGACATGAGCACTATGCACCTACATATCTCTGTGTCTAATATACAGTGGTGCTTAAAAGTTTGTGAACCCGTCAAAATTTTCTATATTTCTCCATAAATTTGTCCTAAAACTGTATCAGATTTTCACACAAGTCCTAAAAGTAGATAAAAAGAACAATATCACCAAATAAGTCAAAAATATTCGACTTGGCCATTTCTTTATTGAGGAAAATCATCCAATATCACATATATGTGAGTGGCCAAAGTATGTGAACCTCTAGGATTAGCGGATAATTTGGAGGTGAAATTAAAATCAGGTGTTTTCAATTAATGGGATGACAATCAGGTGTGATCGGGCGACCTGTTCTATTCAAAGAACAGGGACCTATCAATGTCCGATCTTCACAACACGTTTGTGGAAGTGTATCATGGCACGAACAAAGGAGCTTTCTGAGGACCTCAGAGGAAGAGTTGTTGATGCTCATCAGGCTGGAAAGGGTTTCAAAACCATCTCTAAAGAGTTTTGACTCCACCAGTCCACAGTCAGACTGATCGTGTACAAATGGAGGAAACTCGAGACCATTATTACCCTCCCAGGAGTGGTCGGCCAACAAAGATCACGTCAAGAGCAAGGCATATAATAGTCCGTGAGGTCACAAAGGGACCAAAGTTAACCTTGAAGCAACTAAAGCAACCCAAAGTAACCTCTTACCAACTAAACTTTCAAGAACCACTGTACATTAGGCACTGAGATATGTAGGTATATAGTGCTCATGTCCTGATGGTCACCACTTTATATCATGGTGCACTCATCTCCATAAATTAGGCCCAAATTAGACAGATGTCCCAATAAGGACTCATATGACCCATGTTATATATTGTATTACAAGGCAGATCGTGGAATATATTACTGCAGACATATGGCGATGTCCACTCATTCCTAATAAATAATTACTAACTATAAATAATTAATAAAAGTGCTTCAAGAGAAAGGAGTAGTCCTAACAGTCACAGAAATACATTTGACATAAAAAGTTTGTAGGTTGGCCTATTAACATATGTGTATTCCTGTAGTCATGGGAGTTTCGCATCAGCACCATGGACAGTTCTCTTCTCGACTGGGTTATTCTCAGAGCTTGTCAGCCATTAATGTCACTGCTTCTATCTGCAACCCCAGACCGTTGCTCGTAAGGGTGGACAAGGCCGTATTGAAATCAAGAACTCTATAGTATTATTTTCTTTTTAGAATTTTCTTTTTAACTATTACAAGGATGTTTCTGAAATGAAGCATCATCTCGTGAGTCAGCAGTTGCTGTTACAACACCAGAGAGGTTGAGAAGGCTCTGAACATTCAGTCCCAAGAGACTGGATATATATATATATATATATATATATATACATAAGAAGTGATACTTTTCCTCAATGGCACTTTGAAGGAGTGTTTATACATATTTCAAGATCCATGAGTCATATAGGAATAATGTGGGTCTCAAATCACAGACCCCCTTAATAATCTTCAAAGATGACATATTAAAATTTTACTTAAAAAGGGGTTGACCGCTATGGACATCCCTACTTGTGAGAAAGCTCTCTTGACAATAAGCAAATCCCAATGTGCCCCAATGTTGGGACCCCCCAACGATCAGCTGTTATCTGTATGGGAAACCTAGCAGTAAGTGTTCAATTTCCTTGCAGCGCCACCACAGGGGAAATTGAGCATTACAGCAGTACCCATTCAAATTAATGGTTTGTCTGTATAATGCTGGACAAGACAAGTCCTCCAGAGCGAGAGACACTCTTATACAGCTCTTCATTGTGGTAAGAGATGAGTATTATGAAGAGAGGATCCCCTCTAGTAAAAAGGATTTGTCAGCTCGCCTGACATGTCTGTTCTAGTAAAAACTTCCATAAAATAACAATTCTAGAGAAACTTTTCTCAGAGCTTTGCACTGTGCTATTCCTCTGTTATTCCTTCTGGAAAATTATGAATAAACTGACAACCGGGTGTTACCATTCCCCTTGTCAAAGGGGCGTGTCCTATCTAGTGTGACACTGCGAGCACTGATTGGGCAATGCCCAACTGTGTAGGGACACGCCTTCAACTGGTTACTCCCAGTTGTCAATTTATTCATACATTTCTAGGAGGAATAACAGAGGAACGGCACAATGCAGCGTTCTAAAAAAAGATTTTCCAGAATTGTTATACTATGGGGAAGCCAAGTATTTACTGGAGAACTGACAGGTACTGCATTTTAGAAACGAAGGCAAAAACACCTTATATACTGTATAATCTGCACCAACTCAAGGAACAGATCATTCAGCATTTAGTAGACCTGCATAAATGCTATTTAAAACTGTGACATCATAGATGACCGTGCAATGATGTCATCTTTCCCAGCACATCCTCAGCCCTGTTGTATTGCCACCAGTAGGGGTTTTGGAGGTCTTTACTGAGCAAATTGTAGTAAGGTAGATGAATGAATGAATGAATGAATGAATGAATGAATGAATGAACGGTAACCCAACTCTCCGGTGCCTAACTGTCATTTATACAAAGACATAAAAGATATCAGAAGTCTCTGTAGTCTGTTTATTATTCTATCCACTGCTGTCTCCCCTGCGCCCTCTCTATAACCTTGGGCTCGTTGCTGTAATCACAGTCTCGCTGCCTGCCTGTTTTATGTACCTGTCTGAGGCTGAACAGAGTGTCTGCAGGAGAGGACTGACAGGAAAGAAACGGGGGAGGGATGGATGAAGAGACAATGAGGGTGTACGAGAGAAAGAAAATTAATGTGGGGTGGGGGTCAAGGAAGAGGAAAAATTATGCAGAGAATAACAAGCAAGAAACGTAAAAAGGGGGAGGGAAGAACCAGGTAAGGTTAGCCTAGATACAACAAAAGGAAAATGAACAAGAAGAGAAAGGTATTGAGAGGACAAATTATACGTATAAATTAAAACAATGGGAAAAAAAGAGCAAGACATAAAAAACACAACCAAAAAATATAAAAAATGCCGTTAATGCAAAGTGAGACCAAAAATAGATGGAATTAAATTTATAAAAAAATAAAAGAAATCGAGATAATAAGATGCTAAATATTTCATCACACAAAGTGAAAAACAAGGAACGTGAACAAATGAATGTGATGACACAAAATAACTGGTGTAATAAAATAATAGAGGAAAAAAGGGAAGAGAATGTGATAAATAATCGGACTGGAAACGTTTAATACCAAATGGTTAATTAAACTCCCAGGAACGGCATAGAATAACGAATTTGGATAAGAGAAGAATAGATGTCAGTACATGGGAGACGGACAATATACCTAAATTTATACTGGAGTACAAAACAAATTGATAATGTGTGAAAAAGAATAACATCAGTCTGAACATATACATAGGACCCCATTCACCCGATGGATGCCAAAAGGGCACTCTTTTGGCATCCATCAGGGGAATGGGGTCCTATGCATACGATCAGATTAATGTTATTCTTTTTCACTCATCATCAATCTGTTTTTCTCTTTACCTAGGTTTATTGTCCGGTTTTTTGGGGATTTTTTTTAAAACGGGAGCCTATCGTCAATATTCAGTAGCTGGGAAATTCTCTAAACTGTCTTAGCAGGGACGGACTGCCCCATCAGAGTATCCCCTGGTAGGCCCAGATTTTGACAAAGAAATGGGCCACCAATTCAGCAGAAGGCGATCCCTTTTGGAACTGACTTTGTAGCCAATCACTTACCAACAGGTTCTATTTCTTATGTTCTGTATAGATGGTGGATGGGCCTTCGAAATCATTTCCTTTAGTGGGTCCAAGGAAACCTCAAACCCAACAATGATGTTCAGTAAAGTACCAAAACTCCTCCAGTAATAGTCTAAGATTTCTGTGACCGTGAAACTCCTACACAGTTCTTACTTAGTGGTCCTTCCAAAGAAGAGTTGTGTCCGGACCTTCACTGATATTAACTTCTCATGTGTCTCAATATGTCAAAAAATAAAAGTGAAACCAACCTTGAAGAGGTTTTTCCACTTGAAACATTTATCAGCTATAAATAGGATAGATAAGTGTTAAACCATGGGTGTCCTAGGACTGGGATCCTCATCGATCACGAGAGTGAAGGGAGTAGACACTGATTGATCCATTTTAGTCCATAGAAGTTTGTTTCAGCCCCACTGTAGAGAACTGGGGACATAGGACCCCCATTCTTGTTAGCGGTGTTGATCTGAGAATTAGGATTAGGGATGTACTAAATGTTTCAGGTGGTAAAAACATAGCCGAAACATGCCCATTGACTCATCGTTGGCAGACAAGAATACTGTCCTCTTTTTTCAGCCTTTAAAGTTCTGTACAAGTTTTATATTTTATACTTTGTTTATCACTAGAAGAAATGAGGATAATGCTTGTAGAATTGGAGAAGACATGAATTTAATTAAACCGTTTAAGCAATTTTATGTGTAATCTTGTATTCCATCCAAAAAGCAAATACAGAAAGCAAATTATATAATTTTCGAGCTACATGGTGAAGGAACGTTGACCAAAAGACAAAAAGAGCCTTGTCCTCCTGACATGAAGGTATTAAAACACAGAGATGAGGAGCAAGGGATGACAGATGGGAATGAAGACAATGGATGGAAGACAAAGAAAAGAGATGTCAATTGTTGAGACTAAACCAAAGCGGCATGCAGGGAACAAGGAAAGGGACCATCGAGAAGTAAACAGATGATCTTGAGGATTAGAGAGACAGGTGGAAGAAACAAGAATATGAATGAAGAACGACTTTGGTATGGGGTAAAAATGCTACATCCTGGGGGAGATGGACAGAAAAGAGATTGGAATTGTATAGAAAGACGGAAACGAGTATAGATTTTCCTTGATTCAATCAGAAGAGGCTGGTTTATCAGCTGAAAGGAATTAAGTGATCCTGTTGATTCAATACTCAACACAATGACACGGATGAGACGCTGTGGGAGATGTGAGGAAGTGGTGGGGGTGGTGAGAAGATTTGCATACTAGCATTAGTCTGGTGACTTGGATTAGACTTCAGGTGGGAGCTGGCAGTTGAGGAAGGAGTAGTGCAGTCACAAAGCAGAAGAAATAATAGGCCTCGTGTCTTGTAGGCCCTTCCATATTTCTGAGGCTAAAATGTTTCTCCCAACCAGTCAACGATACCTAATGACCATGGTTACAGGGTTGACAGAGGAAGAGAACGTAATTTAATGAGTAGAAGAATTAAATTCTGAATCCATTCACATGCTTCAAGATGGACATGCATATAAGATAGCTGTTGGCCGAAAAAAAGCGATCAACCATGACCTCTCCATAAGCTCCATAAGCTCTCAGAGGGCAAAAGCCACTAGAACAAGACAATTGAGCATGTTCAAATCCAATATGCTTGATCTTCCTCTCACTTAAAGGGTCATTAGACATGTATGCATATCAAAATATGCCATACATGTCTGATAGATACAGGTCCCAGCTCTGGAACCGGACCTATCTCAAGAACGATGGTCCGCTGGGAATAAATAGAGAGGTGGCCGAGAACGGGAGTTCTGGAAACAGCCGAGTCTGCTTCGTAGAGGCCCTCGTTGTCAAGAAAGGTGTGGGTCCTAGAGCTGGAACCTGCATCTATCAGACATTACTAGCATATCCATTGGATATGCCACAAATGTCTAGGGTGGGAATACCCTTTTAACACCTGTGGACGGGGAAAGTCAGGATGCCCCATACATATTAGAAAGCATGCTCAACATGGGTAGATTTGCAGGGCAGCAACAGGGTTTGACTCTACTCTGATGCTATGCTCGGAGCAGCCCGTTGGGGGGGGGGGGAGTCAGTTCTGTTAAAATAATCAATAGCGATTGGTAGAAGTAGACTAAATAATCCTGGCATTGTTATCTGTGTAGCCAATCCCTAGGTTACTTGTCTCATCTGCTAAAAAGAAAATCTGTTTTTAGTCTCACCGAATTCTCGGTCCTCCACATACAAGTATCATATCCTCGATAAATGCAGAAGCCAAGACAAATTACAGATGACACATTCTGCTTGTGGAAACAAACCTCTAATATTCTAAGGTAAATATTCTAAATTCCAAATATAATGACTTCCAGTATTTCAGCCACAATACAATCCCGTGCAGACCTTTTGCAAACCCATCAGTGGGAAAGCGAGATAACGGAACACTTCAATACAGTCTAACAAGCTGAAATCACGTTATCTACTTCTTTTAACAGACATTTAAACCAGCACGGGCCCTCGGAGATGAGCATCTACTTTTACGTACCAAATCGTCCTTGGTGCAAGTACAAGCCGAATTCACGAGCTGTCATGGTCACATCAGGAATTTACAACCCCATGTAGGAAACTGCTATAAAAAAAATCTTACTAGGTTTTGTATCACATTGGAGATATAGGAAATATTAACTCTAACCCACCGAATATTGTCTAACTTGGTTTCTCTCTAAATTTCCTCAATGACCTCCATACACCACACCATACTCTTTCCATGACCTTCTCCATTATACTGTTCAAATCACCGCCTTATTTCAGGACTTCTCATGTGTTTCTCCCTTATTTCATTTGATACCTTCTTAACCTTCGGACACACAACCTAAACACTCAACATTTTTGAGAAGCTCATGACCTGACACCCACCACAACTGCATCTCCAGCACTATCTCCACTTGTCAAGATCAAACACGTACTCATTCATTCACCATTTGTACCGATGCCATACTCATTATAGGTTGTACTTCTCGCTATTCATACCTTCTAAATCTTCAAACACACAACCTAAACACTCAACTTTTTATACAAACTCATACCCTGACCTGATGCACCTTACAACTGCATGTCCAGCACTCTCTCCACTTGTCAAGACCAAAAGTTTACTCATTCATCCACCTCTTGTACCTATGCCATACTCCTTATAGATTGCACTTGTCCCATTTGATGCCTTCAAACACACAACCTAACCAGTCAACATTTTTGAGAAGCTCATGACCCGACACCCCCACCACAACTGCATTTCCAGCACTATCTCCACTTGTCAAGACCAAACACGTACTCATTCATTCACCATTTGTACCAATGCCATACTCATTATAGGTGGTACTTCTCGCAATTCATACCTTCTAAATCTTCAAACACACAACCAAAACACTAAAACTTTTTATACAAACTCATACCCTGACCTGATGAACTCCACAACTGCATGTCCAGCACTCTCTCCACTTGTCAAGACCAAAAGTTTACTCATTCATCCACCTCTTGTACCTATGCCATACTCCTTATAGATTGTCCTTGTCCCATTTGATACCTTCAAAACCTTCAAACAACCTAAACAGTCAACTTTTTGGACAAGCTTATGACCTGACCTGATGCACCCGACCCCACCTCTTGTACCTATGCCATACTCCTTATAGATTGTACTTGTCCCATTTGATGCCTTCAAACACGCAACCTAACCAGTCAACTTTTTTGACAAGCTTATGACCTGACCTGACACCACCCTCAACTGCATCTCCAACACTATCTCGACTTGTCAAGTCTAAAACGTACTCATCAATCCACCTCTTGTATGTATTCCAAATTTCTTATAGATTGTAAACTTTTTTCGGCAGGGTTCTCCTCACCAAAAGTAGCATACACTGTATTTGTATCTGCTCTGTAATATTTTGTCAATTACTTGTCGGTTTTTATGGTTTACGGAGCCACAAAAGATGGTGCTGTGTGGTTGTTGGCGTTCAATTTTATACACTGATAAATCAAAAAATTTCACAGCAGGAAAGGCTTGGTCTTCGAGGTTTTTGGAAGTAAAATGTGGGCTCACATTCTTGGAATCTAGGAAATTGTATGAACAGAACATGTTCTGTTTACCTTTCCGCCGGGCTTCTTGGTCTACCTGTCAGAGACAGGGAACGCTACCCATAATAACACGATACCATGGAAATGCATTTCACCAATATACTAGTGTAAACCATGACTATAAATTGTGGTTTACCTCTATTGGACTTGGCATCAAGATAGCCTTGCCGTACTAAAGAAATAAAATCGGGATCTGCGGACGAGAGCAAAGGAATACAGCTCCACCCGGTCATATAGCTCCTACTCACGTCTTCCCTAATATGCACAAAATCTATCATGTTTCTCCTATTTGTGGTGATATTGTCTCTGCTTATTTCCTGAATCAACTTTGCTGACTCTGAAATTGTCATTACTTTCTAACCAGATTGTCTGTATCTCCCCAAACTCCATATTTTTTTCATGTAATCGCAAATTATGGATGATCCACTCAAGGACTGTCAAAGTGTCAGCCTCATTTAGGGTGTAACTGGTATCTGACAGGTGTGACACTAGCGTGACATATTTTAGACTTATCTATAAGAAAAGCGCAATGAAGGGCAACATACTGTACATTATAGGACAAAATTCGCGAGAAATCTCGGTTTATAAGAGGGCAGTGTCTTATACTCATTTCTGTCTATGCGTGTAACTCAGAAATGGTCCTACTCTTGTTTTTGTTATTCCATGTATCTTCTCAACACAATCGTTTCTTTTTGGAAACCCTCTGAGGATCAAGCTCAAGGACGATGATTAATGGTTCTTCCTCTATATCAACGATTTTGAAGAGCCAAAGGCCATTTCTGAACCAAGGTTGGTCTGTGAAGGTTGGCCTTCTTGGCGACAACTCCATAACTGTGGCCTGGTCTTGGCTTATATTGACGGGATGCAGATCTGTCGTTTGACATGATTGAATTTCCAAGACTGCACCCAACAATGTCCAAAATCTGTCTTTGTTTGGCATAGCTGACACACGTTCGTGTCATAAAAAGGTACCGACAGTCGGCAGAAAATGGTCTAAATTGGTCTTTTCTGCCATCCAAAATCTCTAGTGTATGGCCAGTTTTACGTGTATTTTTACAATAGGAGCTTCTAAACTGTAGTAGGTCTCATTGGTGAGGGTCCAGGAGAAGGCAATATGTCAACGTCCCGCCAAGTATTTTTTTTAGTGAATAAAAGACCAAGTCTATTTTTCTGGATCTCTGTAACTCCAATTGATTTTAATAAGAAGAAGGTTGTGCATAAAATATGAACCCAAGGACCCTACATGTTCAGGAGATTGAAGAAGATCCTATTTTGGGCATACATCTTTAAATATTCTTTAATACCTATATGTTACTAGGTATCTTGTACTAACAACATCATCTTCTCAGACTCAAAAGGATATTCAACCAAATCTGTGAGGCCATCTAAAGTTCTTTAGTTCAGTGGAAAGGCCTTGATGCTTGTGGCACATGCTACAAGTTAAATTAGACTGTCTAAAGGGCCTTTTACACGGGTCAATGATAGGGCGATCAATCGCTCGTACGAACGATCGTTCCCGATTTTGGCCCTGTCTAAACAGGGCAGCGATCAACGCTCGTTTGCCGGCCGGTGCGGGCACAAAAACAGTCTCTCTTCGGCAGCACATCTCCCTGTGTAAACACAGGATGTGATGTGAACAAGATGCAAATGTTTAGGGACGAAGGATCTTATTACGGAATTGCCGTCCCCTTACACTCCGATCATTGTTCTATTCAAAACGAGGAAATGATCGCCGATCGACATGCTGTATCTGCCCGTTTAAAGGGACCCTTAGGTTTGTCGAAGTTCTTATGAACTGACATTTTTAAAATTTGTTCAGGCATGATCACAAAACCGTGTTCCCAAATATCAAATAACTCACACATTTCCTTCAAACTATCAAACGATTCACATGTCTTCATGTGCTTTATAACATGCACTTATTAGAGCTATTCCGAAGAAACTCTCTATTCATCCAGCCCTACTAATTACTCCCTGTCCCTCTCCACTTCTAAGCTACTTCAGCATATGGTAGACAATTGGCTGACCCAGTTCTTTCCACTCACGTCTACTTGACCCTGAGCAATCTAGTCCAGCTCTCAACATTCCTAAGAGACGGTACACAAAGGTAACATCAGTGCCGCCAATCCCAAGGACTGCTAATGCAATAGAAAGTTTCTACTAGAGAAAAAAAAAACTAAAATAAAACTAAGCTCTACCATGATAAATAGAAATATTATATTCTGGATGAAAACCGAAGCATTGTGGCAGAACTACTAGAGAATGAGATGTAAAAGATAATTGGAAACTATACTTTTTGTAGCAACAAGCCAATTTTGAAGCAGAAGTGGAGAGCGGGAGCAGTGATAGGTAGCATAGTAAGGAGGGTATACCTTCAAAATACATAACGACCCATTATACATTTTATATTGGACCCAAATAGGCAATCTTACCCATTTAATTAAAGGGATTGTCCAAGATTAGAAAAAGGGGCTGCTTTTTTTTTCGAAAACAGTGCCACTCTTGTCTATGGGTTGTGTCTGGTACTGCAGCTCAGCCACTTTTACTTGAAGGGGATGAGCTGCAATATCAGATACAGCCCATGGACAAAAATGGTGGTGTTTTTGGAAGAAAAAAATAGCCGTTAAGGTTATTATTTACAGAATGTTTCGCCTCTCCTGACATGTCTTCTTTAGTGCCATTCCTCTTTTATTCCTCCTAGAAATTTATGGATAAATTGACAACTGGGTGTTAACATTCCCTTTGTCAAAGGGGAGTGTCCCTACACCGTTTGACTCTGTAAGCACTGATTAGACATTGTCAGTCTGTGCAGTGACACACCCCCAACCGGTAACACCCAGCTGTCAATTTATTCACAAATTTCTAAGAGGAACAACAGAGGAACGGCAGAGTTTTGAGAAAAGATGTTTCAAAAGTGTTGTTTCATAGGGAATGCAAATATTTGCTAAAACAGACATGTCAGGAGAGGTGGCAGGTCCTCTTTAATGATGAACCACACTAACAGGCCGGAGCACTGAAAGTTCAGATGCCTTCAACTTGGTCTACCAAACATAGGGCTTATTGGAAACAAATCCCAGTATGATGCTGTAAGGAACCACTAATAGTCTAAGACATGCAAGGCTAATTTGGTAATTAGGTGATTGTACAATCTAAATAATCACCAATTATCCCATCCCAAGGTCTAGGAGACCCGTGGACAGGTTGAGGTTCAACACGGTCAAATCGAGTTTCACGATTTCCATTTTCTCTCTGCATTAACGTTTTATTTTCCGCACAATCATAAATTCAAGGCGAAACATTCAAGGTTACTTATCACAATGGTTGCATATAACATAAAAAAAATGTGCTTTGTTGAAAATTTCACAAGGTACGTAGGTCTTGGTATTGTTCCATAGTCACATAATATGGGGTGGTGTGGTTCTACATAATAGAATGACTGTACATTGAGGCTGCTAATCCCGGTCTCATTGTGAAGATATTCTATAGGTTCACTAAAGGAATGCATGGATCCCTCACTTTATCCGATCTTGCGTTCAGTTGGAGAATACATTGGAATCATCTTTATATAATTATTATTATTAAATGATTATTATTATAATTATTATTATTAATAAATTATTATTATTATTATTAAATTATTATTATTATTATTATTATTATTATTATTAAATTATTATTATTATTATTATTAATAATAATAATTTGTCTTGAAAATATATGTCTGGAGCCACAGCATAAAGACAATAAGCGAACACACAGCCTTTATTCAGAAGCCGAGATTTCTCGGAAATTTCATGGTGGCTTCCAGGGCAGAATGATAACCTATAAGCATAGAACAACAATTTCTCACCTATGAGACAAGCGTTATGACATTTTCCAATATCTGAATGGTTTTCTGAATGGTCGTATATAAAAAAAAAAATGTTTACTATAATAAAAAATCTTTTTCCCTAAAAAGTGCACCCAAAAGCAAATTTCCATTGTTTTTACCAAAGTTTTCGGTACAGTGATAAAAGGGGAGCTGTCACTAGGTCATAGAAAGTTTAACTGACTGGAATAGCGCCGTCTCCCTGATTCCACCGCTGTTTTTTTTTTTTTCCTAGACCCCCCTGTTCCAGAGATATGACCCCCTGGTGTGTTGGCTCCCTATATGCTAATTTGCTGTAATTTGCCAACGGGGTGGAGCTTCCCTGGCTCTGTTGCTGACCAATCAGCACGAGGCAGCCCTGCTGGCTAACTACAGCAAATTAGCGTAGAGGGAGCCAACACAGAGTGGTCCATATCTCTGGAAGGGTGGGGTCTAGGAAAAACAAAAAAATAGCGCTGGAAACAGGGAGACAGCGCTATTCCGGTCAGTAAATCAGTTCAACTTATATGACCTAATGACGGGTCTTCTTTAAGCTCATAAGAATTGGTTGTATTGATGCAAAAACAATAGGTCTCATTTATTAAAACCGTTTAGAAGAAAAAAAAACGGCCTTATTACCCATAGCAACCAATAAGAGCTCAGCTTTATTTTGTAACCCCTTGCCAACAGGTCGGAGGGGTCAGTATGGATCTCAGCTGACTCCCTCTCTAACGGTCGGGAACGCTGAACCTGACCGTTTAACCACTTAGCGGTTAGACAGATGTAGAGCGGTTCACCCAATCGGCACCTCTGTGACGCGATTGTGGGGTGCCGATGGGTTGTCATGGCAGCCAGGGTCCTAATTCCATCTTAGTACTCCTTAGTGCATCTTATTACTCATATTAAGACTGAATTGCTATCTTTTGGTCACCTTGCCTCCCCAAAAAATGTAATAAAAGTGATCAAAAAGTCATAACAAGTCCTTACACTGCTCCATCAATTAAAAAATAAGAAGGTTACAGGTCTTACAATAATGTGACACAAAAATATTTTTTTTGAACCAAAATTTTTTATTTTCTAAAAGTAGTAAAACATAAAAAAAACAATATAAATTTGGTATCACCGTAACCGTATTTACCCACCGAATACAGATAAGGGCCTGTTCACATCACCGTTCGCTTTCCGTTTCGGGGTTCCGTCGGAGGTTTCCGTCGGGTGGACACCGCAACGGAAAGTGAAAGTGAAACCACAGCTTCCGTTTCAGTCACCATTGATATCAATGGTGACAGAAACATCGCTAATGGTTTCCATTCGTCATCATTCCGGCAGGTTTCCGGTTTTCCGACGGAATCAATAGCGGAGTCGACTGCTATATCAACGGGAAAAAATAGTTATAGCTCATGAAAAAATAAAAATGAAAAAGCAAAACTGGCTGCGGCGATAAGGGGGTTAAAGAGGATCTATACGTTTTAGTAAAAAAAAAAAAATATATATATATATATATATATATATATATATATATATATATATATATTTCCCATAAAAAACAATGCTGGAGCGTCCTTTCTTAGAATTTTGTCATGTACTGTTGCTCTGTTATTCCTCCTGGAAATGTATGCATAAATGGACAACTGGGTGGTATCATTTCCCTATATAGTCTGATACTGTAAGCACTGATTGGACAGTAATAGGGACACACAGCATTGACGAGAGGATAGTAACACCTGGTTGTTAATTTATTCATACATTTGCAGGAGGAATAACAGAGGGGCATCACAACGCAATGTTCTAAGAAAATTGCTATTTTATGGGGAATACATGTGATGCTGTCATGTAATCGGTTGCTCTGGACGGAAAGGTCATTTTTTTCCTTAATGAGGCCTATGTCTAGGTTCAGGCGACTCGCTTTCATGGTGCTTTGATGGTGCTTTTTCTAGGCCTGTCAATAATCTAGGCAGCAGATCTGTAGAGACTTTCTACTGTGTTTACCTGCTGTCAGCTAGTGTACATTTACCTGTGCCTGTCAATCCATATTACTGTGCCGGAATAACATTCATGCTTCTATATCACAATAAACATTATAGGAGAGGCGCAGGTAGCATTTTAACGGAATGACATTGTCAATGTTACAAAAAATGTTTGCACATATTTCCGCAATGAATAGTAGGCAGGCTGGTGCAGCAGATAATAATGATCTGAATGTATCTGACCTGGATCAGTAAACAACCATGGCGAGATTTCCACTGCCGGAGACTAAAAGAACGCAGCCCGTGGCATTTTAAAAAGGTTCTATAGTTGTGTATTTATAGGGTTAAAAGAGCCGAGCAAGTGGATGTATTGTTCCAGCTTTCTTATAAGACTTTGTCCTTGAGGGTTGAGGCTGCTGGGGGTCGAGCTTTGTTAACTTGGTATCTCCACGGGATCTAATATTGTTGTACGCTCTCTATGGAAATAGGTTCTCTTGAAAATTCCTCTTCGATTATCTTAATCGGGAATTCGAAGGTCCTTTTTAGGACTATTATCGATTTGCCAAAGCAGAGAGCAACTACAAAGAGTGTCTCTCGCTTCGGAGGACCCAGCATGTCCATGCATTACACGTACAGCCCATTGATTTCATTTCACACTGTGTAATGCTTCATCTGGCCTGTGGTGGCGCTGCAGGAAAATTGCCCACTTGCTGGTGATTTCCTCCATAGATTACATCTGATCACTGGGGATTCCAGAAGCGGCACACCCTGTGATTAGCTTAACATTGGGGGACATTTCTAACAAAAAGAGAGGACAACCCCTTTAAGGTGACTCATTTCCTCCTGTATTTTTTTTATTTCCGCTTCGTTAGATCCCGTCACTGTATTAACAGGAGGTCAGTTTTCTCTTGCGACCCTGATTTCCGTCGAACAACAGTATGTATATCTCTAACTAGCCCCTCCCCACTCCTCCTGTTCTTCTCCCCGATTCTCCCATTCTCCTCCCATCTGCCAGTGTGACTCTGCCCCTCTCATTGGGCTTCCTGGAAATGGTAGTAATTAGTTGCCAACGTGAGGCAGCGATTTCACGCACTGGGAGCCGTGTCCGCCACTCAGATAGGGTAAAGAAGACAATATGGCGGACGGACTAGAGAATAGACATCCCGCAAAATAAGGTATTAAAATATCGAGGGGAAGTAATAGTTAATAATTAAGATCTCATGCCCTATGCGGCCTTAAATACTTAAAATAAAGAAACGGAGTGATGGGAATTGGTATTTATATAACCATAGGACAGGGACTTTCTATGTTGCCCAATTTCATTAGACGGTATGACTGCTTTACTTTATGGGTCCGAAAAAAATAAATATTCTGTTTTTTGAAATTTTTTATTTACTAGGGAGTCTTGGCAGATAACCCGATTTCCCTATCGCTTCAGAATGACAAGTGCTGCAGTCAGGGGCGTAACTAGGAAAGACTGGGCCCAATAGCAAACTTTTGACCGGGGCCGCCCCTCCCCTGGGTATCACACAACCCCCCCTTGTAGATAGTGTCTCCCTATTGATTCCGCCACACAGCACCCCCTATAGATAGCACCATACAGCCCCCCTGTAGATAATGCCTTAGAGCCCCCTGTAGATAACACAATACAGCCCCCCCTGTAGATAACGCCATATAGCCCCCCCTGTAGATAACGCCATACAGCCCTCCCCCTGTAGATAATGCCATACAGCCCCCTGTAGATAACGCCATACAGCCCCCCTGTAGATAACGCCATACAGCCCCCTGTAGATAACGCCTTACAGCCCCAATGTAGATAACGCCCTACAGCCCCCCCTGTAGATAACGCCATACAGCCCCCCTGTAGATAACGCCATACAGCCCCCCCTGTAGATAGTGCCATACAGCCCCCCCTGTAGATAGTGCCATACAGCCCCCCCTGTAGATAGCGCCAGACAGCCCCTGTAGATAACGCCATACAGCCCCCCTGTAGATAGCGCCATACAGCCCCCCTGCAGAGAACGCAATACAGCCCCCCCTGTAGATAGCGCCATACAGCCCCTGTAGATAACGCCATACAGCCCCCCTGTAGATAGCGCCATACAGCCCCCAAACCCCCAAAAAAGAAAAACGTCCTATAGTTTGTCCTACAATAGAGATGTATCCCCTCTCCACAGGACAGGGGATACATGTGACCGAAGTTCTCCATGACAAACCTCGGACTTCCGGGGTCTGCGCAGTTCAATAAAAATAAAAGGAGCGCTAGGCACGGATGCGCAAAAGCGCGACCGGTGCACAATTAGTTTCTATGAAGCTGCCGACAGAGCCCGGAAGTCCGGGATTTGTCATGGAGAACTTCGGGGGACTTTTCGGTCCCCCGTTCTCTTTATCGCTGGGCGTCCCAGCAATCCCACATGTATCCCTCTCCTGTGGATAGGGGATGCAACAACCCCTTCAGTGGCGTTGCGCTGTATCAGCCAGAGGGCCCACTCATTCTGCGGGCTCCGTGGGGTAGTTACGCCACTGGCTGCAGTACTGCACCGTTTTAGAGTCTGTATTCTGTTGAATGTCTGCGTTTTTCAGCAAAGTGCATGAATTTGTTGGATAAGATGGCGGCAGCTTCAGCGATGAAAGTGTCTAGTCACACCACGAGGGCATAAACCAAAAAAAAAGAGGGACAGAGAAGAAATACTTCATTGCAGTCCTGTATTACGGAACTAGTAATTCTTTAGGGTTAGGGAGACTGCTTGTCTCTATTCTTCTGTTGTGTTTACGATGCTTTGTCATGGGCGGGACAGAACAAATTGCAACCAATCACAGTGCAGAAATGATGACAGCAGCAGGGGATAAGTGTGTTGATCTTGTGCGAGGAAGTGACCTGCTCATGGTATGTGAGTCGTGTAGGCTGTATATGGGCCCACAGTCATGATGTTAGGAAAAGGAAGACGAAAAATGAGGTCATAGACGATATACAGCGTGATCTGTTGGCAGCACTGCGTATATCGGGAGATGGATGAGCTGATCTAGTGGAGATCTGCCCCGCTAGTGATTATGTTAGTGAGAAATATGATACAGCGGTAGCCTCATAAGGTGGATCCAGGATCTAGGTCCTGATTTGGTGAGGACAGGACTGTAGGGGACAGGAGCAGTGCCATGTTTAATGACAACGAAAATTAAGACAAGCAGAAGCCACACACTGAGGTTTGGGACTCACACACAGGATTTTGTGCATTTCAACCAATAATACGATACACAATACAGGAATCGTATACGTCCATCAAGTTTTGCCTTAATAGTCCTGAAAACAGTGCTTCAGGGTAGAAACGGCATTCAAGGACATTACCAGCACGTTCTGAATCTGTGTGATACCGACCCCAAATTATAATTACGTGCATAAAGTCTTAGATGGTAGAAAGTCCCGGATCCATCTGCAGCACAGAATATTTCAGGAAATGAGAGTGGGAAGAAGTAACTTGTCCGCTCTGGTGACTGAGAGTAGAGCAACATGCATTTAAAGAATTTATATGTCATATAAAATAAGCGGTTGGATATTATACCTGTATTTTTATCACTAAAGTATTAGTGCGTTTCCAAAATATAAAAAGCCCGACAAATAAATAAAACTGCTAAAGTGTGGAAGGTCACAAAGGCATATGCATCAAGAGAATCACCAGAGACTGCGAGTGTATCTAATGGAACCTCAATGGCTAATGGGAGGTGGCAGGTGCCCAGGTGTGCCGTAAAAAACAACCACTTTCGTGGTTATAAAAAAAATTGGAGGTCAGATCTCGAAGTGCCTGGAGGAGCAGGTGTACGTCGATGCCGTAAAGAGTTACTATGCAGGCATGACACTGTTCTCGGCATTTAAAAAATATGTTCTACCTTTCCGGAAAAAAAAAAAAAAAAGGTTTCACCTTTGTCTTTCTCTGCAGAAAAATACAGCTATATCCGCTGTTCCCCAGCTGTATTCCTACCCCGCCAAGTCGGTTAAATGATTGTAACATAGCCTGTAATTAGCAATCAATAGCAAATTAATGGTTGCTGGGAAGCACTGGGGCATGCTGGGAGAGAGAGGTGACAGTGTGTGAAGGGCTGGACCTTATCCAGGCCAAACGAAAGCCTCATGGGAGATAGAAGTGTCAAGAAGGAGAAGACATTTGCTAGGAAAAAGGGCAGACAAAGTCGAGAGAATGCAGTAGCACCAGGAGGAGATGTGGGGACACTGTGACTGAAATGGAATAAGGATAGATGGATATAATATCATTAAAGAT
Organism: Rhinoderma darwinii; assembly: GCF_050947455.1. Classification (NCBI taxonomy): domain Eukaryota; kingdom Metazoa; phylum Chordata; class Amphibia; order Anura; family Rhinodermatidae; genus Rhinoderma; species Rhinoderma darwinii. The sequence continues at coordinate 10,837,859 of NC_134698.1, read as the reverse complement.
AAGAAGGGAGATCAAGGGCTCAAGGAGAGAGGGTTAGGCCATTAAAAGGGATTTGTGGCTAGAGAAATGAGAAAGTGGAAAGGGGAGCTGAGTCTACGCCTAGAATAGTATCATAACACAAGATGAGCAAGGCCTCGAATGAGAAGACAATTCTCCAAGTCTATGCTTAGAAAAACCATCATAACACAAGTTCAGCTAAGCTAGGCCTCGAATGTTAAGCATAGTGTACAGAATGCTTAGGACAGTATCATAGAATAAGCTCCGCTGAGCAAGGCCTCGAAAGTGAAGCCAGGTCTAGGCTTAGATAAGTATATCACAAGCCTAGTTGAGCTAGGACTAGAAAAAGAAGACAAGTCCATGCTTAGAAAAGTATCATAACACAAGCTCAGCTAAGGAAGGCCTCGAAAGAGAAGCTGAGTTTATGCTTAGAAAAGTATCATAACATAAGCTCAACTGAGCAAAGCCTTGAAAGAGAAGCTAAGTCTATGCTGAGTACAGTATCACAGCACAGCACAAGCTTAGCTGAGCAAGGCCTCAAAAGAGGAGCCGAGGCTAAACTTAAAAAGGTATTATGGTACAAGCTCTGCTGAGCAAGGCTTCATATAAGAAGAAAAGACTATGCTTAGAAAAGTATCATAACACAAGCTCAGCTGAGCAAGGCCTCAGGTACCTATATGCTTAGAAAAGTATATCACAAGCTCAGCTGAGCTAGGACTAGATAAAGAAGCCTAATCTATGCTTTAAAATGTATTATAGCACGAGCTCAGCTGAGCAAGGCCTTGAAGAAGAAGCCAGTCTAGGTTTAGAAAAGGATAATATTACAAGCTCAGCTGAGCAAGGCCTCGAAAAAGAACCCGAGTCTAAGCTTAGAAAAGCATAGTAGAAGAAGCTCAGCTGAGCAAGACCTCGAAAGGGAAGCCGAGTCTAAGCTAAGAAAATTATCATAATACAAAGTTCAGCTGAGCAAAGCCTCGAAAGAGAAGCTGAGTCTATGCTAAGAAAAGTATCATAACACAAAGCTCAGCTGAGCAAGGCCTCGAAAGAAAAGCTGAGTCTATGCTAAGAAAATTATAATACAAGCTCAGCTGAGCAAAGCCTCGAAGGAGAAGCTAAGGCTATGCTGAGAAAAGTATCATAGCACAAGTTTAGCTGAGCATGGCCTCAAAAGAGGAGCCGAGGCTAAACTTAAAAAGGTATTCTAGTACAAGCTCAGCTGAGCAAGGCATCATAAAGGAGGTAAGTCTATGCTTAGAAAAGTATCATAACACAAGCTCAGCTGAGCAAGGCCTCGGAAGAGAAGCAGAGTCTATGCTTAGAAATGTATCATAACACAATCTCAGTTGAGCTTGTACAACTCAGTGAAAAGGATTAAGGAAAATCCCCATCTTTCCTTGCCTGATTTTACCTTTGCAAGGGCTTTCCATGCACCTTATTGACCTGGTAGACAGTGTAGTACAGATCCACAGTATCACATATCCCGAAAACATATAGGATCAGAAGGAATCATGGAGATAACAAGAGTGGCAGAGTATACAGTAGACGGAAGGAAGTGTGTAGGACCTAGGAGGACAATCTGAATCTTGTCAACACAAGACCTGGATAAGTAACATTTAGGGGGAGATAGAGGTTGTTTTTACTAAGCATAAGCACCACCATGGCCCATTATTTAGGGAATGAAAGGGGGTCAGTGAGCTCGACTCTGCTATTCCCATAAAAACCCGCACAACATACAATGACCATCTCACCAAAGTTCTTACCACTAGCAATATTATCAGGTTTCCTGCCGGTGTATAGACAGTGCCAAGTATCATCCCGAAAATGGGTACCTCTATTTTGTCAGCTGTCCCAATAAAAATGTAGCACGGTTGACCGGTTAGTCAACATCTTTTTATGATGCTCCCCTACATCCTCTGACATATGACCGTAGCAATGTCAACTGAGCTTCCATAATGCACTTCTTTCTGATAGCAGAAAACCACCTAATTCTGAATTTAGTGTTTTGTCTCAATGAAGAATAAAACATCATATAATTATAAAGCAGTACATGATAAGTAAAGCAAAGTAGCTGCAAATGTGGTGGAGTTTTCCTTTAAGGAGGAACCGGAGATGGAGAAACACCGTGTAAAAGAGAACCGGGTAAGTCCAGATATAACCTTGTTTCTCCATTTCTCTCAGTCACGGAGAAAACTCATCAGTGAGAGCTAAGGACGGACAATGACTCAATGCTGAGCCTTTGAAGATGCATTAACTGCAAACCTAGAGGTGTATTATCCACGCATTACATTGAAAGATCTCACCCGCATTACAAATGTCCTAATACACTTTGCTATCAGGCTGCAAAGGAATACATAACATATGGGCTTATGAAGCCTTCTTTTATCTTCTCCCTTTTCATCGGCTTCTAATACATTCTTTTACATCTAGGTTGAAAGTCATCCTCCCCTCATCTCCACCTGATGATCTCTAAAAAGTTAGTATTTTAGGGAATGATGTTCAATGACAACCTGATATCATGAAGCGGTAGACCCAAGCTGGACCAAATAAGAAAAAAAAAAAAAAAGTAAATGGGTTGAAGACATATAGGTAGATGGATATAATGGAGCGGGGTCTACTCGGAAATGGTGGGATAGCTGTATTTCATGCACAAACTGGCCAAGCCACTTCTCGGAAATGGGGGAAACTTGGTCAAGAGCATTTGTCTGGATTTCAACCAAGGTAGACCTTTAAATGGCTGGCGTTGGCCACTTTTTTTCCCCAGAAGAAAACCTTTCCTTACATTACCATCTCCAACCACTCCAAATTCCCACAATTAAAGGAACTTTTTATGGTAAATGTGTACAGGTCCAGCTATAACATACATTGATTAGCCATAACATAACAACTACACCGGCTACACCGACCAATACGGGCTAGTCTTCACTCCACATGTGAATCAATAAGCCGTGGGTGCTCACGACGCTCTCACCGGTTCACCTGTTGTCCTTCCTTGAACCACTTTTGGTAGGTACTCCGCTCTGCATACCAGGAACACCCCATAAGATTTGCCGTTCTCGAGATACTCAGACCCAGTTGTCTAGACATCTCAATTTAACCCATGTCAAAGTCGCTCCGGTTCTTACGCTTGCCCATTTTTTCTGCTTCCAACACATCAACCAAGAACTGACTGTTGACTTGCTGCCTCCCACCCTTGTCAGTCGCCATTGTCACGAGATAATCAATGATTTATCATCCATGGTTTCTCCACAGCAATCCTCTGCTACATTTGATCTCCACTGTTTAGTAACTGCAGTGTGAAACCTTTGCTCTTCTCCCACCAAATCCGCACTTATCTAGCAGCCTCAGGGAAGAAAAAGCAGCAAAGCCGTTCCCAGCGATACTTATCTCCCAGCTACCTCTCATAGAGGAAGAGAAAACACAACGAGGGGATCAAGCCGCTTTCTCATATTCATACTAGCCATGTTGATGGTTAATCGTGTGCTTGTTAGTAGTAGATAAGAGGCGGTAAACCAAGGACACAAAGGTCATACTAGACTGCCAAGTGCTGACCTTCACCTCCAAGAAGTAGCGGAGGAGGAGTATGTCTATTTAACCCTGTCATGTGCCAAAATGATGAACTATCAGGTGGTCAATAGGTGACATTTTGAGAAAAGACACATCTTATGACGAGCCATGAGTGGTTGTCGAACCAGAGGAAGGTTTAAGTCTAATTGCCGGTATATAGCATATGGAGGATGCAGCCATGTTGGAGTCGGAAATCATATTAGGTCTATCAAAAAACATGGAACAATCTGCTGCTGGAACCACCAGTGATCAGCTGTAATCGACAGGGAACCGAGCAGCAAGTGTTCAATTCTCCTACAGTGCCACCACTGGAAAAATGAAGCATTACATTAAACTCTTGTTTGTGAAATGTATGGACATACCAGGTCATCCAGAGCGAGAGATACTCCCCACATAGGCTTATTGATGGAGGTCTTGAATCCTGAGACATCCCTCTATCTAAAACTAGGCAACCCCTTTAGAAAAAGTTATATATGACCATTTATATCAGCCATTGCCCAATAAGTAGATCCTAATGTCAAGCAATCGAATAAAGCTCTTCAAAAGTGAAGCTTCCCTTTAAATTCTGGAATTTTCCAGCCGATTGTGCATTTCTTATTATACAATAGCTCAAAAAATGGGCTCCCAATAGATGGCTATAAATAATGAGCTTGGCTCACACACTGACAGAGGATTTGCTACAGTAAAGCAACACTCACTTTCCCTATGGTATAGTAATGGCTATACAAGCTTGCGATCTCCCCTATGGTGTTGAAAACAAAACTTTCGTTAGCGCTATCACTAGCTTTACCCTCTATAGAATCTACAACAAAAGGCGTACAAGGCTGACACATAGCCCGGCTTCCCCTATGATCTATTGCACTGAAAATACATGTAAGCGTCAGTCAGTGACAAAGAAACTATTTCACAGACAATACCGGACGGCAGCAGTAAAGAGAGGAACTGCAGTTACATAAGATCTATTCAATCGGAAACAGGAGATGACAGGGAAGCTGAGTCCTTGCGTTCAGAACGGAGCCAACTCCTCACACATCCAGAGCCGCGCACCATGGGGTGAAGTCTCCTATGGATAGACTGTAATAGGTAATATAGACGGGGCCGGCTTCAAGCCCAGGCAGACTCATCCTCTATATTGCCGACTCCATTAAACAGACACATATTACTCAGACTTGTGAGATGCCGTACCAGCGCTGCCTGGTCTGTATTGCTCAACTGGTGCCACTTTTACCGTTTTCTTCACTAGCATGTCAAGAAGCGGGAGAGAGGTTAGTGGTGGTACTTATTGGGTACTATGGTTGCCGGGCTACTGTGGCTAGCATTTTTGGGGACAGTGGTTGAAAGGCATGGGGCTTCGGGCTGGCATGTATGGAAACCCTTTAGGCCAGATCACACAGCATTCTTCTAAAGGTTGATTTTGACAAGGAAACCGCACTGGAATAAGTGCCAAGAACTACCTTAAATATCCCCCCCCCCCCCCATTTCAATAGGAGGCAGAGATTTTTTTCCCCGCGCGGCTTTTGAACATTCGCAGGAAAATAAAGCAGCATGCTCTGCCTATCTATCTACCTATCAGAAACTGCGACTGACACAATTGGGTAACTGGCTGTCTCTTTTGAGAGCACTAAGGTTTGCTCTCTTATAGGGGCACTTAGGGGCCCTCATGTTATATGCCATGGGGGTGGGGGTACTTAATTTTTATATCACAATCTTGGAAAGTCAGCAGGCTACGAATGAAAAAACAATGATGCGACCAGTAATATGAAAAATAATTACAGATTATTGCTAACTAAAACGACAAAAAAATTTTTTTTGTAATTGCTGCTCATTTTTTATATTTGTATTACATTTTATTGGATTTTATATTACATTATACAGAAATCGAGATGTACAGAATACTCCTTCTGCACGAAACATTACATGCAACATTATAGGTGCTCGAATGGATCTTCCTGACTGGCGTCTTGGCACCTGTCATGGTATATTGGGTGCCACACAAGTACCTGGCCCTCTTTCTCTAATTCGATGGGGTGCCATTTCTCTTTTTATCTCCTGCAGCAGAACGGCTCGTTCCCCTCTCATTCCTGATAAATTCATACATTCAGCATTTATAATGCAAGACCAATGACAAAGCTGCACGCTATATACAGTCCTCTATTCACAGCTTTATATGCCAGAGTCATATATCAATATCTAGTATATATGGAAATATGCAGCTTAATCTATAAGATCTCCGGTGTAGAGTAACAGCACATTACAGATCCTCCCCTGTTGCCTTGTCACAGAATCTATTAAACAAGCACCACAGAACGGCGACACAACCAGCCCCCCCCCAACGACGCTTCTATTCCAGACTCCAAGAAAAAAAAAATATTGCGACTCCGGTCTCCTACACAGCGAATCTTTGCTCCCCGTGAGATATAAATGGAATCTTCACGAAAACACAGAGCTTAATTACAGGAACAATGGCGCAATTACCACCAAAACACAGCCTGCGTTATTAAATAAAGACGCAGTGGAGAAAGGAAGAAAGGAAGACAATTTGTGTGTCTCTCGCCTCCCCCCGGCACAGTATGAGAAGAAATGTCCAAGAGGAAAATAAATTACACTAGGGTTAACTCCTGCCTTGCTGCAACACATGCCAAACCCGTGTTCAGGCGTTAGTAGAATTCGACGTACTGTTAGCTCAGCAGCCAAGTTATATAAAATAAGCCTAGTCGAGGTAAGAAGGCTAAAGCCAAGCAAGTGAGAAAGAAAGATCAACATACGGCTTTAGTAAATTAACCACTTGCACAAAAATTCTTGATGGCAATCAACATTATTAGCTCTACTGTGAGAGGCAACCATCTGACTGTTGAATCAATATTCATGAGATGGCCACTGATTAAATCAGGGTATGATTAAGCTCAATGCCAGGCAGCAGCCATTGCAAGGCGCTAAGCAACCAAAAGCCTAGCCAAGGAGGTCATGATGGCAGAAGGTGCCATTCCACCAGAGCTCGTGACTTTTGCCTTTATGATTGAGATCTAGTCATCTGGTACACCAACAAATCCTCCATGTTGATTTTGGATGAAACTGCCCACGCCCCGTGGCCATCTTCATACAATGGATAGTAATTTTGTTGTTTGAAGAATATCAGCCATGTTAGAGGACAAATTATAGAGACCAGGTCTTCCTAGTTTTCAGGTTATTACCAAGGTAAAGAATTTCCAAGGCACCGGATATGGACTAAGACTTAACCTTTTAGGCATAAGATTAAAAGGCAACGTTTCGACCTCTCAGGCCTTTTTTAAAGCCAATGTCATAGCTTGAAAAAGGACCTAACGAGGCCAAAACGTGCCTTTTATTATTATACCTTGAAGGAGTATTCCCATCTTGGACATTTATGGCATATCCACAGGATATGCCATAAATGTCCGATAGTTGGAGCGGGACCACTTATCACTAGAACTGGGCCCCCTGACCTCTCCTCCCTTCTTTTGCTCACCCTGCTCTCCAGCCACTCTCCGTTGTTTCTGCAGCTCCTATAGAAGTGAATGGGAGTTACGGAAACAGCGTAGCACAGCGAGCTATGCTTTTGTAATGTCGGAGTAGGGAGACAGACAGATGAGCCCTAATCTACCCGCCACTCAGTCCCTGCCTACTTGCACGGCCCATCCTAGGCGACGGCGTACAACTGGGCGACGGTCCCTACGCTCAATATGTGCACGACAGACAAAACAAGACAAGGGTACACAGAAGCAAAGGAAAGTGGGGCAGTTGCCCACGGCAATACCGTGAGCAACAGAGTAGTGGACGAGCCGCGTCAAACCAGGAGAGTACGTGGTAGCAAATGCATAGCAGGAGAATAGTCAGTCAAGCCAGGGTCAATATGAAGAAGAGGTCAATGGTAATAGCAGGAACAGCAGAGCCAGGAAACAAGAGAATCACAGGCAAAGGACAAGCAGCAAATGAAGGTATAAGTAGACCAAGGGCGGGAGCTAGGACCGTCTGGCCAGGCTGTGATAGGTTCTCCCACTCCTCAGCCTACCAGCCTGAGTGGTAGCAGATCGAGTCACTCCAGCAGACATAGGAACAGATGCAGGCTGATTAACCACGGGCGTCGATACAGAAGCTGTGTCTGGCAAATTCTTTACAGCTTTTTTTTGTTTCTCCCAAGTTCCTGAGGTAGGATTCGAACTATCGGACATTCATGGCATATCCTGTGGATTTACCATAAATGTCTGAGATAGCAATACCCCTCTAATAAAAGTTAAGTCTTAACCCATATCTGGTGCCCAGGAAAACCCTTTTCTTCTACGTTATTACCTGTTGATAAGAGGTGAAATATCGCACCAAGTGAAGCATAGATCTTGCTGAAGTTGAAGACAGCTAAAGCCCTGTGGTGCCGAAGAATAACATTGCTCGAAATAAAGTATCAGATACTTACATAAATATCGGTTAAAGAGCGTCACCCTATACAATCAAAAACTGACCTGAAATTATAAGTCCTTCAGTCATCTTCTTATATATTCTATTCAGTCATTACTGAGCTGTTTCCTCCATGGGTTGAGAAAACCACAAATGGTTGTCATAACTGTGCCTATAGGAGTTGTCACCAAGCTTTACACAGATATATTCTAGATAAACAGTGAAATCTCTTCGAGACAACCACCTAAAATTCTGTGCAAAATGATCTTCTAGGGGGCTGGTCTTCGCAAGAAAGAAGACAATTTGCATATTAAAAAGGGAATTGAAAAACCCTCACAGAAAAATCTAGTTTAGATGGGGTGGTCTTCTCGAAGAGGAGATCTTTCGAAAAGGTTGTAAAAATTTTAAAATTCCCTACTCCCTCTTACGTCTCTGCCGATGTAAGCGTCTTCACTGCAGTTCTTCGTTTTTATTTATGAACCATGAAACTCAGGATGAACATTCGAAACAGGGTTGTAGTAGCTGAAAAAGTAGGAGAAAAGATAACAAAAAAACACAACTGAAATGAAAATAAAAAAATTATATTTTTTAATAAGATGGAATAATTATCGGGATCTGCGATCTACGGGGCCTCCTGGAATAGCTGATTAATATATTATCCCTGTTCTTTTATAACACGAAGATGAAGGTTAAAGTTTGAAGTCCCCAACATTATCTTTGAGCCCATATTTCAATTGAAGATGTCACATTATTGTTTTATCTTCTGTATCCGTTTTGTCTACGGGCTATAATGGTAATGACCAAGAGAGAAATCCAATTCTCTGAGACTCAGATGGTCCTTCCTCATTGGTTTCTATAGGATACGAAATATGGAATCCTTTGCTCCCTCCGGCTGTTAAGTATCGACCTTCCTTAAGAGACTGTTAATAGCTGCTACCTCCGAAGGGTGGACGGTGCCGGAATTGATATTGTTCTAGTTTGCCCGTTTCGGAGTGTAAAACTGTGTGTTAACCTCCTACTCTCCCTTTCTTTTCACACATCCGATAACACCCAAAGCAGTTTATGTTACCAAGCACATAACACACGGCATACCAGCTCACGTCTATAATCTGACTTTATGCATCTAGTAATTTGACTCTTCAATTTTGCTTGTCATTGAGTCCATAGATAATATTGTAGCTCCGAAATGTGTGGGCTAGACTCAACAATTGAATCATTCTTTGAGGCTGGTTTTATTGGCATTCCACAAATACGTTAGCTGTTACATGTCTAATTTTAATTCAGGGTTAGCAAAATTGACCATGGCATTGCTTACCATTCTGAATGGAAAATAAATCGGATGGCGGTGTACCCAATTAAATTATGAATGCAATGTGACGCCTAATATAGCGACTCTGAAAATTTGATAATGGTCGATGAAATAACAAACATCAGATGAAGAGAAAAAGACCCTCCGGTCAAATTTACACGACAAGTAAAGACTTTATTTTTGTACACAATCACATTCTTGTATTTTTAGGATTTAAGAGCTTGTTAAACAATTCTGCATTAGTGCTGCATGCATACGATTTTTTGAAGGGGGCATTAGATGAATGAAGTCATTATATGTAATATTGCATGGGTCAACATAAGGAAGAGAGATGAAAAAATCTAAAAAATATTCGATTTTCGGCCCTTATCTGGGTTTTCTGTAACCCTAGATATGAGTCGGTACAGGCGTACAAACGAATTGCCTATATAGAAGTCATCATAGAAAAAAATAATGAGAAACGGTGTCATTTGCGTTAAATAGGACTAAGCTAACATTTGGTAATGACCAGTCTGGGATAAAACTTATGGAACCATCTGAAGGGAACGGGTCATAACCATTGGCTCCCTTAACATTATGGCATACGTATTTATGAATACATACGATAGGATATGACATCACTTTGATTGGTGGTGGCCCTACTGCCGTGTCTCCCACCGATCCTGACATAAAGCTGTGCTGTGGCCCCATCACTGTTTTTCACTGCACAACAGAGCTCCCAATAAACACAGTTTCTCCAGTCACCAGATGTTATGGCCCATTATGCTATGTACGGAGCCGGAAGCAGTGTGTTCCGTACATAGCATAGCGGCCATGCTGCCGAACTGCAGCTCTGCTCCTATTCACTTGAATAGGAGCAGAGCTGTAGTATGGCATCTCACCGCTATTCAGTGGCCTGGAGCCAACTGCTTCGGCATCAACGTCCGGTGCTCAGAGGCAGCCGGAGCAGCTTAATGGTGCGGGGTCCGGGTGTCGGACCCCCACAAGTCATGTATTAATGACCTATCCGGTGGATAGGTCATCAGTTGTTCAGTAGCGGACAACGCCTGTAAGTCCTGAACAAGTCTATGGGGAGGAGCATATAGAGGGGACTATGACCAATGACATTTATCCTTGCTCAGCAGTGAATGTGAGATGACATAACCAGCCAATCAGCTATCACAATGCAGAAACGGCAAAATAATATATTCCAAAAGGGCTGGATGAGGCGGAGCTTATAATATTCACGAGTAGCCAGAAAAACATATAATGTGGATCAAAATGTAATGTAATTTACAAAATTGACCTCTCATAATATGTTTATTCTACATATAATTCTAAAATGATTGGTCCAAAATCATCCAAAAGAGTAATCGTGATGGCAGGTGCTGTATAAAATACCGTTACTATTAGAAATGACAAGTGTAAAAAAAAGAACATAAAACTATAACACTTTAGCATATACAAGCCATCAACACAATGTAAATGTGTGCATATGTCATACTAACAGAATGGTGCACAGTTTATCTGGGCATATGGAGGAAGGGTACTGGTAGAAGCCAATGTCACCGTCTATATCTGGGCATACAGTATGAAGGCAATGTAAATCTACACGTGCCAAAGTTATGCTGGCAGAGCAGGGAGTATTTGTGCATACAATATGCAGGCTGTGAAAACGTGGGTGCCAGTAGGAAACGGGCATCTGTGCCTACAATATACCATACTAGAATTATATGTAGAAGCCTAGATAACCGCTTGTACTTGGATAAGCAGATCTGCCTAAGAAGTCGAGGTCATAATTGGTAGGTGTTGGGTAGAGTGGTAAGTATGGTGAACGGGCAGTTTGGTTCCTCAGAGTAGTCATGTGAATGAAGACCCTCGTCTAATGCTACAAGACCCTCGTCTCTGTAGTATGTGGAGCGGAGATCTCTTTCATGAGTTGGGACATTATCAGTTATAATTACATTCTTACAGGTCAAATCCTTTTAAAGTGGAATGGTCGTTGTGAATTCTAACACGTACTTATCCAACGGCGCCTCAACCGGTTCTTCTACTTCGCCAACCAAGTTACGTCTTATGTTTAACGAGAGCTCTCAAATACACAAGAGATTACATATGTATAGAGACTGAAGGACACATGACATCTGTTGGGGGTTTACATATATTCTGCCACGGCTGTTATGGATGGTATATTCCATTTTCTTTAGGGGAACTTGCCACCCTGACGGGTTCCGGTTAGACCTCCAAGATGACAAATAGTGATCCTACTAAATGGGCCACCAAAGTTTCAATCATGGGCCTGAAATAAGTTTTCTCCTTGATTTTTACAACCAGGAATCCTCTGCCTCTTATCCTTCCTCTCTGCGCCCACATTCAGATACCCAGACCCCTACAGTATGGAAACCCAACTTTTCAGGGAATCATATCATGGCAGCCATTTCCCAAGATAAAGAGGACCAGTCAACTCCCGTGACATGTCTGTTTTAGTAAATACTTGTATTCCCCATAAAATCCCAATTCTGGGGCATCTTTTCTAAGAATTCTACTTTGAGCCACTCCTCTGTTATTCCTCCTAGAAATTTATGAATAAATTAACAACTGGGTGTTACCATTTCACATGTCAAGGGGGCATGTCCTTACACAGTCTGAGTCTGTCAGCACTCATTGGACATTGTCACTCTGCATAGTAACACACCCCCAACTGGTAACACCCAGTTGTCATTTTATTCATAAAATTGTAGGAGGAGTAACAGAGGATCAGCACAGCTCAAACTTCTGAGAAAAGATGTTCCAAAATTGTTATTTTATAGGGAACACAATTGTTTCCTGAAACAGACATGTCAGGAGAGCTATCAGGTCCTCTTTAAAGGATAACTAAACTTTTAAAAAACTTTTGACGTGTCATAATGACATGTCAGAAGTTTTGATCCGTGGGGGTCCGAGCACTGAGACCCCACCAATTGCTGAAATGAAGCGGTAGAAGTGTTCGAGTAAGTGCCGTGCTGCTTCGTTTCTGATTGTCTTTTATCGGACATGTCAAAAGTTTTGATTCTGGAGCATCTTTTCTTAGAACTCTGCGTGGTGCCATTCCTCTGTTATACCTCCGGGAAATTTATAAATATAAATCACATATTTATACAAAAAAATCTAAAAGATAGTATTGACTGTCAAATCCCTTTCTAGTCAAGTTCAATGGTAGGATTCATTAGTGTAGGCATAAACCCTGGTACTAGAAGCTACAGATTGGTAGCGATACACATCCATGTGGCGAACGAACCCTGGTTGATTTGGGTTGACCCAAAGGTGATAAATGTGGGTCACAATAGACTGAGCACACGCTGTGCCCCTATGTTAATAAGAATGGGTCATGGCATTACACCACAGCGCCTGTCAAGGATGGACACATGGAAGGAGTCAATGTGCAGGCCTTGCCTACGGAGAAGGGGAATGAAGGATCTTAGGGTGACTTGATAAAACATTCTTGATGGGGGCATCTCATGGCATTAGTAACCGTGTAGAACTAGCCTCATCAACCGGCCCATTCGATCCCAATAGGGCAACTACAATATACAAATGGCCGATACATAGCTTGGTCCACGTCCAGATCACAACTTTTTTTTCGGTTTTATACAAGTTTGGTTTTTGTTCTCTCTGTACATCCGTTATAACGGTAAGTGAAATCTGACAACAGCAAAGCCATTACTGTAGATTATTTCATGCAATATTGACTTTCATGATGGATTAAATAAAGAAATAAAACAATCTTATAGCTAAGTACCGGAGGCTTAAAGAGAGATCATCTGTAATAAATCTAATGCACACATACATAATAAGAATAATGGATGACAGGCTAGTCCCCTACCGGCTGCAAACATTGTACCCTAGGTGGATAATGACCCCTCATTGGAATGGTGCCCTGTCCACCTATTGCCTGGAAATCGATTAGTTCTGCCTGGCAGTCCTCAGATTAGAGTGTGCAGGGGACATTCTATTGATCAAGGTTTGATTAGACATGTCTGAGTATCATTAGTTCTGAGTGCGGTCAAGAAGATTCATTGTTTGTAAAAAGGACTGCAGGAAAATGGGATTGCTGCGGGCAAGTTCTATTGATTTCCGTGGATAAAAGACACTCTTCAGGTAGGCCAGGCGGAGGAGAGTAGAGGTATACGCAATGATTAAAACGGAGTATAGTATACCTGCAGTAGGCTTTTATGCAGAAAGTTAAATGCCAGGATCAATTCAAGGATTAGATCTGCTGGGCACTGCGGGTGCATGCCAATTGACTAGTGATGGAGACATCCTGCCTGGCAGCACTATAGCGCGAAGATGCAATAGGTATTTGGATGGTAGAAAAATAGAGAAGTGCAAACATGTGTATATATATATATATATATATATATATATATATACACAAAAACAACCAGAGACATCATAACAACCAAAAAATGTACTCAAAAACTCCAAGCGACCCTCCGGTCCCTGGACAAAAATATAAATGTGATGTGATATATGTCGTTACATTACCTGGTGCCCTCCTCCAGTTATGCACGTGGATCCGCCTCTTTGGGGTGCCCTCTGTGTTGTCCCAAAATGGCCACAGCGCTTCACAGACTGAGCCCTCTGTTCTCGGATTGGCCACAACTTCTCAGGTGAGCAGCTCTGGCCAATCCGAGAACAGCGGGAGTGTCTCAGACTCGTAGTTTAAGAAGCGCTGCAACCATGTTGGGACAATACAGAGGAGACCCAAATCGGTGGTTCCACGGCAGATGGGCGCAACTGGAGGGCACCAGGTAATATTACTCCATATATTCTGTAATATTTAAAATGTTGTTGCGGGCCCGGGGGGTTTGCTTCAAAGAGACGCATTGGCTATAGGGAACACTGGCCATATCAAGCCATTCATAGCCCATAAACTTAGGGGAAAAAAAGGGAGTTGTCCCGACTGGACTTCTGTCCACATGGACATCATCAGTTCAGGCCAGCCCTGTTTTAGGCTTTTTATTAAAACTCCTATAAAGAGTGGCTTCTATTTTGGAGGACTTGACATGACCATGTATAACATGGTCCTCCATTTGACTAGGAGCCACGTAATACTACACTATCCCTGTCAAGGAAATATGTGGCCACCCATATTTTTCCTGGTGATCAGCAGATCGCCAGGGGATCTAGCAGCCGGATTGTAGGTGATCAGCTGATCACCTGGGCGGATGCGCTCTAAAAGTCGGTTGTCCAGTTGGACAAATTATTGGCTTTTTGGCAACCTGGCTCCTGGGATTTCTCCTGCCCTGCCATTATGCCCTGTGCTGAACTTTTCGGTAAGGGGCACCGTTATCACAAATACAATCAGGTGACATGTAATGCGCTGGCAGCCACAATGATATTCCAATCAAAGTACTATGTTCTCCAATGATAAGAGCGAGAAAGCATCTTCCCCACCCCCGATAGCGTCATTGATTTGGAAAAGTTGAACATATGTAATATATAGAAGGTGATACCCACCACGTTAGTGCCAGTCCTCAAGAAGCAGCGTGCTAAATGTTGACTGGACATTGCTGTGGCACAAGGTGATTCGCTAATGAGGTAGATCGCCAAGGACTGAAGGGTTGTGAATCATAACAAGGAGAGACCCATGTGAAATAAATTTCGCTTAATGTCACGTTAACACGACCCTCACCAAGGAGCCGGCCCCTTAAAATGTTAAAGGCAAATGTTAGTTGAACACAATTCATTCAGCTCTTGTGAGGCTGACATGACACAAAGAAACAGAATGATACAGGGGAAGGTGATGGAGAACAGTACATAGGGAAAAAGGCAGAAGAAAGACATTGAGAATGACGGATAAAGCGATAACGTAGAATTTTGTTTATGTACGCAGTGGACATGTCAGCTCTTCTTCCTCTATAAAATAACACAGAGGAGCAGAATAACCATTTGAGGTGACCGTCTGTTCAGCCAGTGAAAAATAAAAACTTCACAGAGTTTTTAGATCTTCATCTGCACTACTCGTAAAGCCTATTTCTTCAAAACTCAGCAGTTTGTGGCCCGGTCACGGTCACTGTTTCTACATATCTGATAATTCACATTGCACCTACCACCCCCTCCCCTCTCCATTCTCACACTGCAGAGAGAGTCTCTCCCTGCCTGAATCACTTCCTATGCTGCTGCAATCACAGGACCTTATTAGTCAGAGAGTTCTCTCTACAGGCACACAGACAGCTTGTGATTACCTGAATGAGTAAGATATTCAAGTTATTATCTCTCCCTCTCTTTCTTTCTCTCTCCTCTCTCGCTCTTTCTATCCCTCTTTTTCTATCTCTCTCTCTCTATATCTCTCTTTCTCTCTCTCTCTTTCCCTCTCCATCTCCCTCTCTTTCCCTCTCCATCTCCCTCTATCTCTCTCTCTTTCTCTCCCCCTCTACCTCCTTCTCTCCCTCTCTCTGCTTCTCTCTCTTTCTCTCTCCTATCTCCTTCTCTCTCTTTTTCTTTCTCCTCTCTCTCTCCCTCTCTTTCTCGCTCTTTCTCTCTCTCCTTCTCGCTCTCTCTTTTCCTCTCTCTCTTTCTTTCTTTCTCTCTCTCTCCCTCTCCCCTTCTCCCTCTTTCTTTCTCTTTCTTTATCTCTCTCCCTCTCTTTCTTTCTCTCCTCTCTCTTTCCCGCTCTCTCTCCTCTCCCTTTCTTTCTCCTTCTCTCTCTCCTTCTCTCTCTCTCTCTTTCTTTCTCTCTCTCTCTCATTCTCTCTCCATCTCCCTTTATCTCTCTCTCTTCCCCCCCTCTCTCCTTCTCTCTCTCTTTCTTTCTCTGTCTTTCTCTCTCTCTCTCTCCTTTTCCTTCTTTCTTTCTCTCTCTCCTTCTCTCTCTCTCAATCTCCCTTTATCTCTCTCTCTCTCCTCTCTCTCTTTCTCTCTCCCCTTCTCTTCCTCTTTCTCTCTTTTTCCCTCTCTCTTTCTTTCTCTCTCTCTCTTTCTCTGCCTACTTCTCTCCCTTTTTCTCTCCCTCCTTCTCTCTCTCATTCTCTCTTTCTCTCCTTCTTTCTTTCTTTCTTTCTTTCTTTCTCTCCTACTCTTTCTCCCTCTTTCTCTTTCTTTCTCCCTCTTTCTCTCTCTCTCTCATTCTCACTCCTTCTCCCTCTCTCACTCCCTTTCTCTCTCTCTCTCTCTCTCTCTCTCTCTTTCTCTCAGCAGGTAGAAAGTAAAGGGCTGCAGTTATTCTAGTCTATCACTCGCCCCATAAAATCTAACAGATCTTAATGGATCCCATTGACTTTACTGGCATGCATCACCACACCAGGCCTGGCATCCTCGACACAAGCTGACACTCCAGACGAGTTATGGCAGGACATACTTCATCCATATATGACGTCATAACCTGATCATCTATAAGGCTTTGTTTACATCACGCTATGGCCCTTTGTTTAATGTATACACCGGGAAAAGTTCCTGATGTATACCCCGGATGGAAGACAACGATTTCTACTGTATAGGTATAGGCTCCCATTGTAAAAAAAAAAGTGTACATACAGCAGCTGGGTCGGTCTTGTTGCAAATCATCGCAAATCATTACGGTTCTGAATTTTGGGTGTTTTTTAATTGTCTCAGGAGATTCCGCTCAACATTTCTCATATCCCATCATATTGACCAATGGGTTTAATTGCATCTATTAAGGTGATTTGTCATCAGTATGGGGTCAGGTCTGCTCTACTATTAGCCAAAACGGCCTCTCTCCCGCTCTTCTCACAGTAGGGTGGGGAAAGAGCCCGTCACAGCAGCAACCCGTCGATCACTAGTTAGAGGGCCGGGAGGAGCACCGGACTCTTGTCCGGTGTATTCTTTGATCGCTCCTATTAGCCAAATGTCACAAAATTGTTTTTACATTTAGGTTAATAGGAGAGTGGACTTGTCCCTACACTATGCCGCCATTATACAGTAGCCTCAGAAACTTCAGATCAAAGGGCAGGGAAACAGATTGCACCCTTGAATCTAAGGAGTCGGAAAAGGCTTACGACTTCTCCCCACCTCGACTGGCACTACGTGGGGGCAATTAGATGGTGCCACTAGTTCAGCTTTAATATGACTCTCTCTTCATGAACCATCTAAAGAGATGGTACTCTGGTGGTGAACATCATTTGTGCCAGCCATACATAATACTTCTATACTATATAATTTAGCTCTACATTTTGAAAGTTGACCCTCCGTAGCAGGCGGGGGCAGGACAGATGTTCATCTAAGATACCCTCATGGACATTGATCTTCAGACCATCTGGGAAATCAGTCCGAAATCTTTACATTTCTATGTGAAATTTTATTACTCAGTCTACATATGCTTAAGATTCATTAAGGCAGTGCCAAGTGTTGGCATGTACCATGGATTTCCCCAGAGCCATGCCCGTTACTTTTTACAAATCTCCTCTGACAGTAATAGTTGATAAGAGACAGAACGACCCCGATGATGAATACAAAGGAATCTGTCGAAGAGTAGAGAAATAATTAGTCATCACTCAAGGCGGACGCTTAAGGGACTGCTCGCCTTATTAGTATTATCCTCACATATAACTGTTTGTTTAATGTCTCTGTGCTTCCAGTTGCTGTGAGCGCTTACCTTGTGTTTTATTGCTTTCTATTATTCCACATGTACGGCATTAAAGCTTTTCTTCGACAAAAAAGTATCAGTCAAGTGAGTCACCCCTAAACAAGTCACCTGTGCTCTATCTTGACAGCTCCAGTTATACATTATACCAAATTTCTGTGTGTGAAGTCTCAGCAACTATATAAAGATATTCTCGTTTGTTATCTTTGATAAGGACTTGATATGCTAAGACAGATACATAGAAGGCCACTTGCTGTTCCCCGGCGTACTAGTCTTAAAGGGGTTGTCCATTTTATTAAAAGGGTCCCTTGACGATAAGCTGATCCTAGGGCGATCAGCTTGGTATCTGGCAGGAACTGTTCAATTCTTCTGCAGCGCCGCCACAGGTGAAATGAAGAATAACATGGTGCCTACTGAAATCAATGGTTTGTGAGCGCAATGCCAGGTGCTCCAGAGAAAGAAAGAATCTAAGGCTGGGTTCACACCTCCGCCAGAGGAGCAGAATAAGGTAAAAATTGGAAGCAATCGCTCCGTTCACCATGGACAACACCGGCGGCCGACAGAACCCATTGACATTTAATGGGTTCAGTCAGGTTGCTGTCGTGGTGTCCATGGTTTTACCGGAAAGAATAGCGCTATTGTTTCCAGCATGCTTGGTCGGATCTGCGACCGAGGCCCCGAACAGAGACTCAACGCAAATGTGAACGAGCCCTTAGTAGTTGCTCTCTTGTCTTATATTTATGCAAACTATCAAGTGCTCCACACCAATGGGGGGAAATTATTTTGGAATTTTTCTGCCTGCCTGAGTGTATTGTTGCCTGAGATAAGCGGTGCCATACTGTAGGTGTTTGACCACCACTCCTCTCTTCCCCAGAACTAACCTGTAGGCTAATAAAAGACAAGGCTTAAGGAGTATTAATATTTTTGCAACCATTGTTTAGTGCTCCTGTGCATCTAATATAAAAAATCAAGCAACTATGCAAGTACAGTAGTCTTGATTAAAAAAAAATATATATATATATATTGTTTTGTGTATACAGCTCTTATGCAGATCTATGTCTTTCCCTGGTCACTGATCCTGCAGACATGAGTTACTCTTCTCCCTCTGCCCCTTTTTTTTTTTTACTAACCTAGACGGGAGAAGGTGGAGGAGGCAACAGAGTAACACTGGACTGCAGGATCAGACTACACACAGAGTTTTTTGTAGTCTGTAATCATAGAGGCACATAGGTCTGCATAAGAGCTGTGGATACAAAACGATAGAAGAGTTTTAATCAACTCTATTTGCAAAATTGCTTCACCTTTTTATTTTAGATGCATTGGAGCAATAATAATAATAAAAAAAAAAAAAATTGGTTGCAAAAGTATACATACCCATCGAGCCTTTCCCCAAATGATCTAGTCACTCCCTTTCTGTGTCACAGCGTTACTACAATTACAAGTTGGTTAACATAAGAGGTGGCTACAAGGGTGTTTTAGGCCTCGTGCACAGGATCGTATAACATATATCGTGTTGTACAGATACGTAATACGGTGCACATAGAAATCTATGGACCCGTAGCGCACCTGCATGTGTAATCCAAAATGTACCATTGCATAAGGTATAAGGGTATGTGCACACGATAACTGCAATTACGTCTGAAATTACGGAGCTGTTTTCAGGAGAAAACAGCTCCTGAATTTCAGACGTAATTGCTCGTACTCGCGTTTTGCGCGGCGTCTTTTATGGCCGTAATTTGGAGCTGTTCTTCATTGGAGTCAATGAAAAACGGCTCTAATTACGTCCCAAGAAGTGTTCTGCACTTCTTTTGACGAGGCTGTATTTTTACGCGCTGTCTTTTGACAGCGACGCGTAAAATGACAGGTCGTCGGCACAGTACATCGGCAAACCCATTGAAAGTAATGGGCAGATGTTTGCCGACGTATTGGAGCCGTTTTTTCAGACGTAATTCGAGCCGTCAAACGCCTCCATTACGTCTGAAAATAGGTCGTGTGAACCCAGCCTAACAATGTTTCTAGGTTAGAATACGGCGTCTCTCAGAGACACCATGCAATGGCACACAAATTGCCTGTTGGCACGCAATCTGGGACCTTAGCGCATAAGGCCTTAAAGGGTTACTAAATTTAAAAAAAAACTTTTGACATGTCAGAATTTAATGATCGTTGGAGGTCCGAGCACTGAGACTTCCATTGATCGCTAAAAAGAAGCGGCAGAAGCTCCCAGGTGAGCGCTGTGCTGCTTAGTTTCTGATCGGCTTTTCTCGGAAAGCCGAACGAGCGGTATATGAACTCAAAGACTTTCTATTGAGCCCACACTTGCTTGAGGAAGGCCGTTTAGAAACGAAGCGGCACCGCGCTCACTCGGGCACGCCTCTGCCGCTTAGTTTTAGCGATCGGTGAGGGTCTTAGTGCTCGGATCCCCACCAGTAAAAACTTCTGACGTCACTAGGACTCGTCAAGTTTTTGAAAAGTTTAGTTACACTTTAAGCTGGCCATAGACTTTAGATAGCTGTCCGGTGAACACCGACAGCTATTCCTCCACATGCACAAGAGGATCGGGAATGTTGACATCAACACGGCGAACCTTCTTTTCGTTGACATCTGCCGCCAGGGGAGAGTCGGGACACAGTAGATAAGTAGTAATAACAGATCTCAGGTAGCAGAAAAACCTAAATTTTTCCTTCTATTAGGTGGCATAATGGGAGGTCCATGGCCAATGGGGCAAATCTGTACCCGCTGTGTGACTTCCCGCAGACCCTCAAAGGCCACAGACTTGCCGCTGGTTTCTCCCTTCAGCCCGGAATAAAGGTCTTTAGATATAAGGAGGCCTTGTCTTAAACACAATGCGTAATGTATCCTGCAGGTCAGGCAGAAACATTTCATTGTACATCTGCAATGCCGACCCTGAATAATTAATACAAATATTAAAATAGAGCTGAAGTAATCAGATTTACAGTAAACAGCGAAGCATCACAAGCCGCACGTCTTCCGCAAAGGACGGATTTGCTGCAAAATGGAAAGTAAGTGACTTTGCTGCATTAACCCGGCGAACTGCGTAAAATGAATTTATCGCACATATGTGGCGGCTTTATCCTTTTTTTATTCCTGCGCCGGCTTTCATGTAGAAAAACCCAACTTCACATCTTCTAATGCGATTACGGATGGAATATTCCGAGGTGACGATTCGGATTCTCAGCTTCTCTAGTTCAGGAACTTCAGCTAATTACTGCATCCGGGAGATGGATGGCGCTTATTACATGTGTAAATTTTTACGACATGCTTACCGACTGAATAAATCAAATGGATGCAAGGGTAGCGGTAATAAAATTCCTCTGATAACGGCGTTTGTCTGAGCCATGGCGTGTATAAATTCTGCATATTTATCAGTACTTTCATTACCCTAATTAACCCTTTTAATACAGCAAGGGAGAGGCAAGACGACCCTAGGAGTCACATGACGGATCGGCTCTGAGCCGATGTTTTATGATCGGGTGAACAATCCCGGAAGGAAATTTACGTAAAACAAAACGTAATAATGTTAAACGGTTAACTTGTGAGGAGATAATGGGAGAAATGGATTAAATCCATGATAAGTGCGCTACCACTGAGAGGTTAACAAGATCTGAAGGAAAGTAAAATCTGCGGCTGATGAGTTATAAGAGGCAAGATCCATCGATGCGGAGCTCGTCTTTTCGGACTTTCCAATATATGACAGGGTTTAATAGGACAATACAGGCTTAAAGGGGTTCTCTGCATTGGACAATCCCTACTGGTTAGCAGGGTTACTTCACAGGAAGATTATCACAATGTGTCCCCCTTATAAGATCCGAAGCGATCGGCTGTAATCTATGGATAAACCTGGCAATAAATGTTTGATTTCTCTGCAGCGCCACCACAGGGGAAATAAAGCATTACACAGTGTTCATTCATATCGATGTGTTGTCTGTGTAATACAGAACAGGATAGGTTCTAAATGCTCTTTTTAACAACTTTCCACCTTGAGAAGAGTTTAATATCCTTCTTACAGTATAGTTTCTACATTATAGCAGCTTGTGGCTGTTATCTCCATCATGAAATGTATCAGCTGTATGTTAAAGGCATTTCCAGGACTGTAATATTCATGGCTTATCCTTAGGTCCTCCGCCAATCACCTGCTTGAAGTGGTCGTAGTAGTTTTTGTGTCCCCGTCATTGTTTATCCAGGCACAGCGCCGCACATTTGGTTGTGGCTATGCCTGGTACTGCAGCTCACAGCATCTCAGTCCTATTCAGGTGAATGGGACTGAGCTACAGTGCCAGGCACAGCCACAACTATGTGTACGGTGCTGTGCTTGGATAAAGAGCGAGGGGGATGGCGCTCTCAGGTGCCACTTCATGCAGCTGATCAGCGGGGGCTGCTGGGAGCCAGCTGAAAAATGTGAGTAGAAAATGTGAAATCCATGTATAAATCTGCAAGAGTATGGTGTGGATTTCATTGCAGCAAATGCGCTCTGTGTGGACATACCCTTATAGGTAAGCCCATACATAGTAAAACAATGAGTGACAGGTTTACTATGGACCTTCTGACATAAACTATAATGAGTACAAACATACGTTCACATGTATGTAGTGAGCGTGCATACTCTATGTGTGTGTGTATGTATGTAGTGAGCGTACATACTCTGTGTGTGTGTGTGTGAATGTATGTAGTGAGCGTACATACTCTGTGTGTGTGTGTGTGAATGTATGTAGTGAGCGTACATACTCTGTGTGTGTGAATGTATGTAGTGAGCGTACATACTCTGTGTGTGTGAATGTATGTAGTGAGCGTACATACTCTGTGTGTGTGAATGTATGTAGCGAGCGTGCATATTCTATGTATGTGTGACTATATGTAGTAAGCGTACATATTCCATGTATGTAGCGAGCGTACATATTCTATGTATGTGTAAATGTATGTAGTGAGAGTACGTACTCTATGTATGTGTGAATGTAGGTAGTGAGAGTACATATTCTATGTATGTGTGAATGAAGGTAGTGAGAGTACATATTCTATGTATGTGTGAATGCAGGTAGTGAGAGTACGTACTCTATGTATGTGTGACTGTATGTAGTGAGCGTGCATATTCTATGTATGTGTGAATGTATGTAGTGAGAGTACGTACTCTATGTATGTGTGACTGTATGTAGTGAGCGTACATATTCTATGTATGTGTGAATGTATGTAGCGAGCGTACATATTCTATGTATGTGTGACTATGTAGTGAGCGGACATATTCTATGTATGTGTGAATGTATGTAGTGAGCGTACATATTATATGTATGTGTGAATGTATGTAGTGTGCATACATATTCTATGTATGTGTGACTTATGTAGTGAGCATACATATTATATGTATGTGTGAATGTACAGATGTAGCCGTCTTTACCTTGACTTTTAACGCATTAAATAAACAGTGGCTAGATCCCTTAAATTGACTTTTTGAATTACTTTTCAATGGCTTTTGTTGAGTCAAGTTTAAGATGGCTACATCTGTATGTGTGAATGTATGTAGTGAGGGTACATACTCTATGTATGTGTGAATGTATGTAGTGTTTGTACATTTTCTATGTATGTGTGACTGTATGTAGTGAGCGTACATATTCTATGTATGTGTGAATGTATGTAGTGAGTGTAAATATTCCATTCATGTGTAACTGTATGTTGTGAGCATATATATGTATGGGCATATACTGTAGGTAACTGCTCACGTAGGTCTGCATGTATGGAGTGAGTATGAAGTGACTATGCATTTGTATAGATGTATGTATGGAGAGTATGTACTGTAATGACCATATATATATGTGTACACATATGTATGTAGCAAGCATGCACTCATTTTATGTTAATGTTGTGCCCTGTATTGTGGGCACGAGGTAGTAATATTATAAAAGTTTGCTATGGGGCCAAATATTTTTTTGTTTTGCCTCTGCTCCCGACGTCACCTGTGCCTGTCCCTGGTAGATCAATATAACGTTTGAAGATTGATATCAGAAGATTAAAAAGAGTCAATATATTATTTCATAGTGAGCTATACAATGAAGTCGGATGCCCCTAGCAAAATCACAATCAGACCTCACCTATGGGTATAGGCCTTGGATATGCAAACTCCAGAGCCATGATGGTAAAATAGCTACTTCCATAGCCAACAAAATAGCCACACAGATCCTTACTAGTATGACGTGGCATCTAAAGTTGGAAGACAGCCATCCAGGAGTTGCCTTGAGCTAGAGAAGTTACCGCAATATGCTACCAAGGCGTAGTGGCGCGCCAAATTGTCACGGGAGGGTCAACCTAAATCAACAAGAAACTTCAACAGCCGACCTAATATTGGGTTAACAAAGATATTTGGCCAATATTTGGACCATCAAATGCAACGGGAAGAGCTAATAAGTCAATAAGTGTACCCCTCCAGTCACCCCATAGTAAATCGCAAACTGGAATTACCTACAAGGATTGACCTCAGATACCTAGAGATTTTCTTGGAGGAAACTCCATTGAGGGGATATGACCATAGCTCTCCATGACCCACTGTGGACATATCCAAGGTACGTCATTCATAGACTATGCCCATGTGGATGAGGCAGGTAAATATACAAAACCATAGAGCCCAGTAAAAAAATTCCAGTATATTCATCTCACACTCTCGTGAGGTCCATGATCTTATGAAGAAAGTGCCGGAGTTTGGGCATGAACCTCCCTGGTCCTCAGTATATTACAACATTACATTTATGTAATTGCCAGGCTGTCAGTCTGGTACCAAGTCCTGACAGGAGACAGGTTGGAAAGTGAATTTCAAGGCGGCAGTAAATTGTGTATCACAATAGTTCCCGTAGAATGGGAGAGATCTCTCTCAGGGTTCAGCGAGAACCAGACAGGCGTACGATAACGGAGGGATAGGGCGTTAACCCCCTCCACTGCCAATTCGGAAAGTTACTGGCGGTACCACCTGTATACTGTGGTATAAAAATAAATACCATGACGTGGTCTATATGACGTCCTGGGAGACTTGACTACATATAATCCATTACATAGACATAGATACATGTAACACAACCTTCCGGTCCCCCTAGGACACAGCGTAATGGCTTCCATGTACGTTGTACTCAGAGATTTCCCATTGGAGCAACCCTCATGTATTACTCCTGTCACTGATAATACCGATTTAGCTAATCCCACCACTCAATGACAAGACGTCCATTAATCTCTCCGGCATTGAGTACCGCCATCACAAAAAGTCGGCAGTGTTGAGTCTGTACCAGTCAAGGTATAACACCATCGTAGAGAAGACCTCCGACACCTCACCAGGTACCATGTATATCACCACACCTGACTTCTCCCGTAACAAGGGCGGGTGTTTGCCCTATCAGCTTGGTGACAATTGTTTATATATGATCGTCGGGGGTCAGAGAAAATGAGATGAGTTATCATAAAAGCGATTACCGAAGCGAAGTCTACGTATGTTCATAACCCCCAGATGTTGGAGAAATTCGTACCATACAATAACATTGTATACTGAGACCCGACATTCTATAATATCGGCGCTGTCCCCCTCCGAGCCCGAGAGCTTGAACTCTAATCCACGGTCATCAACATCTCCATTATGTATCAATGTAGGCAGATACTGGTATCATTCGTTAAATTGAACTGCCAGGTAATGAAATGGTTAACCCCCCCCCCACCTCATTATTTACACGCTCAGAATGAGTTCTTACAGGAAATCCTATTCTCGTTACTGTTTACGTTATTCGCTGACCCTATTAGCCCAGCAAAAAAAATGCAGAAATTCCCAGAGCCCCGTGAAGAGGAATGTGGCATTAGCAACGCAACGGCTCCGACCGAGCTCAAAAATGAACACGACATAAGAGTTTTTGTAAATCTGCCCCGCTAATTATCCCGGCGTGCGTCCCGTGTGGAGCATTTCGAATATTTCCAATGTCCACTGCAAAGTTCTCCGCCTCCCTATCCCTGCGATTCACAATAACCAAAAACCGCCGTTAACTGAAAGGGTTAAATTATGCAGCCGGCAACAATGCCACATGAATTAATCAAGAGCAAACGCGTCCGGGAATGACGTTTGCGTGTAGTAGATTGCAAGCTCTTGGGATCAGACCCCCATCCTACAATAGCCTTTACCTCTATACACTGTTTTAATGGAGGCTGTCATGCTGTATCGCAGCGCGAGCAGGATTTATTGTCTCTCTGCAACCACAAGCCTGTAAAGTACAGGTGGCAATTTGTTCTATATACCAGGAGAGGGTGTGTTTGCATACATTAAGAGGTCCTCTGCGCTACCTCCAGCCCCGTCCCCCACCCCCGTCAAGTCAAACCCAAACATCTCCTGCACAATTATATATTATGATCCAGCATTTTAGTGGTTAACACCGTCTACCCAACGGTAACCCTAATCTACTGTGCTGGGGCTGGAGGTCCTCTTCTTATTTTTGGTCAAAAAAACGCAAAAGCCAGGACATAAACATACCTATCAATACATACATATAAATATATAGTGTCGAAATATATGTAGGTGTTGATTGATACAGTGCAGATGGATACAGACATTATATACTGTATATACATACGTGTATATATATATATATATATATATATATAGACGTATCTATGCTACTGAGAAGCCAAATGGAAGACAAGACGTTCTGGAGATGTCCCATCCATATAGTCGCCGACTATACATATATATCTACACAACATAAACACATCGGTGGAGTCCCAGGACCTCAGTGGACAATACGGTTGATTATCGGGGGGTACTTACGGTCATATTCGGACACATTAGCCCCCGTGAAACCAGCCAGGGTCAGGAGCAGGATGGCTGCAAGATACATGACGGTCAAATGGCAAATAAACCTTTCCGGTATGATCCCGTTCCTCTCCGCAATGATAAAGTGTCTTGGTTTATTTTCTTCGCCTGTGCCAGGAGGGACAGATTAGAAGATGAGGATCGGCCAGGATCTCCTGACTGCGTTATATAAAAATAAAAAATAAAATCACAAAAGGAACTGCGATAATTCCAACCGGGCTTGAGAACGGAGAGGGGAGAGGGATTCTCCCCTATTAGGATCACAGCTGAACTAGTGTCAGGCAAGATATGATGCAGCAGTAGAGGGAATTAAATAGGGTACCAGGAATGGACCATGAGAGGCGGGCGAGCGGGGGAGAGGATGGAAAGGATGCAGACTCTGCAAATGCTCGGGATTGTGTGCAGCTGCCCAGAGCTACAGTGCATAGCCACCGAGCTGGGCTTCTCCAATCTGCCTCCCTCTCCCCTCTCGTATGGGGAATTGTGGTGCGTTCTGCTCTGATCCCCTTGAGATGTGGAGGGGAGGGGGAAGAGCGGGGGGGGGGGGAGTGAATGTACAGGGAGGGGGGTGTTTTTCTCTCTCTCTATGGGTAGAAAGTGGATCAGATGTAATTCTGTGCTGGTAACAGCTGTGCAGGCGTCACACTGTATATACATGTATGTAGTCCCTGCGGGGAAGCGTATATATATGTATCATCTCTGTCAGCAGTGACATTGATCATAATGGGGGATTGTACTAAAATACAATGATGCAAACTAAAGGTCAGATATTCAGTATAGAAAAAAAAAAGAGCCGTATATAGTGAAATTAATTTAATCCGGCAACAATGGGGTCAGTGCTGGATTATCAGATGTTCTGGAGTATCAGACACTCAAGGAAGGTCATAGCTAAGGATAGAGGACAGAGAAGAAATGTTAACACAAAATCTGCTAAACACATACACAAACACACACCCATCATACACACATACCCATCATACACACATACCCATCATACACACATACTCATCATACACACATACCCATCATACACACACAACCATCATAAACACACACCCATCATACACACATACCCATCATACACACATACCCATCATACACACATACTCATCATACACACATACCCATCATACACACATACCCATCATACACACACCCATCATACAGACACAACCATCATAAACACACACCCATCATACACACATACCCATCATACACACATACCCATCATACACACATACTCATCATACACACATACCCATCATACACACACAACCATCATAAACACACACCCATCATACACACATACCCATCATACACACATACCCATCATACACACATACTCATCATACACACATACCCATCATACACACACAACCATCATAAACACACACCCATCATACACACATACCCATCATACACACATACCCATCATACACACATACTCATCATACACACATACCCATCATACACACACAACCATCATAAACACACACCCATCATACACATACCCATCATACACACACCCAACATACACACATACCCATCATACACACACACCCATCATACACACATACCCATCATACACACATACTCATCATACACACATACCCATCATACACACACAACCATCATAAACACACACCCATCATACACACATACCCATCATACACACATACCCATCATAAACACACACCCAACATACACACATACCAATCATACACGCACACCCATCATACCCACACACCCATTATACACACATACCCATCATACACACACACATCATACACACACACACACACACACACACACATCATACACACATACCCATCATACACACACATCATGGACACACACACACATCATACACACACATCATACACACACCCATCATACACACACACCCATCATACACACATACCCATCATACACACAACCATCATACACACACATCATACACACACAACCAACATACACACACATTGTACACATACCCATGATACACACACATCATGGACACACACCCATCATACACACACCCATCATACACACAAACATCATACACACACACATCATACACACACATCATACCCACACATCATACACACACCCATCATACAAACACACACCCATCATACAAGCACATCATACACACACCCATCATACACACACCCATCATACACACACACACACATCATACACACACACAAATCATACACCCCCCCATCATAGACACACACACACACCATACACACACCCCCATAATACACACACACCCATCATACACACCCAACATACACACATCCGTCATAAACACACACATTTTACACACACCTATTATACACACACACACACCCATCAAATACACACACCCATCATACACATACACACCCATCATATACAAACACCCATCATACACACACACCCATAATACACACACACCCATCATACACACACCCATCATACACACACCCATCATACACACATACCCATCATACACACACACCCATCATACACACATATCCATCATACACAAACACACACCCATCATACACACATCATACAGACAACCATCATACACACACCGATCATACACACACATGATACACACACCCATCATACACACACCCAACATACACACACCCCCATCATACATACACACCCATCATACACACACACCCATCATACACACACACCCATCATACACACACACCCATCATACACACACCCATCATACACACACCCATCATACACACACCCATCATACAGACAACCATCATACAGACAACCATCATACACACACATCATACACACACCAATCATACACACACATCATACACACACCCATCATACACGCACATCATACACACACCCATCATACACACACACACCCATCAAACACAAACCCATCATACACACACCCCCATCATACATACACACACACACCATACACACACCCCCATACTACACACACACCCATCATACACACCCAACATACACACATCCATCATAAACACACACATTATACACACACCTATCATACACACACACCCATCATAAACACACACATCATACACACACACATTATACACATACACACCCATCATACACACACACCCATCATACACACACACACCCATCATACACACACCCATCATACACACATACCCATCATACACAAACACCCATCATACACACACCCATCATCTACACATACCCATCATACACACATATCCATCATACACACACACACACACACAC
Organism: Rhinoderma darwinii; assembly: GCF_050947455.1. Lineage (NCBI taxonomy): Eukaryota > Metazoa > Chordata > Amphibia > Anura > Rhinodermatidae > Rhinoderma > Rhinoderma darwinii. The sequence continues at coordinate 10,807,922 of NC_134698.1, read as the reverse complement.
ACACACACACCCATCATACACACATCATACAGACAACCATCATACACACACACATCATACACACACCGATCATACACACACATCATACACACACCCATCATACAAACACACACCCATCATACACGCACATCATACACACACCCATCATACACACACACCCATCAAACACAAACCCATCATACACATACACTCATCATACACACACATCATACACACACCCAACATACACACACATCATACACACACAACAATCATACACACACACCACTATCATACATACACACACACACACCATACACACACCCCCATAATACACACACACCCATCAAACACACACACACCCATCATAAACACACACATCACACACACACACACACCCATCATACATACACACCCATCATACACAAACACCCATCATACACACACACCCACCCATCATACACACACCCATCATACACACATACCCATCATACACACACACACACCCATCATACACACATATCCATCATACACACACACTCCCATCATACACACATCATACAGACAACCATCATACACACACCGATCATACACACACATGATACACACACCCATCATACACACACCCAACATACACACACATCATACACACACACCAATCATACACACACACCCATCATACACACACACACACCATACACACACACACACACACCATAATAAACACACACACCCATCATACACACCCAACATACACATATCCGTCATAATCACACACATTATACACACACCTATCATACACACACCCATCAAACACCCATCATAAACACACACATCATACACATACACACCCATCATACACACAAACCCATCATACACACACACCCATCATACACACACACCCATCATACACACATACCCATCATACACACACACCCATCATACACACACCCATTATACACACACACCCATCATACACACGCCCATCTATAATGTCCGTGACTGCGGGCTGTCAGCTCCAACATCCTCCTGACAGCCGCAGCCATGATTCGGCCCCAGCCTCTTCCTCAGGAGACGCCAGCGCTCGCGTCCACTCATCTCTGCCGGATCCCATAGGGTGCGCGCGCATGCTCGTGCCCGCTCTTAAAGGGGCCTCCTGGACGAACTTTGACCCGTGAGTACGATGGACTATAAGAGGGGTCCAGCCCCCTAGTTCTATGCCTGAGCGTTGTTGTGTTCCCTATAGTTTGTCTATATGATTGCCTCCTAGTGTATTCCCTGTTCCAGTCCCTGTCCCTGTACCTATACCTGTTTCCAGTTCCTGTTCCTAGCAATCCATACCTTCCTGGTCTAGCACCGAGCTGTGCCAAAGTCATGCCATGCTGCATCCACGTCTGACCTGCTTCACCTCGCCTGACGTCCGCCTGCTACCTAAGTCCCAGCCGAGCCTGCCTTGCTACTATCTGAGCTGCCACAGGTACCTATACGAACTATAGACTCCCACCTGCGCCCTGTTGGCCAGCTGCCTTACCGCCAAGGCGGTACAGCCCAGCGGGTCCACAGACCCTTAGTGACAGTACGCTCAGGCCATGGACCGCGCTGGTCGATTCAAGACTATGACGACGTCACAGGAGATGCAAGTGGATATGGTGGACCTCCGGTCTCGACAGGACGAACTCCTCCAGGCATTGAACATTCTTGCACGACGGCAGGAGGCACAAGCAGCTGTTCCTCCTACTACACCTCCTGGCAATGTGGATCCTCAGTCTACTCCTCTTGGCAGTATTGACCCACTTGTTTCTTTGCCACTTCCTGACCGCTATGATGGAGAAGCAAGTAACTGTCATGGTTTTCTTAATCAATGCCAGATCCACTTCAGCCTGTATGCTAGGAAATTTTTGTCTGATGGTGCCAGGGTCGCTTTCATCATTTCTCTCCTCACGGTAATGGCTCTTGCATGGGCGAACCCTATGTGGGAGAGACAAGGACCAGAGACCAGTGACTTCCCTGCCTTCCTCCGGACATTTTGCATGGTGTTTGAGGAGCCTGGATAGGTCTCATCTGCAGCGGCCTCTTTGATTAACCTATGCCAAGGAGACACCTTCGTGAGCGAGTACGCCATCCACTTCCGCACCCTGGCGGGAGAGCTCTTATGGAACAATGAGGCTCTTGTGGCTGCATTCTGACATGGACCATCTTCCAGAAATAAAGACGAACTTGCCGCCCGGGATCTGCCGTCTACCCTGGATGACCTCGTCCTTCTGTCCGCCCGGATTGATATACGGAGCCGTGAACGCCTCCAAGAGGTTCAACGGGAGGGAGCCCTTCCTAGTCTGGCCCCTACATTGCAGCAACCCCTGCTGTCCTCCGATGTTGAAGAAGTCGATAATAACGGACCAGTATAAGTTATCTACCCAAGAGAGGCAACGCAGATGCACATCTGGACTTTATTGCGGTGGCCATCTGGTGCGCCTGTGCTCCCAAAAAACCCAAAACCTAGGGTTACTTGGAGTGACGACCTTGGGTAAAGATGGACTTCCATCTAAATTGTCCATACCTGTGACCATAGTGTCCAGCGAGAAAACGCATCAGGTCTCTGCATATCTGGACTCTGGATCCGCTGCTAATTTCATCCGCAGAGATCTGGTGGACCTTCTGCAATTGCCCACCACCCCTCTGGAGAGCCCGTTGACAGTTGCTTCAGTAAATGGACTACCTCTGCCAGATCCTGTTATAGCTGTGACCAAGCCGCTGAGGCTCCAAGTGGGAGCTCTTCACTACGAACTTCTGTTGTTCTATGTCCTGCCCAAAGCTGTTAACCCTGTGTTGCTGGGCCTGCCTTGGCTCTGACTACATGCCAAAGTTCTGGACTGGAATTCTGGAGAGGTTCTCCAGTGGGGCCCTGAGTGTCAAGGTCGTTGCCTGGTGCAGATTCGTTCGGCTCAGTCTTTGCTGCCTCGGTCATTGGCAGGATTGCCGGGTCATTTTGCTGCCTTTTCGGACATCTTCAGCAAGAGGGAGGCAGAGACACTGCCCCCACATCGGGCGTATGACTGCCCTATTGAACTGATTCCTGGTGCATCCCTTCCCTGTGGTAGGGTATATCCTCTCCCCTTGCCAGAGACTCTGTCCATGTCCGCCTATGTGAAAGAGAACTTAGAAAAGGGCTTCATACGAAAGTCTTCCTCTCCGGCAGGAGCCTGGTTCTTCTTCGTCAAAAAGAAAGATGGCTCTCTTCGTCCTTGCATCAACTACCATGGTTTCAACCAGATCACGGTGAAGAATAAATATTTGTTGCCACTGATCTCCAAACTGTTTGATCGTATACGTGGTGCAAATTTTTTTTCTGAACTAGGCCTGCGTGGGGCTTACAACCTAGTTCGGATTCGCCAGGGTGATAAATGGAAGACTGCATTTAACACCCATGATGGACACTATGAGTATCTAGTAATGCCCTTCGGCCTGTGTAACTCTCCCGCGGTCTTCCAGGAGTTGTGAATGACATTTTCTGTGACCTCCTCTATGTTTGTGTTGTAGTCTACCTTGATGACATCTTGATTTTCTCCCCAGATCCTATGACGCACCAGAGACATGTCCATCGGGTTCTGCTACGGTTAAGGGAGAATCGTCTGTACGCCAAGTTGGAGAAGTGCGTATTTGACAAGGATGCTCTACCCTTCCTGGGCTACATCGTCTCGAATCGAGGTCTCGAGATGGATCCTGAGAAGGTAAAGTCTGTCCTGGAGTGGCGACGTCCTCAAGGCTTGAGGGCCATACAGCGCTTTTTGGGATTTGCTAAATTTTACAGGCAGTTTATTCCGAAATTCTCCTCACTGACTTCTCCCATCTCTAACCTTACTAAGAAGGGTATGAACACCAAGGTGTGGACTCCCGAGGCAGAGTCCGCATTCAATAGCCTGAAGAGTACCTTCACGTCAGCCTCTATCCTCCATCATCCGGATGTCTCCCTGCAGTTCCCGTTGGAGGTGGATGCATCCTCTGTCGGTACTGGTGCACTCCTGTTCTAGAGAGGTCCCAAGGGCAAGTGAAGGATATGTGGATAATTTTCCAAGCTCTTCTCTTCCGCAGATTGCAACTACTCGATTGGAGATCGGGAGTTACTGGCCATCAAATTGGCTCTGGAGGAGTGGAGACATCTACTAGAGGGCACAGCTCATCCGATCTTGATTTTTACAGACCACAAGAATCTGACCTACCTCCAGACGGCCCAACAGCTGAACCCTCGACAGGCCAGGTGGTCACTGTTCTTTGCAAGGTTTCAGTTCAGCTTCATTATCGCCCGGCCGACAATAATGTGAGGGCCGATGCCTTGTCCAGGTCTTTCGACATAGAAGACACCATTGAGAGTCCACAGAACATTATCGATCCATCTTGCATTGTCTCGGTCAATCCCCTGCAAATTGGGGACATTCCTCCAGGGAGGACTTTTGTGCGCCTGGCTGATCGTGGAAGAATCCCCCGCTGAGGACACTACTCTAGACTGGCAGGTCACGCGGGGTTACGTAAGACCCGGGATTTGATTGCTCGTCATTTCTGGTGGCCCACTCTGCCCAAGGATATTGAGGACTTAGTTTCTTCCTGTGCTGTATGTGCAGCCAACAAAGTCATCCACTCCAAACCTGCTGGTCTGCTCCAGCCATTGCCTGTGCACAATGCTCCCTGGCAGCATATAGCGATGGACTTTATCATGGACCTGCCTCTCTCTGCTGCATGCAGTGCTGTCTGGGTGGTGGTGGACCGATTTTCGAAGATGGCCCACTTCGTTCCTTTGACCAGTCTTACTTCTGCTCCTCAGTTGGCCAAGTTATTTATCCAAAACATCTTCCGCCTGCATTGCTTGTCGCAGCATATTGTGTCTTATCAGGGGTTCAGTTTACCTCAAGGTTCTGGAGAGCCCTCTGCGGACTTCTTGGCGTGAAGTTGGACTTTTCTTCTGCCTACCATCCTCAGTCTAATAGTCAGGTCGAGAGGACCAACCAGATTTTGGAGAACTACCTACACCACTTCATCTCCAAGCAGCATGATGACTGGGTGCAGCTGCTCCCATGGGCGGAGTTCTCCTACAATAATCACACCAGCGAGTCTACTAGGAATACACCATTCTGCATTGTCTACGCCCAGCACCTACGAATTCCTCTCCTGGTGCCTGATACTTGCGAGGTAGCTGCAGATGATTCCACTTTTAGAGACTTTTTGCAGATCTGGCAGCAGACTCGATCCTCCATCCTAATGGCAGTGGACTGCATGAAACGGAAGGAGAAGAGGGCCTCCTCGGTTTCTTCGTGGCACTAAGGTCTGGCTGTCGTCCAGGAATATCCGACTGAGGGTGCTGTCATGTAAATTTGCCCCCAGGTTCCTCGGACCATTCGAGGTCCTGCAGCAGATCAACCCTGTCACCTACAAGCTTCGACTGCCTCCTACCCTCAGGATTCCCAACTCCTTCCATGTCTCCCTCCTGAAAACAGTGATCCTGAACCGCTATTCCAAGACTCCCAGCCCTGTGGTTGCCTTCAGCGGCCCCTCGGACATCCTTGAGGTCAAGGAAATCTTACACACACACACCCATCATACACACACCCATCATACACACACACCCATCATACACACAAACATCATACACACACAACCATCATACACACACATCGTACAAATACCCATCATACACACACATCATGGACAAACACCCATCATAAACACACACACATCATACACACACCGATCATACACACACACCCATCATAAACACACACGCACATCATACACACACCGATCATACACACACATCATACACACACCCATCATAAAAACACACACCCATCATACACAGACATCATACACACACACACATCCTACACACACCCATCCTACACACACCCATCATACACACACATCCATCATACACACACATCCATCATACACACACACATCATACACACACCCATCATACACACACACATCATACACACACACCCATCATATACAAACACCCATCATACACACACACCCATCATACACACACACACACAGACCCATCATAAACACACACACACATCATACACACACACACACACACACACACACACACCCATCATACACACAACCATCATACACACCCAACATACACACATCCATCATAAACACACACATACACACATTATACAGACACCCATCATACACACTCCCATCAAACACACACACCCATCATAAACACACAGACACATCATACACACACCAATCATACACACACCCATCATAAACACACACACACACATCATACACACACCCATCATACACACACCCATCATAAACACACACCCATCACACACACACACACACTCATCATACACACACCCATCATACACACACCCATCATACACACAAACCCATCATACACACACCCATCATACACACACACCAATCATACACATACCCATCATACACACCCATCATAAACACACCCATCATGCACACATCATACACACATCATACACACATCATACACACACCCATCATACCCACAAACACACACATCATACTCTCACACACACCCATAATTTATCTTACACACACCCATTATACACACAAACACACACATCATACACAGACCCATCATGTACACACCCATCATACACACACACCCATCATATGCACACACCCATCATACACACAAACATACACACCAATCATACACACACATACATACATACACACATACATACAAAAAACACATATACCTATCATACACAAACTCATCAAACACAGACACACCAATAATACACACACACATATACACACCCATCATATACACCAATCATACAGATACACACACACACATCATAAAAACATACATACACACCCATCATACATACACACTCCCATCATACACACACACACACCCATCATACACACACACACACATACACACACACATACTGACACACATACCCGCAAACATACACACACAAACACATAAATACACATATACATACATATACACACATATACATATATACACACATATACATACATTCACACGTATACATACACACATACATACATACATACATACATACATACACACACACATCTATCATACATACACACCCTCATCATACACACCCATCATACATACACCCATCATACACACACACACATAAATACACACACCCACATACAAACAGAGACCCATCATACACCCACATCATACACACAACCACATACAGACCCATCATACACACACACATTATACACGCACACTCCCATCATACACAAACTCACCACACACATACATACATACATGCATACATACATACATACATACATACATGCATACATACACATATACAAATACCCACACACATATACACACATACACAGACAAACACTAGCACACATAGACACATATATACATACATACACGCACAAACATACACACACATACATATATACATACATAGATATCCATACATACATACACACCCATATACAAACATGCACACATATACACACACATGCCTACATACATACATACACACACATATATACACACACATAAATTCACACGCACATACACAAACAAACACACATACATACAAACACATACACACACATCACTGTTAATCTAATTGTCTACTGATTGACAGCGATGTGCTCCTCACTTGTCGGCTGCAACAGTATAAATACGCAGAATTATCTGTATATAGATACCCTGTACACTAAACAGAGCATCATGTTCACTATATTCATTGTACAGATGTTTCAGATACACACATACATACACATATACACACACACACATATACAAACATACACACATATAGACACATATACCTGCACACATATCAAATATCAGCACAATATCCAGCACCTGATAGTCTGGAATTTCTGATACTCCTGCACAAAATAATCTGGAATCTCACCAAAGCAGAAACAGAAGCAGCAGAAGTTATTGTAATGGCCCGGACGCTCTGTATCCTCACAGGCGAATCTTATATACTTTAACCCCACACTGCACAGAAGTTGCGCCCGCGCCCTTACATCCCGGAGGACAGCTGTGATTGACAGCTAGCAGTGGCCACAATGGGAGATGACTCCGATCCCAGCCTTTTAACCCCTTAGATGCCGCCTGTCCCTGTCCTATTGGGGCATACGGACATCATGGAGGGGGGGCTAATCGCCTTCCAAAAAAATATTTCAACGCATTATTATTCAAAACTAGAAATGGTCATGTCAAGTCTTCTAGTGGAGAGAAAAAAGGAAACAAAGAGAAAACAAAAATAATGACCAATAACGTTTTTGAGATAAAAAAAAAAGTTACAAAAGTAAAAAACATAAACACGTATTTGGTATCATTGTAATAGTAACGCTACGTAAAATAAAGTGAAGATGTTATTTATACTGCGCTGTCAAGGGCGTCAAAATAAAACAAAAAAGAATGAATGAATTGTTGTTTTTTTTATTTATTACCCTCCCCCAAAACAAGAGACTGGTAACAAAAAAACAATCAAAAAGTTGCAGCTGCCGGAATGCAATAATTGTAATAATACTGCAATGCGCGATATGAATGTGATGTATATATATATATACCGTGCCCCCACAGTCAGCGACAGCCAGAGCTGCCCTACATAATGACAGCTAAGCTGCCCCCACAATTATTGATAGCCAGGGTGCCCCCATAATGACTGCCTGAGTGCCCCCACAGTCAGTGACAGCCAGAGCTCCCCTTTATAATGACATAATTATTACAAACCAAACAAAATTAAAAACATGGCGGACTGTAAAATTCGGTTTTCCTTTAGAAATCGTATCAGGAGGGGCCACTGAAATGGAACGAGCTGCAGTACCAGGTGCAACCACAGGGGAGCGGCTGTGCCTCTGTATACACTGTACTGATCGATGGACCTCCACCAATCACATATTCATGGCTTATCCTGTGGTTTACGCATGCGCTGGGTACTGTTGGGGTCCCCATATTTTTTACACCAGGAATAGTGTAGTCTGCAGCGCTATTCTTGTCACCTCAGATGCTGCAGAAAATCATAAACACATCTCCGCTGCTACAGAACATCATAAACACACCTCAGCTGCTGCAGAACCTCATAATACTCAACTCAGCTGCTGCAGAACCTCATAACACACACCTCAGCTGCTGCATAACATCATTATACACACCTCAGCTTATGCAGAACATTATAATACACATCTCAGCTGCTGCAGAACTTCATAATACACACCTCAACTGCTGCAGAACATCATAAACACACCTCAGCTGCTGCAGAACCTTGTAATACACACTTCAGCTGCTGCAGAACATTATTATACACACCTCAGCTGCTGCAGAACATCATTATACACACCTCAGCTGCTGCGGAACATCATTATACACACCTCAGCTGCTGCAGAACATCATTATACACACCTCAGCTGCTGCAGAACATCATTATACACACCTCAGCTGCTGCAGAACATCATTATACACACCTCAGCTGCTGCAGAACATCATTATACACACCTCAGCTGCTGCGGAACATCATTATACACACCTCAGCTGCTGCAGAACATCATTATACACACCTCAGCTGCTGCGGAACATCATTATACACACCTCAGCTGCTGCAGAACATCATTATACACACCTCAGCTGCTGCAGAACATCATTATACACACCTCAGCTGCTGCATAACATCATTATACACACCTCAGCTTATGCAGAACATTATAATACACATCTCAGCTGCTGCAGAACATCATAATACACACCTCAGCTGCTGCAGAACCTCATAATACTCAACTCAGCTGCTGCAGAACCTCATAACACACACCTCAGCTGCTGCATAACATCATTATACACACCTCAGCTTATGCAGAACATTATAATACACATCTCAGCTGCTGCAGAACATCATAATACACACCTCAGCTGCTGCAGAACATCAAAAACACACCTCAGCTGCTGCAGAACATCATAAACACACCTCAGCTGCTGCAGAACATCAAAAACACATCTCCGCTGCTGCAGAACATCATAAACACACCTCAGCTGCTGCAGAACCTCATAATACTCAACTCAGCTGCTGCAGAACCTCATAACACACACCTCAGCTGCTGCATAACATCATTATACACACCTCAGCTTATGCAGAACATTATAATACACATCTCAGCTGCTGCAGAACTTCATAATACACACCTCAACTGCTGCAGAACATCATAAACACACCTCAGCTGCTGCAGAACCTTGTAATACACACTTCAGCTGCTGCAGAACATTATTATACACACCTCAGCTGCTGCAGAACATCATTATACACACCTCAGCTGCTGCGGAACGTCATTATACACACCTCAGCTGCTGCAGAACATCATTATACACCTCAGCTGCTGCAGAACATCATTATACACACCTCAGCTGCTGCATAACATCATTATACACACCTCAGCTTATGCAGAACATTATAATACACATCTCAGCTGCTGCAGAACATCATAATACACACCTCAGCTGCTGCAGAACCTCATAATACTCAACTCAGCTGCTGCAGAACCTCATAACACACACCTCAGCTGCTGCATAACATCATTATACACACCTCAGCTTATGCAGAACATTATAATACACATCTCAGCTGCTGCAGAACATCATAATACACACCTCAGCTGCTGCAGAACATCAAAAACACACCTCAGCTGCTGCAGAACATCATAAACACACCTCAGCTGCTGCAGAACATCAAAAACACATCTCCGCTGCTGCAGAACATCATAAACACACCTCAGCTGCTGCAGAACCTCATAATACTCAACTCAGCTGCTGCAGAACCTCATAACACACACCTCAGCTGCTGCATAACATCATTATACACACCTCAGCTTATGCAGAACATTATAATACACATCTCAGCTGCTGCAGAACTTCATAATACACACCTCAACTGCTGCAGAACATCATAAACACACCTCAGCTGCTGCAGAACCTTGTAATACACACTTCAGCTGCTGCAGAACATTATTATACACACCTCAGCTGCTGCAGAACATCATTATACACACCTCAGCTGCTGCAGAACATCATTATACACACCTCAGCTGCTGCAGAACATCATTATACACACCTCAGCTGCTGCATAACATCATTATACACACCTCAGCTTATGCAGAACATTATAATACACATCTCAGCTGCTGCAGAACATCATAATACACACCTCAGCTGCTGCAGAACCTCATAATACTCAACTCAGCTGCTGCAGAACCTCATAACACACACCTCAGCTGCTGCATAACATCATTATACACACCTCAGCTTATGCAGAACATTATAATACACATCTCAGCTGCTGCAGAACATCATAATACACACCTCAGCTGCTGCAGAACATCAAAAACACACCTCAGCTGCTGCAGAACATCATAAACACACCTCAGCTGCTGCAGAACATCAAAAACACATCTCCGCTGCTGCAGAACATCATAAACACACCTCAGCTGCTGCAGAACCTCATAATACTCAACTCAGCTGCTGCAGAACCTCATAACACACACCTCAGCTGCTGCATAACATCATTATACACACCTCAGCTTATGCAGAACATTATAATACACATCTCAGCTGCTGCAGAACTTCATAATACACACCTCAACTGCTGCAGAACATCATAAACACACCTCAGCTGCTGCAGAACCTTGTAATACACACTTCAGCTGCTGCAGAACATTATTATACACACCTCAGCTGCTGCAGAACATCATTATACACACCTCAGCTGCTGCAGAACATCATTATACACACCTCAGCTGCTGCAGAACATCATTATACACACCTCAGCTGCTGCATAACATCATTATACACACCTCAGCTTATGCAGAACATTATAATACACATCTCAGCTGCTGCAGAACATCATAATACACACCTCAGCTGCTGCAGAACCTCATAATACTCAACTCAGCTGCTGCAGAACCTCATAACACACACCTCAGCTGCTGCATAACATCATTATACACACCTCAGCTTATGCAGAACATTATAATACACATCTCAGCTGCTGCAGAACATCATAATACACACCTCAGCTGCTGCAGAACATCAAAAACACACCTCAGCTGCTGCAGAACCTTGTAATACACACTTCAGCTGCTGCAGAACATTATTATACACACCTCAGCTGCTGCAGAACATCATTATACACACCTCAGCTGCTGCAGAACATCATTATACACACCTCAGCTGCTGCAGAACATCATTATACACACCTCAGCTGCTGCAGAACATCATTATACACACCTCAGCTGCTGCAGAACATCATTATACACACCTCAGCTGCTGCAGAACATCATTATACACACCTCAGCTGCTGCAGAACATCATTATACACACCTCAGCTGCTGCAGAACATCATAATAAAGATGTCACAGGCCTTTTTAAAAGGGACAAAATGTTTTTTTTTATATCAATCATTAGTGGACCGGAAACAATTCCTTACTCTTCATAAAGAGGTTCTGCAGCAGCTAATGTGTGTGTTATGAGAGAATAATGTGTTCTAATATAAATGATATATCCAGTCACCTCGGGTTGTGTATACGGGTATCCTTATATCATCACAGGACTCCTGCCAGACGTGTCATATTCTTATAATGTACAGGACTGAGCAGAGTATTATTATTATTATTATTATTATTATTATTATTATTATTACTATATATTAGGATAACATTGACATGTAGCGCGCACATCACTGCAGCTTTGTGATTGGCTGCAGCAGGAGATATATCAACCTGAGTGATAATATTATATAACGTCTTGTGTATTATACGCAGATTACACTTCCTCCGACCAATCAGAGCCCATGCCTCATTTTTCCAACGCGGTTTAGAATATGAAAGCAGGACTCTGATTGGTTGCTATAGGCAACAAGGGCCCTTGATAGTAGTGGTACATGAGGTCCAGTGTGGGGGAGGGAGCACAGAGCAGTGTGTGTGTTGGGGGGTTATGTACGTACAAGATAATGGGGGACTATAGATTATACACAGTCCTGCATACTGTCATATATCACACCCAGCGCTGTGTCCATGTACATGGCGGCCTGCCCCCTCACCTGACCCCTGGTGAAGCAGTGACGTCCTCCTCTCCTGCACAATGTATTGTGGGTAATGAGATACCCGGGTAATTATACTGCATGAGACCCCAGGAGAGAGGAGATCTACACATACTACATGAGATAGATAGATAGATAGATAGATAGATAGATAGATAGATAGATAGATAGATAGATAGATAGATAGATAGATAGATAGATAGATAGATAGATAGATAGATAGATAGATAGATATGAGATAGATAGATAGATAGATAGATAGATAGATAGATAGATAGATAGATAGATAGATAGATAGATAGATAGATAGATAGATAGATAGATAGATAGATAGATTGATAGATAGATAGATTTGAGATAGATAGATATGAGATAGATAGATAGATGATAGATAGAAATTAGAAAAAAATGATGGTAGAGTTCCCCCATAATCAGTGCCAAAGAGCGCTCCCTTAAATATTTCCAGCCAAAATGTTGGCAAGTACGTTCCTGAGGCATCATCATCAGTAGAGATCCCACCTCCACCACCACCACTCTGACCATTCTAATGGTGACGTTGCTGGAGAGATAACTGGGGAACCTTTACCTTACAGTCAGAAGATGTCGACCCCCAGAAGCAGCGATACAGCTCGAGTCCAGCAGCTATGGAAGACTTCTTACTGGTGGCAGGAGGTGGCATGACGCAGCCCTCCAAGATGGCAGCCAGGTTGAAGAGTCTGCAGTACCATCTCATCGGGGTCTGATCCACTGGAAGGGATGATGGACCAGTGATGTGTGACTGTGTAACTCTAGAAAGTGTTCTCAATAGCCCCACACCAACAAGTCTGTACCTGGATAGCGATGCCAGGGCACTCTGTAGGTGACTGAAGGTGGCAGCATGGGTCACCCAACATACCAGAAACCTTATTGCCAATTTGCAGGTGGACACCAACCCCCCAGGAACAGCTTTGTACAACTTTCCTTTTGACTTGAGGGAACGCAAAGTCCAACCTTGGAACTGGAGCAACCTGGAAACCAGAGGTTTCGGGTTCATTTGCTGCCACCTGCTGAGGTACAGATTGGTAAACGTAGATATATGTCGGACTGGTAGATGAAGATGGTCCAGAGAATTCCACTTTTCAAGAGTCCAATGGAGATGTTCCTCACACCACTCCAGCCAAGACCATAGTGATCTCCATGAAGAACCGTTTCTTTGGACCTCAACAGTGAGAGATTTTCAAGCTTGGAATCCTGAAGGTCCCATCCTCTGGACTTGTGCAGCCTCCTACTTTGTGGCTGGACTGTTGTCCCCAGATGTTGGTAGTCCCTAAGCTCCTCAGTAAGACCCATTCTACTTCTAATGGAGGTTGTAATGGCCAAATCCACTAATCAGGAAGAAAATCCACATACTTTTGGCCGGGTTGTATTTTAGGGACCGTTATTAAAGGGGTTGTCCAGTTTAGAAAACCCAACTTTCATAGACCCTATTAGGGAATTCTGCATTATTAGAGGGAGGACCTATGTTCAAGATCCTCATCTCCCGGTTAAAGCAGAGAGCGGTTACAAAGAGTGTCTCTCGCTCTGGAGGACCTGTCCTGTATTACACACACGAAATTCGGTTTGGTCCGAATAAATTTGTTGCGAATCACAAGTTCCCCGAATGCCCTGTCTGACTCCCGGATGACTCCAGGTTGGGTACGGTCCTTGAAGACATCACAGAGTCAAACAGGGCAATCGGGGCACTTGTGATTTCACCCATAAAATTAAAAAAAATAACCCTTCCGTGGTCAACCCCTTCCCGACATTTGACGTATCCATACGTCATAGCCGGGTAGGGGAAGTATGGAACGGGCTCACGGAGTGAACCCGCTCCATACGGTGCCGGTGTCGGCTGTATGATACAGTAATGAGCGGGATCGCACTCTAACGAGATCCCGCTCGTGTAAAGCGTTAAATGCTGCGGTCAATAGCGACTGCGGCATTTAAATCGTTAGAAAGAGGGGGGCCACCCCCTCTAGCAGCTCATCGCGCCCCCCGTAGTGCAATGGCGGGTCTGCAATGGTTCCTATGGGGGCCTAATGAAGGCCCCCAGGTCCGCCATCTTTGTGCTCCTACTAAGCCCTGCCTCCGGCTTGTCAGAATCACGATATACTGCAATACATGCAGTATATCTTGCAAGCGATCTAACGATCGATGGTTGAAGTCCCCTAATAAAAAAAAGTAAAAATTTGTAAAATAAACGTGTTTTTTAATGTAAAAAAAATAAAAAATATTAAAAGTTCAAAAAAAAAACCTTGGAATCGCTGTTTTTTTCATTTTCTACCCTACAACTAATTTTTTTTCCCGTTTTCTAGTATCTTATATGACATAATAAATGGCGCTATAAAAAACTACAACTTGTCCCGCAAAAACCAAGCCCTCGTAGGACTATATGGATGTAAAAATAAAAAAGTTATGGCTTTTGGAAGGTGGGGAGGAAAAAACGAAAATTAAAATCTGGAAGTTGTTTACGACGGGAAGGGATTAAG